>NW_020653726.1:13042846-13088464 GCF_003589595.1 Hyposmocoma kahamanoa
ACTGTATTCGCACTTTCCATCAGGCGCGGTGCAGTCATTTTGCCGAGTCACAATAAAAAAAAAAGCACCTCCAAATACCTCGAAAAGGATACCCATATTGTATTTTTTTTTAAATCGTGTCCGCCATCTTGGATTTACAAATAAGTGCCATATTCGTATTAAGCATCCCCAAATACCTTGAAAATTGCCATTATTCGGAAAATCGTGCCCGCCATCTTGGATTTACAAATGAAAGCTATATTCGTAATGAGCATCCCTAAGTACCTCGAAAACGACATCCAACTTGCCATTATTCGAAAAATCGTGTCCGCTATCTTGAATCTAGAAATGAGTGCTATATTCGTATTGAGCATCCCCAAATACCTCAAAAAGGATAACCGTGTAACAAAATATCGTGTCCGCCATCTTGAATTTACAAACAAGTGCTATATTCGTAATGGGCACCCCCAAACTCCTCGAAAACGATACCCAATTTGCCATTATTCGAAAAATCGTGCCCGCCATCTTGGATTTAGAAATGAGTGCCATATTCGTAATGAGCATCCCCAAATACCTCGAAAAAGATACCTGTATTCCATTTTTTTGATAAATCGTGTCCGCCATCTTGGATTTACAAATAAGTGCTATATTCGTAATGAGTACCCCCAAATATCTCGAAAACGATACCCAACTTGCCATTATTTGGGAAATCGTGCCCGCCATTTTGCATTTAGAAATGCGTAAAGTCGTGTCAGCCATCATGTATTCAGATATAAATGCCACTTCCAGAACCATCTTGGATTTAGAAATTACTGCCACATTCTCAATAAGCATTCCCAAACAACTCGAAAACGTCTATAATTCTCGTAGGCTCCTAATCGAGATTGTCGACCGACAATGACGATCGATAGTGACGAACGACAATGTCGATCGTATCTGTAGGCACCTTAAGATCTGCTGGCTGGATCTGTAGTTTATTTGCTAAGAGCGGTAGACACTGTGAGGCAACAGGCACTGGTTCGAGTTCTGTCAGATCGAATGAATTTTTATTTTCTCATAGATGACGCTATGGCAAAAAAACGTTAAAAACCAATACATAGATCTGGAACAAACACATGGAAAAATTCGTGAGGTCCGTTGATTCGTTCCGTGGGTTAGTTGGTATCGCATCTGGCACGGTTTGCTAGGAGACGTTGGTACGAATCCAGCCGGATCGAAGTGAATTTTTTTCTTCGATCTTTGTTTAATAATTAAAACTAGTAGAGTATTTTTGCAAAATATAATTAAAAACAACATGATACTCGAAAAAATATATATTCTAATAGCATATCATAACGTGTATAACTAACTTGCTAATGACGGCAATTTTAAAATAAAGCAAACAACATATGTAACAGAATAATTTATTTCTTTATTATATTTGTAGTATGTTTAACTTAGCACAGTGCAACGATAAGTGGCGTAAGGATAAGTCGCATAAATTTAATGTCACTAATAGCAATAATGCTCAATCGCATACGGCCTTCGATCCGTCAGTATTTGATCGTATTAACAGGTAAGAAGGTAGCTGTAATACATGGCGTCTGTATTTTGAGTTGTAATACATGAGAACATAGAGTTCCAATACGCGTAGATAGAGAAATTCCAATACGCGTTATTGCAAACTAAAATTTTCCCGTGACTGCCGTATTAATTAAAGAATTATGTTGAATCCGTAGAGGGAGAATAAAAAAAAGAATAGAGAAGCTTCTCGCGTATACTGAAAAGGGATACCAACAGAGTACCTATAAATTCTGGGTTGTCTACTTTTAAAATTTTACTCAGTTGAAGAAATTGATATGAAAATGAAGCCGTGGTAGCCTAATGGTTTGACCTACTGCCTCTCAAGCAGAGGGTCGTGAGTTCGAATCTAGACTCGCACCTCCGACTTTCTCGGAATATGAGCGAAATTTAATTTGAAAAAATAACAAGCGTTGAAAAAAGAATACTGGAAAAGTATTGAAAAATAAAAAAAATAAAAATTTCAAATGACCCATAAATTTGGGAAAAGATAGTGGCAAAAGCAAGGTATCCCTAAAGTCAGCTTAAGCCGGTCTAGTTTAATTTATACGTTATTTATTTGATCTCTCATTCTCGCGTATCATAATCACTGCTGGTAGAAGCGAGATGGACATATTTGACAAAAGTAAGATATTCTCCTTATTTTAGGAGGTTTCTACGATGCAAACAAAAATCTTTCAATCAAGAAAAACACTTCAAATATCATTTAAAATACATGAAATCGTAATATTCCAGGCTTGTAAGAATATTTCCCTAGTAATTCATACAAGAAAACTCATTGATTTTAATGAAAAATTAAAATTTACGTGTGAAAGGTTATGTTGGGAATTTTTCGTTCCGTACGGCTTTTACAGCCTAAAATATAACAATGCACCATTATTGTGAGCTATAATAATTCTTAATTACTACAAAGGAACGGTTAGTAACTTTGTAAAACACTTCTTCAAAGCACAAACACATAAAATCGATGCACATCAACCACACTCGGAAGAATTTGCTGGACTCAACGACCGTTGAGTCATACAACCAAAACCGCATACGTAGAAAGGGACAAAAAAGAATATTGTTTTCTCGTTTACTCTGATATGTCTATGCATAAATCTATCTCGCTTATACGGTTTTTATTATTTATAAAGTTGAATCCATAGATTTAGTATATATACTAAATCTATGATAGGTACCCAAATCTATGGTTGAATCTATAAGACTAAGGTTGAATCTTAAAAGATTTTTTCGCTCTTTTCATTGACACTGGCGATGATCGACATAATTTTTAGAATATTTTACTAAATAGTTTTACTGGACACTGGCAGAATTGTCCTCAGTGGGACAGACGCCAAAACCTATAAAAATAAGAATAAAAAAATCCGTTTTGTGTAATTACATTCAAAATCCGTTGTTCTTCTTTACATAACCGCAAAACAAGACACAACATACATAAGAAGACGTGCTTACTCTCGTAGTAAGTAAGTAAGAAATATTCAAATGAAAATTCTTTGCGTCTGGGGATTTAATTCTTTAGCGGTATAAAGGGGATGGGCCAGGACTATTGCCGGTAGCATCTTGCGAGGAGATTCGGATAGTCTAAAACTGGTGGCGCAGCTGGTACGCCCCACAGTGGGCCCAAATTGATAATTCTTGGACATAGGAATAACTTGTGGAGTATTGAGCTAATTTTTTTATGTGATAGATAATAACATTCCTAACAACTTTTATTCTTGTATAATTTCATGAAAAGTTGATAGTTCCGGAGAAAAAAATATAATATTAATTTTTTTGTATGGAGAAATATACATTTTATTTTTTATCTCAAAATATACGAAAATGTAATGTGCATGCACGGGTTACTGACCAGTTTAGTTCCAATCATTTTCTATGTAGAAAAAAATTATCTGTCTGCATGTGCTTTGTATGTGTACCTACACTATACTTAACATTTACCTAATAAAGATAAAGATTCTACACACTTATTGCATTTATAACTAATTTAACTCGGAATTTTATTGTAGACCTTAGAAGCCATTCTGAAGTAGAGCAGTTACGAATGTTCAAATTTGAAATAATTTAGGTTGACGAAAACTGTAATTTTAAATTGTAAAGAAACTTTCTGCAATTTTACAAATACATATTGGTGTTTCCGTTAATTACCTACAAATATAGTCGTAGATATTACTTTGGAAAATTTCTTGTTATTGCAATAGTATTTTCCTCTGTCAGTGAATCTGCCCACAATATGTTTCGGTATGGCAGTGGCATGGATTTCTCCGGTGATGGTAAAACTGTCCAATTCTGCTGATACTGTGCTGTCACGACCCATCACCCCCGAAGAGGGGTCTTGGTTGGCTTCTGCTACAATTATATGCGCTTTTTTTGGTGAGTAAGCTTAAAGTTTTTATAGAAGGGAGTTGAAAGAAGATTTCTTGTAATATTAAGTTTATTGGATATCACGATGTTTTAATACACGATATTAAATTTTTTTGTGAAATTAATTCACCAGTTTGTTATAATTATTAATATATAAAGATCGAGCACAGAGAAAAATTAGAGAAACAAACCAATGAAAGATAATGTAAAGAATTTCCTGTACTATGAGTACCAGAGCAAACGGAATGCACACTGGGGCACTACCTAGAACACCCAGACGTGAATCAATTTAGGAAAATTAATTTCCCAAATCCGCGGCAATGTGAATTGAGCCTAATTAATTTATTCATACGCTGTGCTAATTTACACCTTATGTCATGTTCCTTTAGTAAACGCTTTAGCAGCATATTTAGCCGAACACTGGGGTAGAAAAAAAAGCATTGTTATCTCATTCCTGCCCAAGATTACGGCTTGTATCCTCTACATAGTTGCGACAGAGTTCTGGATGTTGCTGTTAAGCAGAGTTTTTGACGGCATAGCGGAATCTATGGTATGTGTCACAGTGCCAATGTACGCAGCTGAAGTAGCCAATGTGAGTAACAAAACACGGTTTAAGTATCGTTACATATTTGCTGAGATAGAGCAATAAAAACACGACTGAGAATACAATATTTCTTTTCAGAGAGAAAACAGGGGTGCTCTGGGAGCAATACTTCAAATTTATGCATCATTTGGTGTGGTCTTGATGCTGTGCATAGGTCCATACGTATCATACGCGAACCTAAATATTGCGTATTTGTGCATATCAGTGTTAGCTTTTGTGCCAACCATCTTCTTACCTGATAGTCCTTACTTTCTGTTTTCTAAAGGTAAAAATCGTAATTGCAGATAATAGGTATAAGTTATTCTACGCAGCCACTACCGTACTATCTATCTTTATATGTTTTAGGACGCATAGATGAGTGTCAAAGAACGTTGACATTTTTAAGAGGGTCCGAATCATTAGCTAAAGAAGAGATTAAGGAATATTCAACAAACAACAATAGAAAAATTGACATGAAACTGCTTCTGAGAAACAAAATATTTCTGAAAACTATTCTGATAATAACTGTTCTAGGAATTGGTCTGCAAAGTATAGGATACAATGCAGTCACATTTTATCTGCAAACTATTTTGGAAACTTCTAATACGAGTATTAAGTCTGAGATAGCTTCAGTTATAATGGGATTTGTACAGTTGTCAGCAGCTTTCTGCGCTCAAATGATTACAGACAGATTTGGCAGAAAGATAATTTTGATCACAACACTCTTTGGCATGTGTTTAGGATTGGTAAGTAATACGTATACGCACTTTAATAAATCTTCACATCGCTGCCACAGTACAAAGTAGTCATGATTAGGTGAATTCGAACAAGACGATCCAACTGAAAGACGTAACATGTAGGTATAAATTCTAAGCATCTCCAACTCTTTTGTTCACATACCTATGTATTCATCAACTTGAATTTTTATAACATGTTAGGAGTTATAGTATAGAATTGCCATTAGCCCCTTTGACATATAATAAGCCTTTTTTCAGATTAAAAACTTTTTCAAGTAAAATGTCAAGGCTTCTAAAATAAAAAAATTTGCGTTTTTAAATAGTTTTAATGGACCAAATAAAAAAACAATTGATGTTTTTATTCGGTTAATTTTGCGTTCTCTTTGAAATTATAAAAGGGTGACAACTACTAAAATTCCTGCAACTTTTAATCATCGAGTATATAACCAGAAATAGAGACGAAACGAAATGTCATTTAATTTGTTTGAAAACTATTCTGCCGAAAAGCGCGGGAAGCCCTTGGGAAACCTTTGATTTGGCGGACGTGTTTTTTACTTTCTTATTTTCAAATTAATTTAATTTGGGATCATTAGAGGTATTTGTGTAAATTTTTGTATTTACTCTTTCTTTTAGTTATAGTTTATGTAATATTTTTTGTAATTAATGTATAGTGTTCGTATATAGGTAAGTGAGTCTTTCTTTATTATGGGGGTCGATCCCCCTGACGACTCAGGAGGAGGCTCTGGGCCTCCAGTAGCCTATAATGTTGTTATTGACGCCTCATCAATGGACGCTGAAGGCAGCATTCCTATGCCTGACCGTAAAAGAGTTAAACCCCGAAAAATCTGCCGTCATTGTAATAAAAAACGTAGGAAAAGAGATGGCAAACCAGTCTCTTTACACAATTGTCAATGTTCTGAATCTGAGGAAGAATGTTCCAAGAAATTAAAATTACCCGTTGTTGCTGATGCCAATGCTAGCAATGTTGGTGCTAATAATAGTACTAACAATGTTGTAACAAATGTTGGTGATTCTGTTTCAAATTCAAGGCCGCAGGGTGGTAGGAAGTATGAAGTGACTGATTTAGCCTCATACGTAGTACATGTCCAGAAAGAACAAAGTACAGCTGATGATCGTGTTACGCTCCATCCTGTGCAGTTTGGAAACTTTTTAAAAAAGAACTCTTTTAAAAACATTGTAAACGGAAGCTTGAAAAGAATAGGTCACAACAGGCTTAGTTTGGCTTTCTCTAATGTTGCTGATGGGAATAACTTTGTTGATGACCCCAGTCTTGCCAGTCACAAATTTAAAGCTTTTATTCCTACTTTCAATGTTACTCGTATGGGAGTAATGCGTGGTGACCCTGCCGATTGGAGAGATGATGAAGTTCTTGAAAATGTTTCAGTGCCTATTGGGTGCGGTAAAATTATTAAAGTTAGACGTATCAAGGGGAAAACTATTGTAAGTGGGACTGCGATATTTAATAACCCGGAAACTGTAATTTTCACCTTTCATGGACAAGTTTTACCAAAACGCATTTATATGTACTATACTGCTTTATCTGTTGAACTGTATATATATCCTACAATACAATGTTACCGTTGTTGCCGTTATGGACACACCAAAATGCAGTGTAGATCCAAACCGCGTTGCCTAAAATGTGGTGAAGACCATACTGCTGAAACCTGCTCAGTACATGTAGATTATGCTTCTTGTTGCCTATGCTCTGGATTCCATTTTGCAAATAGCAAATCCTGTCCTGAATTTGCCCGTCAAAAAGAAATTAAGGTGTCCATGGCCCAAAAGTAGTATATCATATTCCGAAGCATCAAAATATCACCCTCCAATTTCAAAATCTTTTGCTGATGCAGTTCGCTCCTCTCAACAAAAATCTAATGATAGTAGGCTGAACAATAACTACACAGTTTCAGCAGAGGCTCATTCAATTAATAAATCTTATAAAAAAACAGTGTTTGTTCAACCACGGTCCCCTCCTAAAGTAGCGGGTGGGTATGATCGTGCTGCACATGATTCATTTTTATTTATTTATGTATTTTTTAGGGATAACAAACATGTACATGAAATGTTTACAATCAGAGTTAAATATTTCTAACATAGGTACACGTACAATCAACAGCATTATCCACAAGTTACTATTAGAATTAAAATTAAAATTGTCGTGTGTGATGGGTAGGGCTAAATAAACTAAAACAAATAAAAGGTAAATAAGAAATTAGCTCAGGGCATCAATAATAGCTTTTTTAAATTTAGAAGCAGGCAAATGGAATCAATATTAAAGTCAATATTGCTAAACCAATCATTGTAATGAGAAAGAATACGACGTAGAGGAATTCGCTTGCCAGCATTTGTTCTGCAGGTCACCGTTTTAAACAACGAGTAGGAGCGCACTCGCCGTCGATAAACTCTCATTGGTGCATTATATCTAATATGTTGCACAAGATCCGGGCAATCAATTAAATTGTGACAAAGTCCATGGAGTGTTACAGATTGAAGAAGCATTTGTCTATTGTGAAGTGTTAGCATTCCAAACTTAGATATGACGTAATTTTTCTAAATATTGTATAATTTATCGACTTAAGGAATTTAGCTTGAATTTTTTCAATTTGTTCTGAGTATTTTTTATAGTAAGGGTTCCAAATTGAGCACACATATTCCACTTGAGGTCGAATCAGACTAATGTATAAGTAAAGATAAGTTGATAGACGAGAGAAGTTGGTAGCAGTTCTCATGACGAATTTATACATTCGAAACCCTTTGGCAACGATGGAGTCAATGTGTAGATCGAGATGTAATTTATTATCTAATATTACTCCCAGGTCTCGCAGGGAATCCACTACTGTTAATGAGTTATTGCAAAGTTTGTAAGTATATTTAATTTTTTTTTTCCTTTTCGTAAAACTAATACTAACAGTATTAGTTATTTAGGGATACTTAGCTTGAGTTTATTGATACTACAATAATGAGTTAAATGATCTAAATCATTCTGAAGTAAAGTACAATCAATATCACTAGAAATGCTTCTATAAATTTTTAGATCATCAGCATATAAAAGAAAATTTGTGTTCTTTAAACAGATTTTAATATCATTTATAAATATAATAAACAGCAGCGGGCCTAAAATGGATCCCTGAGGTACACCTGATGACACATCGATTAGGTCTGAATGATATCCATTAACAATGACTCTTTGCGACCTGTTACAAACGTAAGATGAGAACTAACAGAGGAGATTCCCTCGAATACCATTGAAGGCAATCTTATCAAGTAATAGTTTGTGATCAACTTTGTCAAATGCCTTTTGGAAATCTGTATATACGGCGTCTATTTGGATGCCGTTATCCATATTTTCAAAAACGAAACCAGTGAATAATAATAAATTAGATACCGTCGATCTACGCTTAACGAAACCGTGCTGTTCGGGTATTATAAGGGAACTCAAGACCGGATACAGCTCGTCATGCACTAGTTTTTCAAATAATTTGGCCAAAATACAAGAATTGATATTGGTCTATAGTTCTCAATGTTTTGTTTAGGGCCTTTCTTATAGACAGGAACTATGTTAGCAGTCTGCCATCTAATTGGAAAAGTACCTTCAGACAGGCATTTATTAAAGATTATATTTAGTGGTGTTGCAATAAATTTGGCTGTAGTTTTTATAAAAATTGGTGGGAGTCCGTCGGGGCCTGGTCCTTTTGTAACATCCAGAGAATTTAACTGTTGATAAACTTTATCAATACCGAGGTAAACATTGGATAATATATTGCTAGTATCGGCAGATTCATTACCAGGCGTCCACGAGTCAGGGTTCAAAGTTGATCCACCCCGTCAAAAAAAAAAAAAAAAAAAAAAAAAAGGGTTCAAAGTTGATGGTTCATAAACAGATTTAAAAAATACTGAGAACAGATTACAAATTTCATTCGGATCATTTGTGCTCCGTTCCTTGTAATACATTTCTGCTGGTAGACTAGGGTTTTTTTTTCGATTATTAACGTAAGTCCAGAAGAATTTTATGTTTTTCTTTACTATCTTCAACAGAATTTTTGTATTTTTTATAGCATTTGTTGCATTCATTCTCTCTCTCTGTTTCTGTATATTGAGTATATGTAATAATCATAGTTATTATTGTACACCTTCCATTTCATCCAGTATCTATTTTTATTTTTAAATATATGTATTAATGATTTTGAGAACCAAATTGGAAAATGATGATTTTTTCAGATGAGATTGAGGAACATGTTTTCTAATAATACTATATATTAATTCATAAAAGTTTTCTAGAGTTTCCTCGGCCGGTAAATTAGCTAATAGAGATTCCCAATTAATGTCTGTCAACTCTTTGCATATTTGTTCGTAATTGGCTTTGTAATAGTTATATTTTGTTGAATGTGTTCTTTTCATTTTTGGTAAAATTGTGATATCGACCGTAAGTATTGCGTTGAATGCGGGATGGTAATCATCTAGTTTGAGCAAAGGTACCGTAATCGGAAGAACAGAGCAGTCTGTGTTAAATAGTAAAAGATCCAGGGTTCTTTGATCAGAGTTTTTTAAACAATTATACTGGGAAGCTGCAGAAAGTGTCATGAAATTATGTAGGCTTAAACAAGTTGGAGAAGATCCTGTACAAATAAGGGACTTGTTTTATGCGCTGTGAATCCAGTTCGCTAACGGTATATTATAGTCTCCAAACAAAAAAAACGTATCTGTGTCGGAATCGTTAATTGTCACCAATAATTCCTTAAATATACATTAGAAAGTGCGTACTCCTCCACGTGCGTAATTCTCTGCCCAATACAAACTAATATAACGATGTTTTTCATAATATTATAATAACAAATTGAATCATCAGTATGAACGCATTCCAGTCCTTGTTTAATTATTGGTATTATTATTAATCTTCTTAATATCTTGTTCTGTGCGTATAGGAATGACAGGCGATTTGTCAGATGCGCGCACCAGGATTGTAGAGTGTTTAACCCAAACATATCTGAAACTGGCCTGATTTGCCGCTTCTCGCGCAGTTCGAAAAAGCTGTTTATTACGCAGAGCAAGGTGTTCGTTAAGATATATAATATGCGGGGCACCCGACAGTCCCAGTTCAGTAGATGTTATCCCCTTCTTAATACGGTAGGCGCCAAGGATATTATCACGCATTATACGTGAAGTGAGCTTCACTATGACGTTCTTTAGTTTGCTGGTCTGAGAAGCATGAGGTACGCGAGGAATGGATACAATCTCTCGGCGATTAATGGCACATCCTATTTTCGTGCCAATGGATTCAATTATATTCAGCAAATTTTCATCGCGACTTTCAGGCAAATTGGATATTTCTATATTGCACTGGCTGGCCTGCTGCTCCAGTCCATCCATCTTTGACGTAAGAGACCTAATGGTTTGTTCGTGGTCATCCACAGACTTATACAACCTGAGATCTTGCTGACGCACTTTCCAAGTTCATCATGTTGATTAGAAATAAACAGCGTTGATTCCTGCAAGCCCCATATTTTTTTATTCAGATTTTCTACTTTTTGTTTCATGGCACTATTTTCGTACCGAAAATCATCGATATCCTTCTTTATTTGCGACTGGTAGTTTTCTAGGTCACTTCTAATTGTTTGAATACTAGCTGAAATATTTTCAAACTTAATGTCCAGGTCCCGCCGAAAGTCTTGTAAAACCTGTTTGAAGTTCGCCTGCATGTTTTTAATTTCGTATAGAATTTCATTGTCCGGTTGTTTTCTTTTCCTTATAGAAACATTCGTCATTACTTCATTCGAAGTGCTTAAGTCCGGGTTAGACGAGTATGGTTTGGTCTTGTCGTCATGTTTCCAGAGTACAATAAAAAAAAAATTAAATAAACGATGCCCGGTACCAATGTATGCTGATAATAAAATCGAATCGCTAATGTGTCGTTAAACTATCGCTCGTATCTTAGTACAGGCCGTGTACAGTCCGATAGCGGATTGATATTTCGCAGTTCTCTGCACTCGCTCGCTGGCCTAGCGGTCGGCCAGTCAGTGCGGCCACGCAGACACCCCAGGTTCGAATCTCACCTCTGGTCAAGCAAAAGTCAATCGTTCATTTGTTTTCTCTCTGCAGCACAGCCCGCCAAAAGATCACCATAAACGTCACACAGCTCAACCGGCGCACAAGCGAAAACGAAACAGCAACACCATTCCCAATATGGCGGCCGGCCCATATGGACACTGCCCCAAGATAGTAAAGGAGGAGTCGATCAAACACAGTTCAAAAGAAAAAAACTTCCCAACTTCAAACTTAACAACAAAACAAATAGGTAGAAGCACAAACGACGCGACCACACACGACAACAGGCGAACGGAAACTTTTGCAAAGGATTACAACATACCTTTAGCTTTCCCTAATGGTTCAGCACTTAAAGCATCTTCTGATACTAGTTCACAGACATCTATCTCGGACATTATTATAGCCATTGTAAATTTTTTGAATAAATCAAATATGATTCAGTCTAAATTTGAACCGTCACACGTTGCCAAGGTTATTAAAAATTCTGTTTTAATTCGTCCTCAATATGGACCCAGTAATTCTACAGTGGAACTGTAGAAGTGCCTCCACTAAAAAATCTGTCATTTTTTATTTAATATATGCATTACATCCCTTTATGCTTTGTCTTTCAGAAATGTAGTAACTGGTTATTCCACCCTTAGAAAAGACAGATCTGATGGGTATGGCGGTGTCGCCATAATCATTAAAAATTCTCTAACTTACCAACTCTTACAATTACCCACTTTAAGTGATGGCATAGACGCTATAGTAACAATTGTAAATGGTATACGTTTCGTATCTATTTACATTCCACATGCTTCAACAGCTTTATTTAATGAAGTCAACAATTTATTTTCAGTTTTACCAAAACCTTTTTTAGCATTAGGCGATTTTAACTGTCATCATCAATCATGGGGAAGCTCTTCATGTAATAGTTTTGGAGACTTAATGTTAGATATACTGGACTCTCAAAATCTCTGTATTTTGAACAATGGCGCTCCTACGCGTCTCACAGAAACCCAGTCCCCGCATAAAGTATAGATTTCCTCATGACTGGACTGTATTTTCTCAGCGAGTTGAAAATAGAACTTCTTCACTTCCACCTGTTTCTACTCATGAGGAATCTCATTGTTCAGATTCTCTTGTTAAAATGCTTCTTGAAGTTGCAGATGATTTTTTTCCCATTAAAAAAGATTATCCAGATAGACTTCCATTACCTCCTTGGTGGGATTGTGAATGCACTGAGGCTATCAAGAGAAGGAAGGAAGCTGAAAGAATTTATGGTCAGCGCATGACTTCTGAAAATTTTGAAATTTATTCACAAGTCGCACGTAACACCCGTAAGCTTTTAAAAAAAAAAGAAATTTGATGGATGGAAGAAGTTCTGTGAGTCTATATCTCCTAACGTTAGTCCCGTCTTTGTCTGGGAAAAAGTTAGAAGGTTTCGAAGCGCATTTAATTCTTCATCATCTCTCAATTTTCCATCTGAATTAGCAAATCAATTTTTGGATAAGTTGGCTCCAGCTTCAGCTCCTAATTGAATGACTTGCTCATTTCCTTCTTTTTCCTTCGGAGGCCACCCTGTCCTTAATTCTCCCTTTTCTCTAAAAAAATTGAAAGGTGTACTTTCTCTCGTTAAGGATTCATCTCCAGGTGAAGACGGCATCCCATATTCATTTTTTATAAATTGTAGCGACAGTACCCTTAAATACTTTTTGGATAATTATAGTAAACTCAGTTATGTTGTCAGGTAATATCCTAAATCATGGAAATATCAATCTATAATACCAATCTTAAAACCTGGCAAGTTAGCGTCGGATGCTTCCTCTTTTCGTCCTACAGCTCTTTCATCCGTACTTTTAAAGTTAGCTGAACACTTGGTTAAAAACCGTTTGGAATGGTTTGTTGAAAGCAATGGTTTGTTGGCGTCAAGCCAATTTGGATTTAGAAAAGGTAAAAGCACATTTAATAATATTAGTATATTTGTGATGGATATCCGTTTGGCTTTTACAAATAATGAATCTGTTTTATCGGCTTTTTTGGATATCAGTGCAGCATATGATAATATCTTAAATTCTCTGCTTCAAAAGAAATTATATGATTTACGAATTCTCGTAATGTTATCTTCTTTTATCATAAATATGTTGTCTGAAAGATATATCAATTTACATCTTCAGGATGGCGCTAAGTTAACTCGTTATGTATGAAAGGGTCTTACCCAAGGCTCTGTTCTTAGCCCTATTCTTTATAATATATATACATATGACTTAGAGTCCTCACTTAATAATTTTGTTAAAATTCTTCAATACGCTGACGATCTTTTGCTGTAGGTACAATGTAAACGGTTGTGTTCAAAAAGCATCTTACTCAATGACACAGTCTCTTTAATATTTGAAACGTTGGCGAGATACAAATGGCCTTGAACTTTCCATTCTCAAAAGCACTGTTGTCTTATTTTCTAGAAAGCGTAATTCACCAATACCTAATGTGGTTTATAATAATATTCCACTTTCCTTTGTACCTCAAACTAAATTTTTGGGTGTTATTTTAGATTCCAAGCTTACTGGTATTCCACACTCAGATTACATCGTAGCTAAATATGAGAAAAATCTGAATATTATCAAATGTTTAACAGGTGTTTGGTGGGGAGCACATTCTTTTTGTTTAAAATTATTATATAATTCACTTATTAGGAGTCTTTTCGATTATGCATCTTTTATTCTTGACCCATGTTACTCATCGACATTTAAAAAATTTGATAGAGTGCAATCTAAAGCTTTAAGAATTATTCTGGGAGCAATGAAGTCGAGTCCCATTAATGCGTTGTGTGTAAGTGGAGTGTGTGGAACCTCATCTTCAATTGAGACGTCAGTACTTATCCGATAAATATCTGCTCCATTGAGTGCAATTTACAAAACATTCTCTTTTGTTAGGACTTCGACGCCTCTCAACTGACGCATCAACATCTCCTTATTGGACTCATAAGTCTTTTCCTTGTCTGGTTATTAGTTTCCGTAAGTGTTTGTCTTTGCAAACTCCAATTCATAACTCCCTTTGTTTGCCTCTTTTCTCTACTAAATACGAAGCTTTAGTTTTATCTCTGGACATCCGTTTGTCTTTAGGTATCAATAAGAATTCTATTGAAAACTCTCATACTTTCAATTTCATTAGAGAAAGGGACTTCCAATCGTGGCACTGCATTTTTAGTGATGCTTCTAAGCATGGCAGCGACGGTGTTGTTGGCGTTGGTGTGTATCATCAACAATATAACATTGTTCAAAAAATTAAATTGCCTCCAGAAACTTCGGTTTTTACTGGAGAGTGTTTGGGTTTATACAAATCAGTCGAGTACGTTCTTTTAGCTAAGCTAAGAAATACTATAATTTTTTCCGACTCTATAAGTGCTCTTCATGCACTGTCTAGATTTCCTTTTAAAACGCGAATGCTTTACCCAATAATACTCGAAATTACAAATTTGTTGTTAGCTTGCTCTTCGAAAGGCTTGTCTGTAATTTTCTCCTGGATACCGAGACATTCCGGAAATCATGGAAATGATCGTGCTGATCAGCTCGCAAATGATGCTGCTGTTGACAGGGACACGACGTACTATAAAAATTAGAATCACGATTTGGCAACCCTTCCTATTGGCGATCGTTATTGTCGCTCGATATGGTGTGTTTTGATGATCAATAGACGCCACCTACAGATTTCTTCGATTTTTGACGATCGTTACTGGCGCTCGATGTGCTGTGTTTTGATGATCAATAAGATTTTCAGCCAACAGATTTGCTCGATTTTATCGATCGTTACGGTCACCTCTTAACGATCGAAACTTATCAGGATTAATATCGAACAAGTTTGTAAGCACCTAAGCCACTAGGCTTAGGTGCTTACAAACTTGACAGACGATCACGGTGCGACAGACGATCGGATTTTGGAATTAAAACTATTTAATTTCAAAATCCGATCGTCTGTCGCTTAGGTACATATTTACTCGATTTTCTCTGGTCATACGTGTCGATAGACAAAAAATGTGATGTCGATCGTCTGTTGCTTACACAATTACTCGTTTAGTTTGATCACACGTGTTGACATCAAAAAAATCGAGCAAATCTGTAGGTACCATAATGAAACGACGCAGAGAGGACGGATTTTTAGATCGTGTCATTACTTGTGATGAAAAATCAACACATTTGTTAAACACTGGTAACAAGCACAAACAGTCTGCGAAAAAGAAACTTACCCACAGAACATTGTTGTGTTGTTATAGTAACAGTTTGGTGGTGTAGCTGCGGATTTATCCACATACTTTCTACAGATCTGGGGGTCTACTCTCGATCTCCGTCCGACATTCGTCCGAAACAATGACTGCCAAATAAGCAATACTTGACCAAATGAAAAGACGCGTGATGCGAATGAAGCTTCATTCTTGATACTTGTCTTTTAATTTTGTCGAATATTACTTATTTGACAGTAATTGTTTCAGACGGATGTCGGACGGAGATCGCGTGTAGACCCCCTGGATAGAAGCACCTGACTAGGCTACTACCAAATACCATTTTTTCTGCAATTTAAATAATAGTTCTATGAAGAAAACTGTCTGTTTATTAACAGAACAAATGAGAAGAAAAGTACCAGTCGTTCTGTCAATAGAACTAGTGGGAGAGAAAATTCTCAATAGTTCTGCGAAGAAAACTGTCTATTTATCAACAGAACAAATGGGAAAAAAGTTCTGTCAATGGAACTGTACAACAGAACTAGAGGGAATAATGAGTGTTATCAACTGTCGAGAAGACGAAATTGAGTTTCTAGAGTTTATGGTTTCCTTTCCCCACTATTCTATCTATAGGAATATGCTCTTCTAATGATAGCATTTTAATGAAATAAACAAACCTTAAAAATAAATTCAACCAACTTCAAAAACCACAAAGTCACTACACGAAAAAGTAAAAAATAACAAAATACAGATTTAATCCAAACGACGACAATGCATGTAATAAAATTATAATAATTTTTGTCTTATTTCGTTTTGTACAAACTATTATAATTACTTATTATTCAAACTATCTACATTTATGGTTTATTTTATACATATAATTACAACGTGAAAACTCTTGTCCGAAACTATTTATTACCTATTACTTTCATAAAATATTATTATTGGTATGTGCTACCTACTGATCGGTTTGAAGTTTTATCTTACCACTAAAAAATATTGATACTTTAATATGTACAATATCTAATAATTTCTTTTTGGAGTCGGTGTCAATGCAAGTTTACAAACTTACTGTATAGCATTAGAATCCAGGTATTTCTATGTTTTTCTTTCCTTGGTTGGCACCGACTCCAAACATAAATAAGTAATTATAATACTTTGTACAAAACGAAATAAGACAAAAATAAATTTAAAGTACTACGTGCATGGATTAAATCCATAGATTTAGTAGTTCCCCATCAAGCAGGGCAGAGGCTTCCCGATCAAAGCATCGGACATGGCTCTCAAATGAGTTGTCAAGAATCTTGGTCTGGTTGTGCCAGAACAGTATTCTGATATGACGAATTCAAGATAACCGCCATATAAAATTTACTTTTCTGAATCTTCGCAACGAATGGTTTCTACCGAAATATTTTGGAATACGAATTTATGCGATCACACCAACTACCATGCAGATTCTGACTTGTTAACAATGGGACTGTTACGGACTCCTTTATACATTTTATACGTTCTTTTCTGGTTCTCATGGTGACGGTGATTTGTTCATTACATGTAAGTATAATAGGTATTGTGCCAAGTGAAAAGTCGACTTTTATTTGTGGAAAATAATTAGTAATTTGTAATATAATAAAAATAAAATAACTTTATTTCAGACTTTTAAAGGTGGTCCATACAAAGGTCTTAGTAAAACAAAATTAAAATCTTACGGAACTAAGTGTTAGTATACAATAAAAATCCAAATTAAAAAAATAAAAATATATAAATGATAGCTGAAACGAACCCTGAACAGCATCCACTTCGAGAGTAAATCCTTTCAAAAAAAAAAGAATTTTCAAAATCGGTCCGCAATTGATGGAGAAATCGATTAATACACGGACATGCCTACAAAATTTAAGGATTTCCCTCGATTTCCATGGGATCCCGTCATCAGATTCTGACTTGGTGACAATGGAACCATCACGAGTGTGCACCCTTTCAAACAAAAAAAGAATTTTCAAAATCGGTCCACAATTGAAGGATAATTTGAAAACATACATACGCGCCGAACGTATAACCTCCTCCTTTTTTTGAAGTCGGTTAATAAAACAATTTTTAGTTCCCTATCTTAACGGAATTTCCATACTGCAATCCCTATTATTTTATGTATATTTTTTATAAGTCGTGGCAGCCTGATCATTTAACTACCGCCTCTCAAGCAGAGGTCGTGGTTTCGAATCGAGGTGCGAACCTGTGAGTTTTTCGAAATTTATGTGCGAAATTTAACCGTGAACTTTCGGTGATGGAAAACATCGCGATGAAACCTGCACATCGAAGAAGGTTTACAACATTCGGAAAACTATGGCCTAAAACCTTGATAGGTTGTTGTTGATGATGATGATATTTTTATGTAATGTAATGTAAAATGGTAATTTTCTTATTACAGATTGGATTAGGAATATTTTTCAAAATAAAAGACGACGGGCATCCTATAGAAGGATTTTTAAATTATCTTCCCCTCATATCGTTGATTCTGTTCATTTTCTGCTATAGTGCCGGTATGTATTTTTCACCCGAAAATGTATTCACTAAAGTTGCAACGAATAGTCGGTTCCTAGTCTATTATTTAAAAGATCGAAGGAAATAATAACATAACTAAGTTATTTTTGTAAGAGATCAAAAAAAAAAAGGACAAAATCAAATTAAAACTACACCTTATTATAGTTAATCAAAATGAAGTAAGTAGGTACCTTAATGTAAACAATTAGTAGGTACTTTCTTCACTATGTCATAAAAAATATAAATTTGAAAATTAAAGTACCATTCTTGTTTCATTGTACAAATAATATTTATCATAACTGAAGTTAATAAGTGGTATTTTTGCCAATTTTTGTAGGTACGCGTGCTAATCAGGCCGAATAGTCGGCTATTCGACCGCGCTCCTTGCCGAATATTCAGTATTATACTATAAATTGCAATACTGGGATTCACTTGCCGTTACATTTAACGCACCTCCTGACTGCTTATTATTAAAGAAATATTTCCTCCTGAATTTCAAGACGTCAAAAGCCAATATTTCAGAGTCCCAGATTTACCTATCACTATTTACCAAAAGTTAACTTTTTACAGGCCTAGGCTCAACATTTTGGATAATCGTACCAGAACTTCTTGAAGGCCCTACACGAGCTGTCGGTGTGACCGTTGCTCTGACAACAACGACGTTATCTACGTTTGTGACAACAAAGTATTTTGTCTACATGAACAATTATTTACAACCCGCAACAACGTATTGGATATTCGCAGGAATTTGTGTAGTGTATTGTTTATTCATAATCGTGTGTGTTCCCGAAACTAAACAGAAAAGTTTTGGTGAAATACAAAAGGCTTTGGGTGCAAAGATTGTTGAAGCTGAATCCTGACCCGATAGACGTTGAATAGAATTATTGAAAAATTTTTTTTTTTAATTCCAAAATAAATAAATAATTATTAAAGTGACTGTAATTTATTATTCTTCATATTTTTTTTATTATTCTTTATATCAGTGTTGGGCGGTAATCAATTAAATTTCAATCAATAATTCAATCAGATTAAAAAATCAATTCAATTGAAATCAATTGCAATTAAATCAATTCCGACGCGTCGCAATTTAATTGCAATTGATTTCAATTGAATTGATTTTAATTGCAATTAAATTTGCAATTAAAATCAATTCCGGCCGGTTGGGGGGCCTGTCGGGGGGCCCGTTGTTGGCCCGGTTGGGGGCCCCGGTTGGCGGCCCGGTTGGGGGCCTCGGTTGGGGTCCCCGATTATGGGGCCGGTTGGGGGGCTCGGTAGGGGCCCCGGACGGGGGGCCTGTTGGGATCCGGTTGGGGGCCCCGGTTGGGAGGCCCAGTTAAGGGGCCCGGATTCGGGGCCCGTTGGGGGCCACGGATGGGGGGCCCGGTTGGGGGCCCGGTTGGAGCCCCAGTTGGGGGCCTCGGTTGGGGTCCTCGGTTAGGGGCCAGTTAAGGGACCTGTTGGCCCCCAACCGGCCAACCCAACCGGGGCCCCCAATTGTGCCCCCAACCGGGCACCCGTTCGGGCCCCCCGGCCGGGGCCCCAACCGGGCCCCCTACCGGCCCCCAACCGGATCTCAACAGTCCCCCCGTCCGGGCCCCCCAACCGGCCCCATAACCGGGGACACCGGACGGGTCCTAAACCGGGCTAACAACGGGCCCCCCGACCTGGCCCCCATAACCGGCCCCCCAACCGGGGACCCCATAACCGGCCCCCCAAGCGGACCCCAACCATATAATATATATATATATATATATACCAATAACCAACACCCTAACTCACCTCCATATGCCCTATAAATTTATCATAATTGTCAGTTTTAATTGTTAATTGTTAATCAAAAACATTGAAAAGATTGAAAATTGATTGATTGTTAATTGTAGATATTTGCGATTAACGATTGATCAATTGTTAGTTGCGAAAACCGAGAATTAATCAATTAACAATTGATTACTTGTTAATTGCGGTTCTCGCAACTAACAATTGATCAATCGTTAATTGCTGTTTCGCAATTGACAATTAATTAATTGTCAATCTTTAATTGCCAGAACAATTAAATTTTGCCCAACACTGCTTTATATATTATTAATCAGTTTGAAATATTCAATAGCACTTCATGCAATCGTTGCATAATGAGGGTTCTTAAAATCAAGTACCGTGTAATAGGTAAATATGACATTTTTTATGTATAATGATTACACGATACTTTTTCTACGAGTAAATTAAAATAATGAATCACAACCAATACTTAAAGATTATTTTTATAAACAATCCACGACAACAAGCACAAACGCTACAGAAAAAACCAAAGAGAGAGAATTAGAAAGAGAGGTAGTAAAGCGTTTGAGTAGCGCCATTTGATATTTTATTTTATTTTTTACCAAATGGATGCCTTTTTACCTGTTATGCATTGACCTCTGTTATGTAACATTTTGAGATATTATTCAATAAAATAAATTTAATTTTAATAATTTCAGAAATACAGTGACGTTAACTGCCTCTGTGGCCGAACGATTACCATGCCGGACTGCCACGGTGCTGAGTGCATTGAAATGGTTGAGTGTGTTATTCTGTTCAGAAACACAGTGACGTGTTTAAGGAGACTCGTTTAATTAGCAAAGATAAGACTAAGGGTCGTATTCTAGAACTCTAGTTCTGTACGAGTACGAGAGTACGAGCCTTACCGTCGTATTCTAGAACTCTACTCAATACTCAAGTCAGGACTTGAGTATTGCAGTGAGCACTGAAAATCATACTCAAGTCCTTGCCATTAGGGTCGTATTTCCAGTGCTTGAAGTCATACTCAAATCTGCTGAAATCCTGACTTGAGCATTGAGCAGAGTTCTAGAATACGACTCTATGAACCTTTATTATAAACGATTTGTAGAATAAAATACTAATTAAATTTTTATTGAATTGATATTCAATTATTTTTTGTGAAATTACTCCACTAGTTTGTTATAATTATTAATACAAAGATCGAACACTCGGAAAAAACACTCAGAAAAAATTCCTTCGATCCGGTCGGATTCGAACCGACGTCTTCTTGCATACCGTGCCAGACGCTATACCAACTAAGCCACGGAACGAACCAACGGACCTCACGAATTTTTCTATGTGCTTGCGTCGTGTCTTTGTACTTGGTTTTTCAACGACTTTTTAGTCGTAGCGCCATCTATGAGAAATCTTTGACAGATTTATCACCCAGTTAGTACCTTTACAGCTACCAGTCCTGGCGAGAGATGTCGCTATTCACTGTATTAATTAAATTTTTATTGAATTGATATTCAATTATTTTTTGTGAAATTACTCCACTAGTTTGTTATAATTATTAATACAAAGATCGAACACTCGGAAAAAACATGTTGAAAAACCAAGTACAAAGACACGACGCAAGCACATAGAAAAATTCGTGAGGTCCGTTGGTTCGTTCCGTGGCTTAGTTGGTATAGCGTCTGGCACGGTATGCAAGAAGACGTCGGTTCGAATCCGACCGGATCGAAGGAATTTTTTCTGAGTGTTTTTTCCGAGTGTTCGATCTTTGTATTAATAATAATAAAATACTATTTTATTTTCATAAAAATACATAATTATTAAAAAGATTGTATTTTATTGAGTTTCAGTTTGAAATATTCAAAGTATTTAGTTGCCTTCAAACAAATCGAATATATCGATGATATAGAAAGGTGGTTAAGGGAAATTGTATATAGCAATAGCACCTTATTTCATGAAACAGTAGTAATACTACAGTAGTAACTACCTGCAACAAGCTAACCCTTTCAGAGGGTCGACAAGATGGCACGTGCCAAAAATGAATAAATACAGTGATTTGTTTGCATACTTAATAAATGTAAACATTGCATGGCTGTGGAATGTGTTTTTTCTGTTTACGATTAGGAATGGGTGTGATTCGGCATTATTTAAAGAGAAGAGCCTTGTAGATTTCAAAATATGTGTACAGTAGGGATGGCGGAGACCTCTGTTAATTTCGACTCATCCGAAGAACAGAGTCCGATGTGATTATATAGCGAAAAGAGAATACGTAAGTTACGAGAATAGTTTCATTATTCATACTAAGGCCTATATGGATAGGTGTTTTGATAATTTATATATCTTATTTCGTTACGGAAATATAAAATCGAACAACAGTCGATCTGACATCCACACCGAAGAAGAACGAACGAAATGTACTATGTTCTGAGAACAAGTAGTCTTGCACATAGACCTTTGTTCTACGGATGAGTCGATTTATTAATATGTAAAGTGCTATATACTCCTAGACAAGCTACCAATATTTTTGTTTACAAAAACTGCAGGCTGGTTGTTAATTAGACCTAACATTAATCTTAAATTAATGCTATCATATTTTTAATCTATAATAAATAAGGAAATGTTGTCATTGAGTGCTTTATTCTTCATTTTATCATCGCAATGTACATAAATTAAGTCTACATTCGGAGACATTGCAAAAACACTAATGTATGCATAGATATTAAACAAATTCCAGGTTAATGTATTTTTACCTAACAAAAATTGGTTTACGTGATGACACCAGCAATGGGCAAATACCCTGGACTAGTGATTTTAGCTTAGCAAAATAATAAATTATTTACAATTAATTTGTTACAATATAATGCACACTTTTCAAAGATTTGAGATAATGCTTGTTCACCCATAACTTGTCAATATTGACAAAAATACATACATATTTTGTCTGAAGATAAGACTGTCATATCAATTTTGAATAATTGTTGTAGATCAAGCACCATTAAAATTTTGAAAAAAAAAAAAAATACTGAATCACTACAAAAAGATAGTATGTAGTAAGTTCTTCCCTTTAGAATACTAAACATTAAAAAACAATTTACTAACCAAAAAATCTTTGGCTTATCTAAGGAAATCATTAAATACAAATTGTATGGTAACAATTAAAACTATTTTAAAACAATTGTGGATTAATTTAACCAAATATCATAAAGAATATTATCCTCAGGATCATTTTCATTGATAATCCTAAGAGTCTTGAGAGTTTGCAGGTAAAAAGTTAACTCTGATGTCACTACACCATGTTGGGGACTGCCATTTGCTACTATATTCATCTTTATTAGTTGCTCTCTTAGTTTGTCTTTAAAGTTATCATGTACTCTTTTATAAATGGTTTTTATTTGTTCATGGGGCAAAATATCTATCAGTGCTTCATGTAATTTCACTAAATGCTTAGAAATATTTCGGAATGTCTGAGATGGAACAGGTGGCTTAGCATCCCACCCTGTCAACTGTGAACAAAGCATGTTACTTACTATGAGGCAAATTTTATTCTCTATTTCTTGCTTATGGCTAATTATATCACTTTCAATGTTACCAAAACCATTGAGAGATAAATCTTTAGAATGTAGTTTATCTAAGTGACGTCTTATAAGTGGCAACAGCCAAAGAATGACCTGCAGTGATCTAGACACTAGTGCCAAATTCGAAGTTGAGATTGTCTTCAAGCCAGCGCTTTGTATCGCTCCCGCACCCAGCACTAGCTGACAACACCGAGAGTTGAACAGTCTTATCAATTCTAACATGCAGTGGACTAAATACTGTACAATAACAGGTGATTGTTTAGTTGCATCACTATATTCCAGCAAAATCTTAATCAGAAGCTGCACAGTAGTAACAACGGCATAATTCTCTTTGTTTATTACCAAAAATTTAGCATCAGGCCTTCCAGTTTCAAATTGCAAAGTATTGGGTATTTCTCCATCTTCACATATTTTGTTTATTACACTTTGCAGATCATAGGGAACGTCTGCAGTTTTCCATCTTTCTGTATTAAGGGTAGCTGTAAGTTGAGATCTTCTTTCTGAATGGAAGCTTTGTATGTTCTTCATTGCAAAACTTCTCAGAGCTAATCTTAGTGCATTACTGCTGTGGTTTGTTATTTTTTCACATTCATTAGAGAAAGTCTCTATCAATTCTGATAATTTAGAAAGCTGTGCTAGGTCAGAAAATACATGATCCTTTTCAGTCTTGGTCACAATAAGATTGGCACATCTTTCGTTGCAGTAGTCTGAAAGGGATACTACCATCTTTTTAAGCTTTTCTTCCACTGACAACAGTTCAACTTGAGTCCACACTTCCTCACTTTCTGAGCCGGTCACATCATCCATTTGACTAATTTCTAAAATTAAGTTATGTAAAGATAAAATTCTTCTGAACAGGTTAATCAAATTTGGTGAAACTTTTTGAAGAAATGTAATGCCTTCATTGCACAGTAGCCATGTGTTGTCTGCATTTGTTCCTCTTAGCACAATTTCAGTGTGTCCATCTCTTTCAGAAATTATTTCTATCACACTCTGTTTTATAGTTGCTTGTATTGAAGTCATAGCCTCTATTTTAAAAGTGTCAATAAAGTCAAATTCTTTCAATCGAAGTATGCCAGAAACAATGGAAACAATTTTATCTCTTTCTGGAATATCAGTTTGGTCTTTTGGTGGTCTGTTAAGATCAGCAACAATAAATCTTTGGAATTCATTGCTCAACATCTTATGTATGAGCCTTTTCATTTCAGTCAGTTGAGGGGATAGATGTCGGAAGGCTTGAATACCTGAGAGGCGAGTGGACAGTACTTTCTGTGTGGAGCTTATCAGATCCAGAGCAGCCACATAATCAGATGTGCTCAAGAGAAGTTGTATCATGGGTTGAGTCTGCTGAACAGTGCCCATTAACTTGAGAAGTTCATGTACATTGCCAAGGTTCTGATTAATTCTTGTCAAACTCACCAATTTTAAGGGGCTTTCTGTCAAATTTTCTTTTACCTGCATTATACCTTGCCTTGTTTCTCTGACAGTTTTCACAGCTCTTGCCATTTGCTCCATAATTGTATCATGAGACAACATTGCATGAAAAAATGCATCAGACTTCTGAGCTACCTGTTTAGATATTTTCATTTCTATCACATCAAGGTAAGTACTAAGCGTTTCTTGCAGGGACCTTATGGCAACACTGGGTTCTTGAGAATCGCATAGATTTGGGAATACTTTGCTAAAGACTTCAGGTGTATTGAGTGGAAGCGGCTGTTCATAAAAAATATCAGGTACTTCACATACATTTTCAATAACAGGTGTTCTTGTTTTGACAGGTGTACTATCTTTTAACCGACAATGTCTTCTATATCGTTTAGAAAATTTCTTGCAGTATGCTTCAAAATGAAGTAATGTAATTTCAGGCAAATATGGACTAGGATATATTTCTATTTTATCCACGAAGCTGTCACCCCAAGTTTTAGTGAAAAAGTTGCTTTGTTTACCTCTGTTGGGGTCATTCAATACTGCTGGTAAATTTTGGGAGGAAGAGTAGAAGTTCCAATCACCAGACAAGTCTTTTGCATATAAATGGTACTCCCTTACATGATATTTGAAACCTGCTTTGCGCAAGTCACCAAACTGAAGCGCTGAACATATTCCGTTCTGACCATATTGACACAGAATGATTGACCCCTCTTTAATACTGTGTTTGTCCTGTATGTGCCTGTAAAAGAAGGTACATTTAAATTTCAAGGTCTACTTTGTGTAATTAACGTTAACATAATTAAAGTAAGTGTGTAAATAACCTTTCGAATTCCGTAGTCGTATTGAACACAAGACTCGGACAGTGGACACAGTTTTGCCAAGTAGGCGTCTTCTTACAGGGCGTGGAATTGTCCTCCATAACATCTTTATCTATTACGGCTATGTAAAATTTAATTAAGCCTATATATATCCAATAATATCATCTGTAACTTGGATTTTCGTGGAAACTCATGATGATGATAAAAACGTCAGCCACACGACACGCAACGCAAGACAGCCAAATGTCAAAATGACAGTCAGACGTTCTTTTTTTTTTAAAGCTTGTTCGTTTCGTTCATAAGATGTTGATACTTCATTGTGACTTGTCTGGGAGTACAGCTTAGAGGATGGAAAAAAATAAAACTATAGTCTAAGGAGTACAGGGTTAAGAGCATGTCAAGCTTGACATTTAGGATTTAAATACAAATCTTTGCCGCTTACGATAAGAACGGTCCAAAGTACAGAGCGCAAGCGTACAAAAAGAAACCGTCTCGTTGCATATCGTCGCAAGCAAGGTCTGCAAATAAATAATTAAACCACAAAATATTATGTTTTCCTAACATTTAAGGATGTTTATTTAAATAACGTTTATTTATTTGATAATAAATACATAAAAATACATTAGCTGTAAATCATTTAATAAAAAAAAAAATTACGCAAAGTATGAAGTATCTCATGAGGGTAGTTTCAATCAAGCAATATGAACAAAATGTGAAGTTATTAATTTATTCAGTAAGTGCTCGCCTCAACAAAATCACGCGCTGGTCGCGACTTTCAAAGAAAATAATTAAAAGAAAAGCGAAATCGCAAAATGTCGACTAATAAAGAAAACGTTAAACCAAAAAGTAAAATACCCGTTTTAAAAGAGAAATCCACATTTCGTCATGTTAAAGGCAAAATTGAATCTTCTATCGCTGAAGTTCAAAGGGATCCTTTGAGGACTATAGCAACTGTGGACAAAAATTGTGTTTCTGGGCCAAGTCGAGATATTCCTATATTTGATACACGATATGTTACTTACAGAGATAACAAAGAAGAGTTAGATTGGAAATTTGAGGTTTTTGGAGGTAGCTCACACAGAGCACTTAAAAATGTACCTCAAGAAAAAGTAATATCAGGAAGCTCTGTTAAAAATACACTAACACCTTACGTCTCATCACAGTCGGTTAAGAAGAAAGTGAAGAAAAGTCTTAAGAGGCCACATTCTATTGGTATACGTGATATTGCATCTCCGATAGCAACCGACATTCCGGTATCACCTCCTTTGCTCAACATTGAAACAAAACCGGCAAACTTTAACTATCGTACGTAACTTCATAGATTTAGTATATAGTATACTATATCTATGCGTAACTTCTACATATTTTAATACATAGGGTAACATTATATTTGAAAAAAATATTAGTTAGGTTTTAGTTATGTACAGTTTGTACAGGGTCAAGAGCACGTCAAGCTTTATACTTAAGACTTAAATTCAGCTCTATGCCGGTTACGATAAAAACAGTCCAAAGTACAAAATGTCAAACTTGATGTGCTTTTGATTGTACAAATGGCATTTCGTCGCCTTACTTTCTCAAACGGGTATCTTAAAGCACAAAATACCTGAAATCCAAAAAAGGTATTGTATGTACAAATTTTGCACGCTGATTTTACATCACATTTCCTTCATATTCGCACACTGGCTTTCACCTATTCTTAAAGTAATGCATTCAAATTAACACTCTTGATAAGAAATTTAAAATAAAAAAGTTTTGCCGTCTCTTGAATAATCACTCTTTATATGATACGTGTTTGAGAAAGTAAGGCATCGATTTGGTATTATTATTAGGTACCATTGTTATTTTTATTTTAAAACATCTTAAACTCGTATATGTCGTATCGTCTCGTCTTAGGAGGGCATTGAAGAAATAATGCAATGCGGCTTGGCGGATTCACACGACCACGAAGAGTTTTGTAAATTTTCACCGATCGTTACAGCTAGACATAATTAGTACATTAAAATCCATACGATTCGAAATAATATACAACGTATCCAGCCGAGAACCCCCTACATGGAACTGTTGTTTAGACTAGGCCTATTTCTTATTTTTCAGCACATGAACTCCAACGTTCGTACATCGACCCCCTAAGCAGACATTACGCTTTTGACAACCTAAAATATTTACTAAGGACTGAAAAAAAAATGGAAGAACAACCTGGAATCCGAAGTGCATCCCGTGCTTGTGTTATTAATTGGATTGTAAAAATTCACGTAAGTATTGTACCTACATAATATATTATAAGTTACATTAGATACTTCCTGTGGTAACCTATCACAAACTCGAATTTAGTTTGTTTCGAAATAACGTTTGTTCGAATTTTCATTACACTGAAAACCGAATTATAACGAAACCGTTGTTCTTGGATATATTGGATGTTTATCGCAAAGACACGATTAGATTCGGTTAGGTTAGGTTTAAAAGAAAAACATATTTACCCATTATTTACCTCTCAAAATTACTTTCGAGGTTATGAAAATTCGAGCAAACGTTATTTCTGGAAAATGTCATTTCGGACTACTGATAGGTAACCCTTACTGAACAATCGACAACACTATTACGTATATCCACGTTGTTACCCACTTGTTACAAAGTACAAAGTAGTAAGTAGTATGCACATACCGATAGCCCCGTACTAGGAAAACTCTGTATCGCGGGTGCCATGGACACACACATAGATAGCCACAAATGACATTCAAACTCACGAGATAAATAAATGTAATTGGGAATCGAACCCGTGACCTCTGCGTGGCAGTCCAGCATTGTAACCGTTCGGCCACAGAGGCAGTTGAAATATTATGTCGCTCTAATTTCGAAACTTTTAAATCTACTTTCTTACAATTGGAAGGGAAAATTACTTTTACGCCCTGAAAAGGGTACTAATATTAACTTCTAACATAGAAGTAATCGTATCAAGGCAAGGATCTAAATTAATATTGTGTAAGCCATAATTTCCCAAAGTGGTCCCAATGGGCGCTGAAGAGTCCTAGGGATAGCAGCTTCGGAAGCAATTCAGGGGCTGATGCGGTCCAGGTCCACATTAGAAAAAAAACCTGAATTATCTATACAATTTACACTATAAATATATAATTTTTTTCGTTGTGATTTTTTGTGTTAAGTTAATATAAAAAATACATGTTTTCAATTATTTTTTGTGGTGTTATTGAGCGATGAGCTAAAAAGTTTGGGAACCTATGGTTTATGGTATAAGCCTTTATTGATATAAATAAGGTAGATGGTAATTTATACTTACATTTATTTATTTTGATGACCAGATTTCGTCGGGCAATCCAGCGGTAGTACAGCAGGCGTGTTGGTACTTAGATAAATACCTGAGCAACGCATGGGTGACAATACCTAGGCTTCAGGTAATTGCCGCGGCGTGCCTCTGGATCGCAACTAAATTCTACGGTGGCTATATATCTGGCAAAAGATTGGTCAAGTATTCAGGCCACGCATTCATTGAAAAAGAGTTAATTGCTGCTGAGAGACATATATTAAGAAAATTGGTAAGTTTTTTTAAAGATTATTCATTATTCGCCTAAGAAAATAGAATGTATGCGTCCTGTATTGACTATAGTATCGTCTTAGAGAGAACAAATATGAGTATGCGATTTCTATGTAATTTTTCTGGGAATAATATTATTTGATCCGCAAAGATATAATTGATCAATTGTAAGCGTGCACTTTTTTAAATAAACGATATTTTCTTTAACGTTTGATATACGAGTATATATATTAACTGTTCCATCTAGTATATTAGTTGATTTAGGGATCAATTATAAATGAATTGCATTTAAGGTAACACGTTAAATGTAATATAACTCATAATATCGTATCATACATATCGTAGTGTAACGACACTACATTATGTTTAAACACTAAATTAATATTCAATAGTCAAACATATTACCTGCTCTTTTTTTCAATGGGTTCAAATCTTGGTTGCGCCCTCCTTTCAGTAGGTTAAGTTAAGTAACAAGAGTCGAGCGAGCGTGTCGGTGAGTGCCAGAAGAGAATTTGTTTGCGTTTCCGAACATCTTTTCAGGTTTTTTAATGCTCATTTTTCTTAAATTTGAAGCTTAACATGAAACTATCAAGGTTTAATTTATACAAAGATGATACAAAGCTAATGTTTAGCTCAGAACAGGTTAAAATATACATTGATTTAATTTATGTCTTAGAGTAAAAGATCCACCATTAAAAAAGATGACAGTTTAGATTATTTTGCCTGCTGCTTTTGCGAATTTAAAATGACCATTTAAATACATGCCAACAAAACAAAACAAATAAACAGAAATGGAATATAAAATAGTAAACACAATAATGTTTGTAGTTAGCATTATATTTAGATGACTTAAATAAATTAGTAATATATTTAAGCAAGGGGTTTATAAGTTCTGCTTCAACAACTATTGTAGGTAGGTACCCACTTGGATTAAGTTGGATTAAGTTGACCTACGCAATTCATTGCTAGATTAATCAGAATCACCAAGCCATTGCCGGGAAAAGCTGCAAGTTACACTTATGGTGACGGCCGACTAGTTTCTTTATATCTCTGAAAAAGTTGCACGAATGTTTGTGACTACAAATTTTTTTTTTTTTTTTTTTCAAATTGCAAATGTCGCAACTGGATAGGTTAAAGCCTTTGTAATATGTTATATTGGTCATATTGAGCGTATCACTAGCGGACAATGTAATAAATAATAAAATGTAATAATATTTTGGTAGCAGTAGACCTCCTTGTGAAAGAGTTGGTCCAGGGAAATACTGCCACGTGACCTATTTCTGCCGCCAAGCAGTAATGTTCGCATTACTGCCTTCCGGTTTTGCAAGAATGCTCTTGAAATTACAGGCACATGGGACTTGTCAATTTAATATCTCAGGGTGACGGGTGCTGTGGCAGTGCCCCACAAATCTTTGCGATTTAAAGCTCTGAGTGGCACTGTTATGAACAGGTGTGTAGCTTCCCATCATGCGTACGACTTGTTCGTTCCGTCACTTGATAATATTTAAAAAATGTACTTATATAGGTATTACTGTTATGGACAGGTCGCTTACCTACTTACTAACCGGCACACAACTTGTTCAGCCCGTCACTTAGTATCATAAAAAAAACTTAATGTATTATATGAGACCAACATAAACTACGGCAAAAAGGCTAAATCGACAAACCTCCTGAGCGCTACTTGATACTTGAGTACGACACGAGGGATTATACCTTAAGTGCCGCTCTAAATCTATTACAAGCTAATAAGAAACGTTTTGTCCGTATAGGTAAATAAATAGTATCTAAACCATATTATTTAAAATCTAGACTAAATCTTGCGGAAACCAAGACAACACGGCTAAAATCAAACTTGCCAGTTTTTACATAAATTCCTGAGTAAATACATAGGTTAAATTTTTTAATTAAATTAATTATTTTAGGAAATGAAACAATTTCTGGGGATCTAAATCGCGTACAGGTTTTTGTTCTTTTTTAAACAAACCAACGTTTCGGGCCCTTTACAGCATGCTGATCTTGATTCAAATCGGAATGAACCGATCGAGTAGTCTCGAAATCAGATGGGTTTCCGAGTGAGAAGATGAACCTGATTCCTACTATATTTTTCTAATTCCAGCTGCGTCTCTTCTGAGTCGAGGCGCATAATTGCGATTCACAATTGGCCGATCGGAAACTTCTGATATTTCTAATCGGAACAATAGTTGATTTAACTCACAAATTAGAAAGATATAATAGGAATCAGATTCATCTTCTCGCTCATAAGCCCATCTGATATTTAGACTATCCGATTTGAATCAAAATCAGGGCGCAGGTCCCATGGTCACGAGTGAAACAAATATACGCAATTTAGACGATAATATAGTTTCATTTCCAATGTGTAACAATCGCAAAAAACCTAAGAATTTAATTCTTTTAATTAGAACTTCCAAGTGCAAACCGTGGTGCCACAAGACTTCGTTCCCTATTTTTCGTTGAGGTGCGGTTGGATGCACTGTGCTGATATAGAAGCTGCGGCCACCTTTCTGTGCCTGTGTGGCTTGATGGTGGATAAGACTTTGAACAAAGAGTACCCTTCAGTTGTTGCCGCAGCCGCCGTTAAGATTTCCCTTGTGCTCCTTCATAAAACCACGTGTATGGATCAACTACAGTCATGTCATATGTGAGTATACATATCACCTATACGACGATCTGTCGTGGACTAGCTGTTCCCACTAGATCGTGACGACAATTTATCGTTTCACAACAGCCTCCTCGTCGTTTGCACGACACAATCGTTTGATGCACTGCAGTCGCTTGTATGTTCTTTTGGAAGCCGGTAGTGTTAAAACCCAATCCATCAGCCCGTGTTTTCACCAGGGTTTTACCCGAAGCGCCGAGTTTTAATTAACTCATTTCTGCCCAAAATCGTGGGCAGAAACGAAGAGTACAGAATTTGGTATAATTCCAACACTAACAACATAATATACAATAACTTGTAACAAATTTCTATATTTTTATTACACGAAGAAGAGGCATTTCCACATGATACCCACCACCTGTCAATCATGTGAATTCTCAATGAAGATCGATTCAAGTGCATACGATGTAAAGATTTTTTGTATCAATTTATTGATGAAATTTTCAAGCGAATCTATTCAATAGAAAGATAAATCGAACTGTCCTGATAATAAAACAACAAATATTTTGTAATAATATGTATAATTAAATTTGAACAAAACTCAATTCACAACAAATATTTAGACGTAAATAGATTTTGCCCTCGATTTCGGGTTTTAACCCGATTTAAAAAATCCCGGGCGCTTGCCCATCTCTGGCTACGACCCAACGCTACTGCAAAGCGAGCAGAGGGCGCGGGGTACGAGAGTGGAGGGCAGAGAGCAGAATACGTGCGGACAGCCGATAAATAAAACGTGACGACAATAGGAGCTGCGACAATCTGTCGTCACGTTTTTATCGTCTCACGATTGTCATTCTAGCTGTTCCTACTGTGACGACAGTTTGTCGTTGTAACGATAAAAAATCGTGAACGACAGTTAATCGTGTCGTGCTATATATGTGAACAAATTCATTTAAATATACAAGTCACGACACTGTAAACTGCACGACATAGTGGGAACACGACCTCACTGGGAATTACCCACAGACATATATCTAGATAGACGCCGCAAGTACAGCAATTTGTATGAAAACCGAGCCTGCCACATTTTATGTATCCACTATGACGTCACAAGAACTATTTAGTGATGGGAACTTCCTTCAAGGCTAAATCGATTGATTGAACGGAATACATGTATTCCATTCAATTAAACGATTCAAATATTCGTTGATTACAAGTAGTCGTGAATTATTAATGCAGTAGAAAAATATCAAAACAAGATAGTTATGTCCCTTGTTAAAGGTGTTTAAAAAAATTTTGACTACTCATTCATTTAAACTTTAATTTTTAATCAACTTCAAATATTTTGTCCTTGAAATAATATAAGCTTATTATATAACTGTCTTTTTGTAATAGAAGATCTTATCGATTGACTTAAATAATGAAAACGCACGTCAATGAACTTGCAACTGCCTTAATTAAATTTACTAGATGGTTTTCCGTCGGTGATTGATCAAATTGGTGAATGGCAAGACAACTGAAAATGGTACTGCTGACAAAATATCTAAAATCTTACTAAAGTAACTTAAGGTTTACTTAATGTCGACCTCGTGTAAAGTTTTTGTGATTTGATCATGATTTCTCGGATTTCTAATTCTGCTACTCTGCATATTTGGATAGCATGGGATAAACTAGACCACCTTCGTCCTTGTTCTGAAGCGTAGAAGCGCCAAGTCAGTGTTTTTCGATCAATTGATTGAACGGAATATGCATAAACACGCGTATTCCATTCAATTAATCGATTCTAAATAGAATAATTTTTGTTCAAGTATTTGTTGATTACAAGTAGTCGTAATATTAATATAGTAGAAAAATACTAGAATAAGATGGTTTAGTCCATGTTTAGTCCTTCATTTTACTTTAAAAAAATTCAGACTTTACTTTTTAATCGACTTCAATTATTAAAATTATTGTCCTTCCAGTAAAATGAGCTTATTATATAACATCTTTTTGTAATAGATGATCGTATCGATTAACTTAAATAATGAAAACTCATCTCAATATATGAACTTGCGATTGTCGTAATTACTAGATGGTTTTCTGTTGGTAATTGATCAAATTGATGAATGGCAAGACAAATGAAAATGTTACTACTGACAAAATATTTTTAAATTGGTTCTGGTCAGGGTATTCTGGGTATTACCCTCAGAATTATTGTTACTCTGGTACTCATAGTACAGGAAATTCCCTACTTTGAAATCAGAAATTTGGAATGATTGTCTGGCATTTTTTCCTTAAACTTCTCTTTTTGGGCATAGCTTCCAAGAAAAAAGAATCTAACAGAGAGACGGTCGAGATACAACAACGCTATAAGTATCTTATTTCCACTACATCGGGAAGTATGCCTTACATTTTGAACAATTGTGAAATCTTGTACCGTAGTAGTCTCCGTATACTACCTACGTAAGGTGGCGTGCGGACGCTTCGGGCGTCGCCCTCCGCTACACCTCGGCCTACGGCCGTAAAAAATAAAAAGTAAATTTTGACTGCAAATTATTATTAACACCCATAGAGATCCCCACATGCCGATTTTCAGCTGAATTAGAGCAAATTTCCATCTACGGCCAAAAAGTTTGTATGGCAGCCATATTAAAAAATGGCAAAAAATAAATTTTGACCGCAAATTATTATTAAGCACCCATAGACTGGGGAGTCTCATGCCGATTTTCAATCGAATTAAAGCAAATTTTCATCTGCCGCCAAAAAAACACTTCTATGGCAGCCATATTGAAAAATGGCGAAAAACCACTTTTGATCACAAATTATTATCAAGCACTCCTAGAGACCCCCATATGCCAATTTTCAAAGGGATCTGAGCAATTTTTTTTCTGCCGCCAACGAATGCTTCTATGACGGCCCTATTTGGAAATGGCGAAAAACTAATTTTGAGCATAAATTATTATCCAGCATTTCTAGTGGCCTTCACATGACAATTTTCTGTCGAATCAGAGCAAATCTCTTTCGGCAGCTATTCTTAACAAAAAAAAAACACTTATGTGGCAGCCATATTAAAAATGGCGAAAAGAAATTTTTGACCCCAAATTATGATTAAGGACTCCTAAAGGAGTCGTCCTCGCATGCCAGTTTTCAGCCGGATCGAAGCAAGTTTTTCTTCGGCTTCCATTTTGAAATCGCCATCTTGAATTTTTTTAAACCCAGGCTCTAATAGTTTCCGTGATAGGAGGCTTTGAAATATGTACGGCGGCATCTTGAATTTCGAACATTTTTTACTTCCCGAGGAAATTGACCAGAGTGTATCTCATAAAAATGCACAAAAATCCCCCCCCCCCCACGTATTATAGTTTTGATCAGTCGTTTACATTTTCCACATTCAGGTCTTCTCATATTTGATTCTTTGCCTTGGAGCCTATCCGCGTACAACGGTATAAATAGATTTTTTCCACTATATCGGGAAGTATGCGTTCTATTTTTCTAAGTGAGTCAGAATTTGTAGTTTTGTATAATAATGACACAATTACGCATTTTTCGCGTTTTCGACTGGTGTTTATCTACGATCGGTCGAGCGCGTTCTGAAGTGTAGCAGCGGCAAGTAAGTGAATGTCACTTACTTTGGGCACGCGAAGTACGTACACTTGCGGCGTCTATCTGGATATATGTCCGTGGAATTACCCATAACTAAGTAGAAGTACTATAATTACCTACCACCTTAATAAAATGGGGCAGAATACCGAGGTACTCGGAGGAAAATATTAGGTGGTTTGTAGAAAGGGCGTACGCGACTTTTCATAGATTTTTCAGTGAGCATGTTTTAGATTTTAACGATTATTTAAAAATATTTACGTCCTGTTTTAAAATTAAATTTTGATTTTAATTATGTTATAATAATCGGTGTTTTGTAGAAAGGGCGTAAGTGATATTTCGTAGATTTTTCAGGGGAGCATGTTTTAGGTTTTAACAATTGTTTTAAAATATTTACGTGCTGTTTTTAAATGAATTTTTAAACCCTATAGTAAAGTCGATTCGATTTTTTATAATTCATCTTCAAAGCGCATTTCTACGTATCCTACCTATGACGAAAGGTCATATTTTCTTAATTCTTTTCAACGATTCAGGGCTAAGATTAAGACTTTTTTTCAGTTACAAAGCAGCAGAGAAGAAATCAAGTAATTTAACGAAAACGAGCGACCAGCTTTACGCCGCCATACGTGTGATACGATCTGCAGGTTACGAATACAAAGCATTGATAGGCAAATACGCGGGTCCACCTAGTTTTATAGTTAGCAAAATATTTAAAGACATCTGATACCACAACTTGTTAATTTAGTTATGATAATTGTTTCTACGTTACAAATATAGTCCAATTGCGGGCGTTTTCTTGAAGCTAGTTAACAATTTAAATGTGTTTTAACGAAGATAACAGAATATGAATTTGACGTCACAAATGTAGATAGATATTAACCACAGGATATTAGGAAAAAAATTTAAATCGTGGTTATAATTGATAGTAGAAAATGTTGCCTATTATTTCGGTAGGTTATAAGGGAGTCACCACACTTCTCGACACGTATTCGCATTAAGCCGATTAGAAAAACTTTTATGCCTATATAAAAAGAGCGAAAACGACGTGCGTTTAGCGTCTCTGATCCGAGCGGAAGCGAAACGCGCAATGTCTTTTCCGCTTTTAGGTATTGCAACAAAGGTAAAGTAAAGGTTTACTTAACCCGGCTTAATGCGATTCCGTGTGAATAAATGTAGTGAGTCCCTTATTGTAAGCATCCTTTATAATATTAGAGATGTAAGTAGGTAATTTTGAGATGATTATTTAGACTACTTATAGTTAATTTGTGAATTAGCAGAATAATATATGATTTAATTACAAATAAAATGTTTATTTTAATCCAAAACAAAATTATGATGTCTTATGTTGTACATAGGTTGCTAAGCAACTAGAGCAAGTGTAAGTTAACATTAGGAATTTTTTTATGTGTTTTCAAATTAATACAAACAAACTACAAACAAAGTATAATATATCCCAGACTACAAATAAAAACCAAGAATTGCAATGGAAATCGATTACAGAATTTTAAATCTTTACAAAACAAAGCAATACGATGAGTGCCTCAAATTATGTGCTCTCGCACTCAATGATAAAAGCGATCGAATGATAGAGTTCATACAAATGCGGGCAATGACTATCCAAGCTAAGATAGCTGGAAATGGTTACGAGGAAGTTGAATATTTTCCACAACAGGACGAGTTGACATCTACGTCAATTGCTAAGACACCACGGCCAGGCACTACTTTTCAAAGAGAAGTCAAGACAGCTCAAACAAATGTAAGGCCATTTTTTTTAATCTGTGCATGGACTCGGCAAAACTCTGGAACAATTATATTTAGTTTATTTATTTTCCTAGGGGCGACCTCCAACAACTGCAACGCTAAGGTCTCGCGGAGTAACCAGTACAGCAAGAGCCCGCAGCGCACGTACAGCTCTTCACACCGCATCTCAAGTTTCAAGAGCTGCCACTGCTCTAGCCGCTGGAGTTCCTTTTACAGCTGGTACACCGCTTTCTTTAAGATTCCAAACAAAAGACGACAAGTACTTCGTTCCTGCGGCTAAGACTTTGTTTGAGTACGTGTATTATTGTGAAGGAGACGTTCGGAAGGTAGGTACTTTAGTTTTTCCTTAATTTTCCAAGATCACCTTGATATTAATCAACATAATATATAATGTAATGTAATGTAATATAATGTACGTACTACGCAGAATTTTCTTAACGGTAGGGCAATTATGGATTTTATAGGCAATGGATGTAGCGTTTCAAGCTCAAAAATTAGATGATACTGCGGACTGGTGGTGGAATTTCTCATTAGCAAGATGCTATTACACTCTTGGACTGTACAGGAACGCTGAAGATTGCTTACGACAAGCGCTTAAGCAGAATAAGCACATATCTATCTATTTACGTTTAGTTGCGATGTACGTGGGATTGAATCAACCTCTTTCAGCCCTCGAAGTGTGTAAGCAAGGTTTGTCTGTTTTCCACGAATACACTCCCTTGCTTTTAGAACAAGCAAGAATACATAACCAAATGGGTAATTCAGCTCTGGCTGTGAAGGAATACCGAATGGTTGCTCTGGAAGATCCATCCAATATGGAAGCAGTAGCAAGCATTGCAATGCACAACTTCTATAATGATCAACCGGAAATTGCCTTACGATATTACAGGTAAGTCGAAATGCCAGTACAAAGACTGGCTACGAACAGATGACCCACGTCTGTTTTCTTTGCAGGAGGCTCTTGGCTACAAATCCAGTAGGACCGGAAATCTACAACAACCTCGGTCTGTGCTGTTTATATTGCAATCAATGGGACCTTACACTGCATTGCTTCAGGCAGGCGTTGTTCTACGCTACAAGTCCTGAAGCTCGATCAGACATTTGGTTCAATCTTGCCCATGTTGCTTTGGTAAAGATATATTAGCACTTGAGTACCTAATTATTTCGAAATAGACCAAAAAGTTGAAAAAAAAAATTATATACCTACATACCGTAATTTCCGTCACGGCTCTGTTTGGCATTAGGAATTTTATTTTCGATATATTCCTATCAACTGTAATACTTATTGCGGTGCTTAGTCTACAGGTGACATGGTTCTTGCTCGTCGGTGTATACAAGTAAGTCTGGCCACTAACTCCGAACACACGGCGGCACGGCTTGCTCTACGAACGCTGGATGCCCGATTACGAGCTCGGAAGACTAAATAAATAGGCGTTCATATAAATGTTATATGAATAGGCTTAAAAATGAAATAAACAAGATAAGTCTTAAATAAGTTTTGTTTATTTTAATGAACCCTTAAATAATCGTCCAAACTAATATCAAGTAATTCTAAATTGCGTAATTCTTCGTACTTCAAAGCAACCAACGCATCAATAGACGGCTCTGGGTGAGACCTTTGTGGCCGCGAAGCAAGCACTTCTGATGACACTTCAGGATCAGAAGGAAATCGCGTTAAGTGTCTTAATTTGATCTGTAAGAAAACACAACCCCAGGTGTTAGTTCTGTAGCATACAGGAAATGTTTTTACCCGACTTCAAAAAAAGGGGGACGTTCTCAATTAGTCTGTAATTTTTTGTAGGTATGTATGTTACGTGATAACTTCAGCATTTGTGAATCGATTTTGATGATTCTTTTTTGTTGGAAAGAGAGTAACCTCAGTAGTGATCCCACTTAAATTTGAAGAAAATATTCCACCTCTAAGAGTGGCAAACAAAGGATGAATCCGGTTTCGCGCACTTTCCGGTAACCGATTTCAATAAAACTTGGGAAACAGATGTAAATCCACGAACTTTTGAGGTCGGTTTTTTTAGTAATCTGTACTGAGATTATTTTAGTAATCTGTACTGAGATTATTAACAGCACTCGCATAAAGACTGCAAGTCCAATCCAATACAGACGAGCGAAATATTGCAGAAACTTACTTGTTCCCAATTGGTAAGTTCTAATCCGACGCTTTCCCAAGTATCAGAACCTTTAGGTATGCACAAAGGTTTTGTGGAATTAACGTTCCTTTCTTTAAAGGCCACGCCATTTCCAAAGCCTATGCCATGAAATAAGTCCTTTGCACGTTTTACAAGTTGAGGTTCTTTGGATGTGTAAAATACAAGGTGAGCTTTTTGCAACAGAGCGACACTTCTTACTGTTGAACAGATAAATTTTTTGATTTCACTGTCTGAAACAGGAAAACAGGATTCGTTAAGCAGCGAACTTTAGAATAAATACATTAAGCAGAGCTATAGTTTACCTACTTACCGTAATTCTTAAAGAGATCGTATTTTCCACAAATAATTATCAACTCTGGAACATTCTCAGCCTCACTATAAATATCATTTAAGGCTTGAACACAAGTTTCCAAAGTATTCCAAATGCTCTTTGTTTTACTTATGTCTATCATAACGCAATAATAAAACTTTCCACGAATAGGGACAGAAGGTAAGACAGTTTTCAAAATATCCAATTTGCCACCGTATTCCCAAATATGGCAAATAGTTTTTTCTATTGCCTGTTTTTGATTCGACTTTCTACCAAATGAATATTCAAGAACTAACGTTTCCTTAGGCGTATCATTTTTATCTAAGAATGAATATAACAATGTAGATTTCCCCTGAAAAGAAAAGGTATTAAAAGTAAAGTATTCAATATACTTTGGCTAGAATAATAAAAACACAAATTAATTCACTATTCACTTACCACTGACTTACTGCCAACAAGGAATATCGTACGAGAGTTGTCTTTTGCCACATTGGATAGCGAGTTGTTAACAATTTGCGCAGCAATTTCTGGTATTGATTGCATTTTTTAAGAAAACTACCTATTATTCATTAGATAACAGCTAAAGTTACACTATTGATAAAAAATAAATGAGAGAGATTGAAGACTGTTTACAGTATGGTAGCTTAGCAACAATTTTGCATTCTCTTTGCTAAATACTATATAAATGATAATCATAATTAATGATATACTATACGAGCCCAATACCCCACCTAACGGTGGGGGGTCTGGCTCAGCCTGCGGCGCGTGGTCGGTTTCAGATTACGGGTGTGCTTATACTCTTCGGTGGTACAGTGATTAAGTACTATGGGCGCTTGATGAGGAGGTTCCAGATTCGACCCTGATTTCATACCTGATTTGGGCCAACTTATAAAAAAACATTTTTAAGTTGGTTCTGATCAGGGTATTCTGGGTATTGCCCTCAGAATTATTTTTACTCTGGTACTCATAGTACAGGAAATTCCCTAGTTTAAGATCAGAAATTTGGAGTGATTGCCTGGCATTTTTTCCCTAAATACTTCTCTTTTTGGCATAGCTTCCAAGAAAAAAGAATCTAACAGAGAGACGGTCGAGATACAACAACGCTATAAGTAAGTGTAAATAATATAGGATAATATCCTATATTATTTCCACTACATCGGGAACATTTTTTTTCTACTGTCAACAAACGCTTGTATGGCGGCCATATTTGAAAATGGCGAAAAACCAAATACGAGCTCAAATTATTTTCTGGCACTACTAGAGGCCTCCACATGCCAATTTTCAGATGAAACAGAGCGTGTCTCTTTCGGCAGCTATTTTTAACGATAAAAACCACTTATATGGCAGCCATATTAAAAAATGGCGAAAAAAACTTTTGATCCCAAATTATGATTAAGTACTCCTAAAGACCCCCGCATGCCAATTTTCAGCCGCATCGAAGCAAGTTTTTCTTCGGCTGCCATTTTGGATTCGCCATCTTGAATTTTTTTTACACAGGCAGTTGACCACTATTACCCTTTATGACATTCCAACCTCTAATAGTATACCTATCTCCAATAGTTTCCGTGTTAGAAGGCTTCGGAATATGTATGGCGTCCATCTTGTTTATTTGAATTTCGAACATTTTTTTTCGAACTTTCTGCAGAAATTTACCAAGGTGTATCTCATAAAAGTGCACAAAAATCCTCCCCATGTATTATAGTTTTTGCATGCCGTTGATCACTCGTTATAGTTTCCATATTCACGTCTTCTCCTATTTGATTCTTTGCCTTGGAGCGTATCCGCCTACAACGGTATATATCTAGGTATAGTATCTTTTTCCTGCCATATCGGGAAGTATGCGTTCTGTTTTTCTAAGTGAGTCAGGATTTGTAGCTTTATATATATAATAAGTAATCATTATCCTATGGATCTTTGTGGTTTAAAGCTCTGAGTGACACTGTGTAACTGCTATGGATAGGCGTGTACCTTACCATCAGGCGCACGACTTGTTCGTCCCGTCACTTAATATTATAAAAAAAATCCTATTTAAGAAATGAAACAAATAGTTGAAAAAAATTAAGAATTCGATAAGCTATTTAAGAGCCAAACTCTTATTGATCTGGTCTCCTCCATTCCTCACGGTCATTTCCTCATAGCCAGCTCCTTGACCTCTGCTCACTTTGATGTTCTCTTTTATTTGTTCACTCTCATAAACCTTATATACCATATTAGGTCAATGTTCATTGCACAGCATTATTGGTCTTCCTCTCTTGTTCCTTCGTCTTCTCCTCAGTTATAACTTTCATATATTATATAATACATGTTCAAAATATTTTCACCCTTCTGTTCTTTAGGCTGTATTTATATTGCGGTGGAACAGAGTGGAAGCAAATTTTTGTAACAATATTGTATATACATAGCATAGTGAAGTTTATGGTAAATTTTATAACATACAAAGTATATGGATACTAGCCAAAATCTGGCTAACTAGGCCAAATACTCAAGAATGCTCACTCAATCCTTTTTAGAACCTCTTCATTGTATATTTTATATAACAAGTTGTGTAAAACAAATCTAAATCAAAACTTCTGTAAAAAGCTCTATCTGACCAAATATGTGATATCTTAAAAGAATAATTAATACTTTAAATTATTGATAATTAATTAAATTGTTATTGAATTGATATTCAATTATTATTTGTGAAATTACTCCACTAGTTTGTTATAATTTAATACAAAGATCGAACACTCAGAAAAAATTCCTTCGATCCGGTCGGATTCGAACCGACGTCTTCTTGCATACCGTGCCAGACGCTATACCAACTAAGCCACGGAACGAACCAACGGACCTCACGAATTTTTCTATGTGCTTGCGTCGTGTTTTTGTACTTGGTCTTTCAACGACTTTTTAGTCGTAGCGCCATCTATGAGAAATCTATTACAGATTTATCACGTTGGTTCGTTCCAATTCCAGTTCCAACAAATTATTGATAATTCTTAAAAAATATTGACAAGAAGGTGGTAAGTGTATGATAATCATTAGAAACAATGTATCAAGGACTTATTTCATCATTGCACAGATCAAGCGAAACTAGATAGTAAGTATACGAAAATGCAGTATCTATTCACATTTCTTTAAATACCATTACAAGGTTGCCTGGCAGAGATTGCTATTTAGCAATAAGGCCGCCTGTTGTACACTGTATTTTTGATTGTTTTGTATTTTTGCTTGTTTATTGTGCAATAAAGAATATTGAATTGAATTGAAAAATTGAGGAATAATTAACTAGCACAGCAAAGTTTATTATGAGTTAAATACATGAGTAAATTTTACACTTCCATATTGAAATAAATCTTACATTATAGATTTTAAGACATTCATGTTTATTCTCAAATCATTATCACTGCTTAGAGATTAGCACAGAAAATAATAAAAAGCCATACCATAGTAAGAAACCTGCAACTAATGATAATCATTTATGTCTTAAATTCATTGTAACATAATATCAATGGTAAATGTTTACTTGAGCAGAGACCGTAGTTTTTGATACTCAATTTCTTTATACATAATTTCCTTGTTCAGAGTTTGGAGAACATCTTGGAATCTCTGTCGTAAAGTCATGTTTTCCATGCCTGATATTTCCAGTTGAGTTCGTTGACGTCTCTGCTTTAGCTCTTCCAATTCAGCACCCAGTTGCTGCAACTTGAATGTGACATTATCAGATGATTGATGCATGAACTCATCAGTTAAATACTGTTCATTCCTTTTGTACATGGAAGGTCCTGCTTGATCCATTGATGTAGTTGCTCGAGCATGTGGTCTTTGAGAAGTGTGGGGTGAATTGAACATATCAGAGCTGAACTGGGTTGCTTTTAGGTCAACAGGGCCTTGAGCAGATGAGTCTGAAAAATGATCTCCATATGATGATAAATGACTGTCTTCCACATCTACATTTACATTTTCTTCCTCTAGATCTGAGTCACTGAGTGCTCCACCAAATATGTCCTCAACCTTTGACGAGGATTGATTAGCTGCCTCAGCTTTGATAGTTTCCTTCTTTGTCTTCCTTTCAGGTTTGCCTGAAGGGCCAGGCTCTGGTTTAGCATGTTCATCCTCCTCTTGAATAACCTCCCAAGTAACACTAATGGCTTCATTGTCAGCTCGAAGTAACCTCTTTACTTCTTTCTCAATTTCTGGAGCTTCAGCAGATTTCTTCTTTAAAGTTTTCCTGAAACGCCTTTTCCTGACATTCTTTGTTGGTGGTGTAACTCCATGAGGCCACAAGAATTTTTTGTCAACTTTGAAGGGATCCTTCTTTTTATTTTTAGTCGGAGACTCTTCTTCTGTTGAAGTTGGGTCCAGTTCATCTTTACAAATCATCATTTGACAAATATCAGCTGATTTGTATACACTCTTCCTGTCGATAGTCTTCAGTGATTCTACGATGGTAGGCAGATCCACTATTTTTGAATGTAAGAGCCAATGATCGAAACGGACTTCGCCGTGTCGCATGTCATTATCCATCTGAATAGTCAACCTATTCTTGATGTTTTCTCCAGATCTTAATACTTCTCGCAGTGCCTTAGCTGGTTCTTCAGGCAATCTCATTACAAATTGCGACTCTAACTCCACGGGATAGTCTGGTTCTCGTTTATTCATTTTAACGTGCGAAAATAAATAAAGTATATGTGACTAGTATTTGGGGTGTTACGAAAATATCACAGGCAATTATACACCGAGATCAATGAATAATTTATTAGAATATTTTTAAAATAAAGAACATATTATGAGAGAAGACACTAATTCTATCTCTTTCGAAGTAGACATGTGTAAGTAATGTAAGTAATATTACAAAGATCACGCGACAGGGTACTGTGATATCACGCATCACTTCGGAAAAATATGCATTATTCGAAGATGGAGTAAAATGACAGTTCATATGCGCAAAAGTGTTGCCCACTACAAAGCACCTAGTGATTGCAGTCGATAAATATTCTATCTATGTCGACTGAATGTTGGTTACACATCAGCAAAAAATAGCTGAACTTGTTTCATTTGAATCATCATCGGCTCGTTATTCGTCTTACTGCTGGGCGCATGTTCATTTGAATCTTTAATTTTTGTAAATTCATACATACATGCACTACATTTAGAACTATGTCTTTTGAAAATACAAAGAGAAGCCATGTTTCAGTTTTTAATTTTTATTCATTGTAGATAATCAAATCCGCTTGTTCTTATTAAAATATATAGGAATAAAAATTGATTTCGATACTTGTAGGCCAACTGTAAAAATAAGAATAAAGAAGGCAGTAACGCAATTAGCGATGAATAGCGTCCTACTGACTGCTAACGACCACGACGACGTTTCGTAACCTTCACAATTCAGAAATTTTTGGCAAAATTTGCCTTTCACGATCTATCGATAAAACTGTCGACATCATGTACACGACTCTTTGAAATTTGATTTTACTCTGTCTTCAAAAAAGAGTCGATTGATCATAAACTAAACTCAAAAGTCACTTGGTTTCCATAACCATACTATATATATATACTATACATACTATATAGTTTAAGCTGTTAACAAAAAAAAAGCGTAGACGTCTCCGTCTACGACGCGACGGATGTCTGTGATTTAAGCAATGTAGTATTACCTAACAAAACGTTTTTCGTATCGGAAAAAAGCGGAAAAATGTTGATACATTTTTTCTAATGTTTTAGTTACGAATACACACGTGAAAAATAATTTCACGTGTGTGTCGAGTAGATGACAGAACGTATTGGTAATACGTAGGCCGGTAGGCCTAGTGTAAACGGCGCGGTATTCTCCCATGCCATATAATGCTGTCATACTTCGGCACAAATTAGAAAGATGGAAGCTTGGGCACTGGATTACACAGGATCAGTTAAATAGCTTATAGGCTAATGTATTAATCAGCCAACCAATCTTTACACAATATCATTACTATTGACACCAAAAATAACCATAGGCTAAAAGTTCCTCAATACATTCTCATTAATCATTTAAAGCTGCAAGCCTCATTTACACC
>NW_020653726.1:13088474-13108381 GCF_003589595.1 Hyposmocoma kahamanoa
CAATACATTCTCATTAATCATTTAAAGCTGCAAGCCTCATTTACACCTAGGCGTCGGGCAACCGTCACTTGCCCGTCGAAGACGGCAAACAACCCGATGTAAATAGTGAATCGTCAGATGACTGGCGATCTTCGGCAACATTATTGACGTATTTTTTTTTGCAACATCGCATAGGTATCACTCGTTTGTATAAAAACACCGTACAAGTGTGTAATGTATTCCCTGCTTTAGAAACAGTTGTTTTTTTTTTTTCGGAATTTTTGGTTATAAGGACTTGTCTACCCAAACTTGAGGACTTTTTTATGTGCTAGACAAAGAGATGAAAAAATCATTTTGGCCTAGATTTATGGCGAATTAGTAAAATTGGCATTGGCAGCACTGGGCCGTAAAGCGAACTAGTCTGCCCATTATTCCGTGTAAACGGTGAGTCAACTGCGTCGCCCTTAGAGGATGGAAAATAATTCCATAGTCTAAGGCCTAAGGCGTCGCCTGTCACCAAAAAGAGCCATTACACATACTATATAGGCACAGTGTAAAGAACTTGTCCACACATCGCCTTTGAAGTCTTGCGAAATGTCACTTTCGTCTTGACATTACATCATACCGGAGGGTTGTCACCATGTATTTTTTTATTTAGTCAGTTGGGGTGGGTTGTTAAAGTGGGGCTTTCTCACAAGCCGTTTTATATTATGTCCAGTAGTTGTAGTGTAAAGAATATAATTGAAAAAATAAAAAAATTATGTTTAAACGTTTCATTTTAAACAAAATACTCTTTTACTCAATTTTTTCCGATTAATCGGGTTTTGCGTCAATCCAAAGAAAATAATATTAATAAGCATTTACTTAACTACTTTGTTTATGTATTGTGTTAAGTCTATCAAGGATTTAATTATTAAATTCATAATCATCAACCCCGATAACAGCTAAAACGATACCCATATTGCTCTTATTTGAATAGTTGTGCCCGCCACCTTGGATTTAGAAATAAATGCCATATTCGTAATGAGCACCTCCAAATACCTCGAAAGTGATACCCATATTGCATTTATTCAAAAGTTGTGTCTGCCATCTTGGATTTAGAAATAAATGTCATTTTTGTAATGATTACCATCAAAAATTAATTTTTGAAAATTCTTGTCCACCATCTTAGATTTAGAAATTAATACCATATTCGTAATAAGCACTCCCAAACATTTCAAAAACGATATCTATAATTATTAATTTCATTTCAGAAGCCCGGTCCGCCATTTTGGACATAAAAATAAACGCCATATTTATATGTAATTAGCACCCACTAAAACACTGACAATGGTACCCATATTAATTTTAATTGAAAAAGTCATGTTCGTCATCTTGGATTAAGAAATAATACTATATTCGAATAGATAATGGGTAAAAGCAAGCAGCTTGATTTTAGTCGCGACACGTTGTAAAAGTCATTGTGCTTTTAAAATATTAGCAAAATATAATTTCATTACCTAAAACTCCAAACAAAATAAAATTATTGGAATCACGTTTCTTCTCCTTGCGTATGCGGAAACTGATGTTTGATTTTTATTTAGGCGAGATGATGATATGCATTCTCTAACAGTACAATTTGTGTGTACAATTTTCCATCCAACAAATCACTACAACAGTCACACGATATATTTATCGTAAATGACACAACCCTGAATGGTTTGTCCCGAATGGATGTAATAAGTGTATGGCAGTTCGGGTTCGTACCCGCCCCTCACTCGCTCCACACATTCGGCACGATTGATTTGTTTAGACGTGTGTCCGTAGGCCGACTGTAAGGAATAATTGGTTAGACTATAATAAAGGACCTTTATTTATTTTTAGGACATTTGTTTGTTGGAGTGTTGTTCGCCAGTAACGAGCACGACTGAATGTTTTGCACCAACTTCTCAACTGTAAAAATCACTGTAATGAGGTTGTCTGAGAGACAAGTTAACGATTGACAGGCTGCTATATTACATTACAGGTAAATTATTATATTACATTATATTACACTTTATTATTATATTAAATATGTTAATTTCAACTGATCTAAGTAACTTTCACTTAGTGTTGGGTCGTGGAAAAATGTCCATTTTGAAAAAAATAATATTATTCAGAAAAATATTCTGTTTTCCGGATATTTTTCCTTTAATTTTTCTCATTTGATGTTGACACCTGTCAAAAGTTGAAGTTACTAACGACAACGATGGAGCAAGGTTTTTCGCTGTTGTGAAATTATTTTAAATTTCGTTTTTCTGTAAGTGATTTTAGCTATACAAGTTTATTTTATTATTCACGTAAATAAAACTTCAAAAGATATTTGTAAACGTAGAACGTAATATGAACCTCCCAAATTATATATTTCCAACTTTTGAAATTTTTCAAATTTTAAAGGAATTTTTCCGGAAAAATTTTCACCATTCAAAATTTTTCGGAAATGTACCCAACAGTCCGCAAGTTTATCCAAACATCCCCATCCACACGTTTGTTGCTTGCGAGCAGAGATGGGCAAGCGCCCGGGTTTTAACCACAGACTTCCATTTTATAAGTCTGTGGTTTTAACCCGGCAGGAAAATGTGAGCAGAAACTATTTGCAACTAAATATTTTTCGCAAATCAAGTTTGTTTGTTGTATTATGTTAATTGTTGTATGTTAAATGATATTTGTTGCAAAACGTTCAATTTCATTAATTTCCTCATTCAAATTCATCTAAAAAAAGCCACGAAAAACACGATAAGACGAGTGAGTGTGTAGCTCCACCAGCTCACTCGCTCCTTTTTACCAGAGAAACGTACCCCATCACTGTTTAGTTCTAGTAATCAAGAATTTTAAAAACTGACATTTAAATAATTAAGTTTTAGTCTAGTTTTCAACAAAAAAGAATATTTATACCTATGAGAACTGATATTTAATGGCTTTAGAAATATGTGTGAAAATAAATGTTTTGGTCACTTCTGTGTGGTATTTCCTCGAAAAAACTACATTGTTTTTTATAGTCTTGTATTATACGATTGTTTTTAAATTACTTTAATTTCATTTCTCATCTCAACTGCTTTTGCAGTTAATAATGGCACAACGATTTTTCGCATTTTCGACTGGTGTTCATCTACGATAACGGTCGAGCGCGTTCTGAAGTGTAGCAGCGGCAACTGAGTGAATTCCACTTACTTTGGGCACGCGAAGTACGTACATTTGGCGCGTCTATCCAAATATATGTCTGTAGCTTTAATCCACTGCTTGCGAGGGCTTGCTTTAGGCAGGTTTGGCACCGAGGAGGGAACCGTCCCCGTCGTGCCACGAGTACGGCGCTGCAGATGACACCGCGCAGCACACCCTAGAGGTGTGCAGCCGGTGGGATGGACAGCGCCGCACTCTGACGGGGACTGTAGGGCAGGACCTCTCGCTGCCGAGCGTGGTTGCCGCCAGGCTCGGTAGCGAGGAGTCCTGAGAGGCGGTGGTCTCCTTTTGCGCAGAGGTTATATCGCAAAAGGAGGCCGCGGAGCGGGTGCGCGAGGACGCGGCAGACGCGCACCCGCTTCGGCGCAGACGTACGGGGAGAAGACGAAGTCAGTTCGCTGCTCGCCTGATCCCCTAGTGAAGCCAGCGGGCTCTGGACAGGGACTCCGGAGCCTGCATTGCACGACCGCACTCGTCTGGGGGGCGGGTCGGAGGACAACCGACTCACCCCTCCGTTGGCGCGGGAGCCCTGGCGCAAGCTAGGGCGGCCGAGCGGCGTCGTGGTGTATATTCACCGATCCCAAGGCGCCGACTCAACCGGCGAGGGGCAAACCCGGGGGGGGGGGGGTTTTGGGCGTTAGTGGGGTTTAGTGGGGTCTGGAGGGAGAGTCCTCACATAATCCCTGAGTCTCCCTGGGCTCAGGGGTATCCATAAAGATTTCCCCCGCGTCAAAAACAAAAAACAAAAGGCAGGCTTGGCAAAAAAAAAAAGGCTTGGCAAGCATGTGGACGTGTCGACGAGTCGAGTGACGTTCGTTCCTAATTTTGTCTATGGCGTTAGTGAAATCTGTCTGTCTGCACCTTAGAGGATGGAAAAAAGTCTGCACCTTATAGGATGGAACAAAATCTGCAAACTGCTTTATCTATTGAAGATTTGGCTTCGCCCCATTGACTTACAAATAAATGGACGATGGGTCTAATACAAAAACCACGAAAAAAAATGTCCCAAGTCAACCTATTTAAACGTATTGACATATAAAGGAATATAAAAAGCTAAAACGTTGGATTTAAATTGTAATGTCATTGCAGTACTGCCTAATTTTGCCTGCAACAATTGAAAGGCGCAAAAAAAACACCATATTCAGCTTCTACTGGAAACTTACCAAAATGCACCATATGTAGCTTCTAGTGAAAACTACTTGAACATAGGTATAATGGAGTAGCCTTTATTATTTATAAATAAATTTTATACGTAAATGTTGAATTTTATACAATGCCATTTATTATATTAGCTAGGGTATCTGACTTTTTTTCTTGAGTTTCGAGAATTCTCGTACCCGATTTCTCGAGTTCTTCGAGAAATTTTTAAAACCCGTACAAATTAACTATTAAAGAAAATGTGAACTTTTCGAAAGTTATTTTGGCCTGGGTGTTCTGAGTTATGCCCCGGAATAAATTCCATCGTTCTTGGTCCCAGGTTCGATTCCCAGTAGAACCAATTTGGGAAATGAACTTTTGTAAATTGGTTCTGCGCTGGGATTCTGTTGCTCTGATACTCATGGGGAGTATGTACAGAGAATTCCCTAGTTTCAAACCAGGTGATTGTGTTACAATAGAATACCAAGATCAGAACCGTTTAGAAAAGTTAATTTGTTAAATTGATCCTACCGGTATCGAACCCGGGAACTTCTCATCCAGTGCCCACACTGCAAACCATTAGGCTATCAAGGTTGTTACTATTTGTATTATAGTGCAGTGTTTTTGTTCACTCATTGATGTAATCACATACCGAAGCTTTAATGTTATGGTCTTTTATCAAGCTTGCATCAGCTCTGGTTTCCTTTCTTTTCTTACCATTTTCTTAACCCGTTCGTGCATAGTACTGAAATTATATTACGCTCAAAAACGTCACCACTTTTCTATATGCCGTAGTGCTTACCTACATTGCTTCAATACAATTATTAGAGTTTATCACTGACGACGGTTGATTCCGTCAACAGGCATGCAAATAGTGTGCATGAAAAAGTACGACTATGACGGTAGAAGGGTATTTGTCGTTGTGAGATAATTACAAAATTAAAATGTGCGATATTGATTGCGCAAGAGAAACGCTTTCTAAAATAAAACTTAGGTACTAATTAATAATAATAATTATAATAACGCACACACTCAACATTGCCCCGCATTAGGGAAACCCTGTGTCGCGGGTGCCATGGGCACACATATAGACAACCACAAATTACACCCAAACTCACGAGAGAAATAAATGTAGCCCATAGATATATTTCTCCCGAAAAACCTAAAAAAATACTTTCGTGATTATGGAAATTCATGCAAAAGTTATTTCGGGCAAACGTATTTTCGCTCTTCTGATTCGTAACCCCGAGCCGTAGAAAGAGTACAACAATATTTGAAAGTATTACTAACATGTATTAAAAATATTTTAGTAATAACATTAGCATCAAAGCGACTCTATGAAATTTTTGTTCTAAATATTTGAAACGCTTGTGTTTCAAACAATTGAAAATGACGAGATGGGTCTCGTTCAGTCTTTTACGCAAGCAATGAGTCGGAAAGAGACAGTGAGCTATTTGATTATTTTGATTGCTTTTGTAATTTATATTTACGATTAATTTAAATATAAATTAAATACTACATAAACTAGTGCATAAAATTACACTTTTAAATGATAACTATGATAACACAATTTGTACTTACTGAAAATATGATATACCACCCTGTTTTTTCACTTTAATTGAGTAATTTTTACAAGGTTTCACTATACAATACGGCATCATTGACAAGCGCGCTATCAGTCGAACAAACGAAGACTAAAGCGTGATTGACGCTCTGTATACGTTTTTAACGCCTTGTAACTTCGGACGCTTTTTAGCGCGGACCCGACGTCCATTTATTTGTAAATCAATGCTTCGCCCTAATAAAATGAAAAGTTGAAGAAAAATTGAAATCTAAGATTTGGCAGTATGGCTAGACGCCTTAGCCTGTACCGGATTACGAAAAATGTTACTACTACCACCACAAATTACTAATTGTCTGTGGCAGGAATGGCGATTTGCGATTGATAAGGAAATTTAGATTAGAAATTTGGTTGTTGTAAGCAAGAGAATTCCGTGGTATATTACTTTGTTATAAACCAGTTCCTTGCGTTTGTGGTTTGTGAACATTGGTTACATCCTAAGACGTTGCCTATTATGCTCTGAAGGTAAGTGATGACCACACTTTGTCACCTTCATTTCTGTCCTCAAAAGTATTATTTGTTGTGATATTGGAATGTTTATTATTATTTTTAGATCGGCAATTATGTCGATCTTTGATTCAGTTTTGCGAGAATCTCATTTAATATGTAAAATGTGCACTTGATGTCTCCGATGTCATAAAAGAGAAAGGCGCATTGTTCACTATTTTTCTTAAGCTGTAACCTACTTATTTTCGCGTTTGCGTCTATTTTGCGCAGTAATAATTATAGTGGAAATCACTCACGTTGTACGAGTACAATGGGAAGCAATATTTAATACGAACCCTGTTTATAAACAATAAAAAAATAGCACGTTGTGCATACTTGACTAAAATAGTGATGGATAACTTTTAACATTTGTTCCCTTACATTTTTATCGTATGTTATGCAAGCAATGAATATGCATGGTGTTTTATTAGCAAAGCCCTTTGATGTTGACAAGTTATTGAAGCATTGAAGAATTTACGAATTTCTGCCAATTCTGATTGAGAGCACGTTTAAATAAAAAATATTTTTAATAGGTGAAATGTTGTTTCATAGATATTGCCTCATATATGATTAATTAAACAATAGTAGCCTAATATTCAAAGCTTTGAGAAAAAATAGGACCCAACAATTTTATTTTAAAAATTACATGGAGTTAACAAATATTGATCAAATGGTAGACATTCATACTTGTGGACATTTAACAACTTCCGTAAAAAAAAACACCATGCATACTTTGTTATTATCTTTAAATAACAGGTGTTGAAAAAAATACATAAAGTGAAGATATTGTAGTTACCCTAAGTTTTGTTAGGCTGACAACTAAGCCTTTATAAAAGATTAAGCAAATAATGATTAACTCTGATTTTTATATTATTTTTGTAAACTAAAATATTTAAGATTATAATATTAATAAAAAGAATTTATGTTTGTTCTCAAAGAAAGCAAAATATAAGTGTTATATGGTCATTCCACCCAACATTGTTGAATTACTGAACATAATATAGCTTCAGAAACGTCTCTAGGTGTTGTGACAGTCAAGAAACAATTTGGTATACTTACATTAATTATTATGATGGCTTCCCACTACATTTGTAATCAATTGTAATGATTCTTAGTTCAAAACATTTTGGGTGATGTAGATATTAACAAAATAAACAAAGAGCTCGCATTTAGAGCAATTTATGTCATCAACTAAGATTACTTTCAATGCTAGATTTGGTTTTGGTGTGAGATCAGTTTACTTTGGCTGCTCTTCCCTGGTTATTTTAGAAGGAGATTATCTTACTTACTTCACTTAGCAAACTTATTCCCATAGACACATTTTATTGCTACTAGAAATGAAGAATGTAATTGAGGTTATAATTGAGGCGGTCACTGCAAAAGTGGTGTAACCCACATTCAATTTTTAAATCAAATAAAATGTTATTAAATTTTTAATAATTAGTTTTTTTTATACATGAAAGGAGCATCCAAATATAAAATAATTAAGTAATTTAGTATCATTTAATTTTACTTTCTCCACGGCCAGACTAGCCGGACTTATAACCGGCTGGCAGGTTAGTGAAGAGACATCAATGTGGGATCATAAACATACAAGATTTATTCTGGGGACAGAAGTGTCTGCCAACCCACTACATTTAGGAATCCAATAGGAAGGTTCCGCAGTGGAAGGTCAAACTGCGAAACCTAAGAGAGAAAACCCTTCAATAGGGCCAAGCTAACAAAGGAATGGGAGAGCTATAGGAAGGCCCTAACCAACTTTAACAAGTATATAAGGAATGCCAAGGAAACATTGTGTAGGCGGTTTCATGAAGGTGCACATAGAGTGACCCCGACAAGTGGCTTGGGCTATCATAAGCTCATTTAAATTATATAAATCCCCAAGTGAGGACAGTGTTACTCCCATCTTGCTGCAGTAGGTGTGCTTTTGCCATTCCTGGTTAAATATAATATATGTATAAGGAGCCAGTCTTGCTTGGGGACACATACTGATACAATGGACAATTTGTAGAGTTGTTTTTATACCAAAGGTAGGCAGAAAGGACTACTCTCTTGCAAAGTTCTTTAGACCCATCTGCTCGACAGAAGAGGCTGGCCGAGGAAGAAGCATCGTTTTTGCTTAAGGCAATGGAGAAGGTACCTAATCACATTAGGCCTTTGTCCTTAATATATAGTCCTATCCTCTATTATAAGCTCAGTCCAAAACTCACAAGATGGCAGCAATGTCTACTCAATTGCAGCGACATAACTGTATTTTAGTTACTAACCTGCTTTTCAATTATTATGAATTTTGTTTTTGCAAGTGTTTGTCTGTTACTCTATTCGAAAACCGTCTGTAATATGAATACTTGATTAATGATTCATCATGACTTCCTGAAATATTATTCTATTTTGTACACTAAAAGCTGCTCTTAATAGAGAATTTTGGTTTTTGTGTGTTGAGTAATATACATATTTGATGTACTATTTTGTTATTGGTTATAAACATATTTCTGAGCAATAATTTGTTTAATATTAATACAGTGTTTTTTGTTTTTTAGGTATACCAAAGTATAAGGGCTATTCAAGGTAATTAATTTCAACTTTTTATCACAACTTCACACAAAGGGTCATTAAAAGTTTATGTGATTATTGTAAATGAAAGTATATTTTCTGAGCTTCTACTCACGTTTTAGTTTATACATTATGTTGAAAAAGTTAATTTATTTTGTAAGGAGGCAATGTATTGATGAGTATGTATTAATAAATATACATATATTAATAAAAATATACATTAATGTATTTTATATTATGAATATTTTCCTTTATTATATTCTTTGTGTTTTTATTTGTAGAAGTGTTCTGGTCAATATGCAAGGAATGTTGCCTTAAATTTGTTATCAGTAGGCAGTTGGCAAACTGTTTAATAAAGACTAATAATTTCAAGGCAAAGGTACAGATATACAAGAACAGGTGTTCTTGTACCCTTAAACAACATTTACACATGTATGTATGCTATGCAACATTAATATTTTGCACTATTGGAGTGTGCTCTCAGTGAATACATATCCATTTTAGTTTAATACCTTATTTTCCTGCGATGAATCAGTGTCACAGTACATGTTAGGGTTGGCTTACACTAGAGCTAGACCTTTGCCCACTTGCGAAAAACTTATGTCTTTTTGATGTCAAAAGTACTAGCAGGATCCAAAATAAGCTTTTCAGCTTTGTATTGTTGAATACAGATGGCGGAAGTGGATCCGGAGACGCTGCTTGAATGGCTGCTAACGGGGCAGGGCGACGAGCGCGATATGCAGCTCATCGCCCTTGAACAACTGTGCATGCTGCTGCTCATGTCTGATAATGTCGATCGGTGCTTTGAAAGGTTTGTGTATTAGCAGAGATCAGGATATCCGTTTTTTAATCAATAGTAATAGTAATCGGGTCCAAACTTCCTAATAACAAATGCAGCTGCCTTAATATGTATAGCAAATTAAAGCGCTTCCAAGAATAGTGAAGCCTTAGTGCTATATCAAAGCTGGTGGTACTATCTCCCTCTGGTTAATTATTGCAGTTCTTGTCCATTTCGTTTCTTTTGAATGTTAAAAAATAAATGTCGGTTTGTTTGAAAAAAACAAATAACGCGATTTAAATCCGGAAATTTCATTTCATTTCGTTTCATTTCCTATGTGTAACAATCGCGAAAACCTAAGAACTCGACGGTAAAAGTAGTTTAGTGTCATTGTTTACAGTATGACTGGCCATTCTCTTATCTTGGCTTGTGATTCATCTTTGTAGTTTTTTTAATTGTCATTTTGTTACCCTATAAATAAAAACCAGAATAAATAAAAACCAGATTGTTAAATTAGTAAATATCAGTTAGTTTCTAATTTTTGTGACTTTACTATCTCATGAGAAGAGCAGAATGTTCTCAATGCCAATTCTGTAACAAGTTGAAATACATGCTTCATTTAATGGAATGTGATCGATATGCGGGCTGTCGGGCCCAATATCAATTAAATGACATTGGTCAAGTAGGAGAGCTAAATTTTATGCTGGGCAACCTGTTGACGAAGAGTGCTGAAGCTCTTGTGAAGTTATATGAGATCTTTATTTCTAATGGTATTGCTCCAATACCTCTCATGGGAGTAGTGACAGATAAAGTAGGATAGTTATTTATATGTTAAACATTACGAGGCCGACATAAATGCCTGAATGTTTCAGACCTAAAATTAGATTTTTTTTTTTAATTGTGATTATCATAATTTTGCTGTTTTCATTGAAGGTTTTCATACATACATTGACTGTTGTCTTGATAATTAAAATGTCAACTGCACGAAAAAAAGTAAAATAACATACAGTTATTATGGTAATTAGAGAGTTATATAAAACTCTAAAATGTTGTTTCAGCTGCCCACCAAGAACTTTTTTGCCTGCACTCTGCAAGATTTTCCTGGATGAATGTGCACCAGATAACGTCCTAGAAGTCACAGCTAGAGCTATCACATATTATTTGGATGTTTCTGGTGAGTAAAACATAAACATGAAAACATTGTTTCCATGGACAACATTTATGAAATTATAAATTTTTTTAGTATATTCAATGTACGAAAGTAGCAATTTTAAAGGCGCTCTTTAGCTTATTTGGACATAATTGCCTTGTGATTATAATATTGTTATATGTTAAGTAAGCTGATATCTATAGTTTAAGACGAGACATTGATTATTGACAGCTGAGTGCACAAGGCGCATTGTGGCAATCGATGGCGCCGTTAAGGCTATCTGCAGCCGGCTTCTCACGGTTGACCCGAACAATCGCACTAGCAAGGATCTCGCTGAGCAGTGTATCAAAGTGAGTCATCATTTCATGCAGAATTTATAGTAGAACTCGCATACGGCAGTGTCATAACAGCTTATGTGATACCATTATCGCCAAATAACTACTTTTTACTGACAAAACTAACGGATAACTCACGGCGGACTAAAACTGTTTTCGCCGAGTCACCACTACGGAAGCTCATTATCACTGTTATCTATCAGTAGTCCGAAATATATTTTTCAGAAATAACGTTTGCTCGAATTTTCATAACCTTGAAAGTAATTTTGAGAGGAAAATGTTTTTTCTTTTAAACCTAACTTAATCTAATCTAACCAAACCTAATCGTGTTTTTGCTATAAACATCCAACATATCCTGAAAGAACAACGGTTTCGTTATAATTCGGTCTTCGGATAATTCGAAGTAAATCAGAGTAAAAAAGAAGTTCGAGTTTGTGATAGGTTACCCATTATCACGGACTGATTCGAAACGTGTCGAGCATTATATTTGACTTATATACGTGAGTTACGTTAGTTTAGTAGTAGGTTAATGCCTGAGTCTTACGGTAGTTTTCTATTTGAAACTGCTTTTTAATTATTATTGATCTTGTGTAAATGCAGGTATTGTTTGAAAATATCATTGCTTAGTTCTGAAATATTATATTATGTTGAAATTATGTAGGATATGTTTTGATTTCATGAGATAGATTTCTAGAGAAACTCAAATATATATTTCATTGATTATAATATTTATTTCATTGATTGAAGAAATATTATTTGCACCGATGAGTGTTATCTCTTGGAGTAGCTCATCCTTTCTATTACAATACAGTAATAAAACTATTAACTTTTCTTTTACTCAAAGCGTACATGGATTTAATGATATTGTATTCTAAAGATGAAGCGATAAGACGAATCATAATATTTCGCCAACTATAAGCAAAAAAACACTTGAAATCGTTATATTGATTAAATTTTGCTACTCATTCGTAAGGCAAATTCCCCTGAGACAAGTTGATTTTGTAGGTACTGGAGCTGGTATGCACTCGCGAAGCTGGTGCGGTGTGGGAAGGCGGCGGCCTGCCCGCCGTGCTGCACTTCATCACTCTCTATGGCACCTCCGTGCACAAGGACACATTGCATTCTGCCATGGCTGTGGTTTCACGGTTATTATTTTTTATTATATATTTATATATATTATATATTTTTATTTTTATTTACAACTTTATAAGTGTTATAAACTTTTTAAAATTATGTTAAAGTTGTATATGGTTTGGTCCTTTAGGAAGTCTAAAAAATATATAAAAGTTTAGAACAGAGGCTCCAGAACATGCCACATGCCATTTTTTTCTGTTCCGCATAGATCCCCGGTCTTCCTAATAAAGTTTTGAGGTTGAAGTTTTTACAAATTCATCAATTTACTTGTATTAAGACATTTGACACTGTGCTACTCACTTAGTTAAATTAATCTGTAGAATGAGAAACTTTATAAAAAAATATATATTAATTAAGTTTTATGCATTTATTTAACCGAATATAGCTAGGTAATTTATAAATATATAAAATAATTATAAAAAAGTATTTTGTAAGTATATAAGGTAATGTGGATTATTCTATTTATGGAAAGCTAAAGTTTTGGTCACTACTTACTTAAATGGGATCTACTTTCCTGAATCATAGGAGGTCGATATAAACCAGTTGGGAATCATCAGTTTAAAAGCGCAATATATCGTCAAGTGGTTAAGCAGTCCGTAATTGTCGTGCTATAAAATTATTTCTATTTACGTTTAATTTTAAATATATTGCTACTATTCTACTACTACTAAGAAAAGAGGGTTTTTATGTCCACTAAACTTGATTAATGGTATGTTTAGCATTGTTAACTAAATAATTAATATACAGAGTTTGCGGCAAAATGGAGCCAGGCGACGCAAGAGTAGGCGACGCGGTGTCATCTCTGTCAGCGCTGTTGCGGCATAGCGACGCCCGAGTTGCCGATGCCGCATTGAGGTGTTTTGCTTCCCTCGCTGACAGGTTTGCCAGGGCCCATGCTGACCCGGCTCCACTTGCTGAACATGGTAAATATTTTGTTATTTTATTTTATTTATTTATTTAGTTCAAGTCACATGACCCATGTAATATATACCTTAAGGACTAACATACATACAGTATAATAAAAACTATTTCTAACTAAGCTACACGAATTGCACTTGTCGGCGACATGTGGCGTAATATGGTGTCAGATAACCGGCTGCGGAATCGCCGATATATGACACCCTTCGACCAAAACTCTTCCTTCATGAAGGTCGGCAGATGTTCGGTCGGCACTCTCACCACAAATGAATTAAAATACGCGTTGTGGCGGGACTCCATCGAGTATATAGCCAGAAATAGAGACGAAATGTCATTTAATTTGTTTGAAACTATTCTGCCACATCATTACTGTGATAACTGCGCTCCGATTGTCTAGCCCGAGTTCGAAACAATTGACGGGTGTCGTCAACTGTTTCACTTCAAATCAACCAGTTAACTTGAGCTTTGCTATAATGGACGAAAATTGCTAAATTACATATTTAATATTTAATTACCTATGAAATGTGATCCCGTTTGTTTTGTAATTAGATGTTTTGCTGTTTTTCCGACATCACCGAATAGAACAGCACGACATTGTTAGAGATATTATCTTTATTACAATAAATACAGAATATTTTTTGGAATATACGGGTCACCGGTCAGTAGTTGGTCTGTCTATATTTCAGTGCAAACGAGAGTTGATATTTATAAGAGCTGTATCGCTAATGTGTTACCAGGAATATATGGCCCTTATTTCGTCTCTATTTCTGGTTATATACTCGATGCGGGACTCCAACCGCTCGACCCTCAGGGTGTGTTTGGCTTTATGTCTGATGTACTATCTATTCAGACTCCGTGAAGTAATGTAGTCGTGACAGGTACAGCAGTAATGCAGTCGTGAATATAACAAACCTCGAAACACGTTTACAATTAGCCAGTAACATTGATGATATCATTAGCACTGTTGTCTTATGCTAGGATTCTAGTTTCGTGTTCGCAAAATATTCTCCAAAAACCAATAAATATCTAGCCTAGCCTAGCTTGAATTAAATTTTAAGTTATCGCAGTCCATCGTTTGCATGTGAAATAATTCTTTTAATTCTTGTTATTAATAAGGATATCAAAATGTGTGATGCCGTCTGTATAAGTACTTTTTATGGTAATCCGAATGAAATAAATGAGTGAATGACTATATTTCACTCTTCAGTTAGACTTCAACCCGTGTGATTTGTTACATTTATAAAAATTCTAAAGTTTGAATGTAACAAAAACTAAAATTTTTAGTTGAGGTCAGGATTTCGTATTCTCTTTTTTGTTAAACAAGTTGGCTTATATCATATATTTTTTCACAGGTCTTATTGAAGAGCTGGTCCGGCGGTTAGGAAGTACGGAAAGTAGCGACGACAAATGCTTAGCGCCTTCTGTCTCCACTACGGTCAGTCTACTGTCTACTTTGTGCCGAGGGTCGGCACAGATCACACATGTAAGTTTTGCATTAATTTACCCATTGCGGGTTGGGGACTTGACGTTCTTCAACGTGCAGGTTTCATCACGATATCTTCTCTCACCGTTAAGGCCCATTTAGATGGAGAGAGTTATCGCACGATTAATGGCGAAAAATCGTACGCGACTATCGCAAGCAATAATCGCCATAAGATTATCGTATCACAATGTTTACATACAGGCAAGAACTGAAATCTCGCCTACGATTATGTCATAATACGCAATTCGCAAACAACTTAATCACCTCCTCTATTGTTTACGCAGAGAAATATATAGCAAAGAGATTCTTGCTTACGAGTTCTCGCTTTGCCTAAACTCGATTTCGTATGACATTTATTCAAGTTCATACGATTATCGTACAAATCGGTTCGAACCGTTTTGAGTGCGAGAATTGCCATTCGAGTTTAGTGATTACTATTACTGTGTTTTTTGTTTTGTTTGTTAATTATTATTTTTAAAATTTTGTTTTCCTTATTTGTGTTATAATTTTTGTGGCGTTGCAATAAATGTCTATTCTATTCTAAATAATTAAGATTTGAAAAAACCGCTTATTGTGGGTTGTAGATCTCATTTCCCTGGTTCCAGTTATGTTAATAACTCAATTTCGCTAAAAACGGCGATTACATTAGTTATGGTAAGGATTCTATCCGAATTACACTTTGACCGCCCCATGACTACTTTGAGCATTTTTTTGCTATTCCTTGTTGTTTCGGATGTGGCCATTAACGCCCAGTTGAGTAACATATTAATGAGGTGTCTAAATGTTTCTAGGATTTAGTTCGTCTGGAATTGTGTTCGGCGATCGAGGCGGCGGTCCAGGCTGACGAGCGTTGGTGCTTAGAGTGTATGCGCCTCGTCGACCTTTTGCTCGTACTGCTTTGTGAGGGTCGACATGCTATACAGACGTAAGTATCAATCACGGATGTACCTCACACCGGTTTGGGTTTTGTTATGGACACATTTAGGTGAAGAATTGGAGAAAAAAAGTTTCATTTACAACCTTCGTGGATTTTACATATTTCAAAAACTGCCTAATGAGTAATTAATTTCCTGTCTTGGGTTTACAACAAAGTAAGCAACAAAATAAGTTATGGAAACTTTTGATGTAAAAGAAGTACTTTTTTCATCTAACAAACCAATTACACTGAGTTCTAAGTTATAATCAAACTTAATCTAATCTTAGAATACAATATATAGTAGGTATGTAGCGTAGTTAGCTATGTCTGGTCGTTACGCTCGTTTTTCTTAGGTAAACGCTGTCGCGACGGCTTATCAAGCCAGACGAAGCTGATAGAGGAGAGTTTATTACCCTTAACACGCGTACATGTTCGTGACAACCCAAGCAGCACACCCATATCTAAATATATACTATAAGACATCTAATAGAATTTAATTCGATTGAATATTTTAAGAGTTCAAATTCCCTCAAGATATCTCAAAGAAGGTTTCTAGATAATTTAAAGTAAAAGTGGGCACAACTTTATTAATAGATCACAAGAGTGCTTTGAGAAACTATCTGTAGGTAGTGTTAAGAGTCATTCTTATCTTTTTTCTGAAGTAACCCTTCTAGAATGCTACAAGACCATTTGTAGAATGTAGACAGTTTTTATTTAGTCTTGTAGATAGTTTTTAGATAATTTATAGTCTATGATAGTTTTCTTAGTAATGCTATTTTAAAACCAAAATACTAAAGCGTTACAAACATAGGACGCAATTCTCTTAATACTAATAGACTTCATGTTTAATGGCTTACAAAATATAAACTATCAAAATTGCAACATGGCGAAATTAGATATAATATTTCTGACTTTTTCGCGCAATGTTTAATCGGTTGGAAAGCGCAAATTGACGTGCGACTTTAAATACATTGTGAAAAGTGATGTAAAACCTGTCATAAAAGTAATGCGCTCGCTAAATTTTAAATATTTAAGTATAAAATATAAACTTAATAAAAATACAGTTATCGATTTTCGGTTTTAAATATTTATAGAAAGCTTAAATATACAAAATAACTCACAAAACAAACCATTTCCAAGAAGTTCTAGGCTTTTTCAACTTAGATTTACTTTTTAAAAAGAAAATAAATTTTTCTCGGCTACTTCATAGTCATTCTTTAAAAATAAAAATGGCGATAAGAACTTAAAGCTTTTTTCAAAACACTTTTTTCTATAGCTTTCTCTATAGAAAAACTTTAGAATACAAAAAGATTATTTTTACTTGCTTTTGGTTTACTTGACCTTGTAGAAGAACTTACACTCCTATGAAGTTTTTATGATTGTCTACGAAACGCGATGTTTCTAAGCGATTTTTTCTTTTGACAGTATTACAAAACCTTTATAAATATTAAGCGCATTATGCAATAAAAAACTTTTCAAAACACTAGGTCAAAAAAACAATTGAAAAAATCAAATTTGTCGCAAAAAAACGTTATTCTGTATAATTATATGGAATGTGTTATATATGACTAGAAAGGTGGATAAACTCCCTATCATATAAATATAAGGAATATTTTAATGACATACCTAACTTATGTTGGAAGAAATAAAATTTTCATTATAAATTTGAGGTTATTTCTTTACGCCAACCACATTTCACACAATGATTTCACTGTATTCCATTGATAGACGGCACAATACACATTCACAACATTGAAGTACAGTAGTTTACGCGCTCATTTCAATTGTTTTTATCATTTCACAACACGGAATTACTTCACAATGTTTATTTATTTGTCAACAAACAAATGCCGGCCATGACCGGCCCGAGCGCGAATTACGTATCCAGCGTTGCCAATTTGTAGGGAATTCCCCTTCTAGTGAAAAGTACTTGAACACAGGTATAATGGAGTAGCCTTTATTATTTATAAATAAATTTTATATGTAAATGTTGAATTTTATACAATGCCATTAATTACGAGTTAGGGTGTCTGATGTTTTTTTTCTTGAGTTTCGAGAATACTCGCACCCGATTTCTCGAGTTATTCGAGATTTTTTTTAAAAACCGTAAAAAATCAGCTCAATCAACTATAAAATTAAATGTGAACTTTTCGAAAGTTGTTTTGGCCTGGGTGTTCTGAGTTGTGCTCCGAAATAAATTCCATCGTTCTTGGTCCCAGGTTCGATTCCCGGTAGAACCAATTTGGGAAATGAACTTTTGTAAATTGGTTCTGCTCTGGGATTCTGTTGTTCTGATACTCATGGGGAGTATGTACAGAGAATTCCCTAGTTTCAGACCAGGTGATTGTCTTACAATAGAATACCAACACCAGAACCATTTAGAAAAGTTAATTTGTTAAATTGATCCTACCGGTATCGAACCCGGGAACTTCTCATCCAGTGCCCACAGTGCAAACCGTTAGGCTATCAAGGTTGTACTATTTGTATTATTATGCATTGTTTGCATGTGAAAGCTACAAATTGCTTAAACTTTAAAAAAAATCCTATTTAATTTGCAGTGTCAGTCTGCTTCAATTACCTTCTTTGTTTCTTAAGTTGGTATATTTTGTCATTCATCCACTTTTGATTTTTTTTAATGCATTTTGGCGGTGTAAGATGTTCTCTTTAATACTTGTCACTTTCTCCTTAAGTTCAAGCTATGTTTACTGGATAAATTCCTGCATTCTCTCCTTTCTATGCACAGTTCACTCATTGATGTAATCACATACCAAAGCTTTAATATAAGTTTAATAAAATTTAATATAATGCCTAGGCACCAAAAAAATGTTGGCAAAGCTGTTTTTAATTATTAATACAAAGATCGAACACTCAGAAAAAACACTCAGAAAAAATTCCTTCGATCCGACCGGATCGAAGGAATCACAGAAAAATTAGGACATTAGGAAATTAGGAATTTCAGAAGGAATTTTTTCTGTGTGTTTTTTCTGAGTGTTCGATCTTTGTATTAATAATTATAACAAACTAGTGGAGTAATTTCACAAAAAATCATTGAATATCAATTCAATAAAAAATTAATTAAAGCTGTTTTTTTAATTTTCGTAAGCCTTTGCTGGTTATGTACATATCCGATTGTCTGAAATGAGCCGAGCAAACAAATTTGTATATTTTCAGGATAAAATGTTCTTCTCGTCGCGATTCAGCTATTATATTTCTCCATAGTGAGCAAAGTATAGCTAAATATATCTCGAGGAAAACTGAAACAAATACATTTATTATGCCATGCCATGAGAAATGTACCGATGTTTAGATTTTTTTTAATTCAAATTTAACGTAAAGCCAAACTTTGATAATCCTGAAAACCGATTAATAATAAAACCGTCATGCTTTAGGGAGTTTTGGATGCTTATTACAAAGAAAAGACTAAGTTAGCTTAGGTTTGTTTTGTAATATTCTAAAAAAAAAACCTAAAAAAATACTTTCGGGATTATGGAAATTCATGCAAACGTTATTTCGGGCAAATGTATTTTCGGTCTTCTGATTCGTAACCCCAAGCCGTAGAAAGAGTACAACAATATTTGAAAGTATTACTAACATGTATTAAAAAATATTTTAATAATAACATTAGCATCAAAGCGACTCTATGAAATTTTTGTTCTAAACATTTCAAACGCTTGTGTTTGAAACAATTGAAATTGACGTGTTGGGTCTCATTCAGTCTTTTACGCAAGCTATGAGTCGGAAAGAGACAGTTAGCTATTTGATTATTTTGATTGCTTTTGTAATTTATATTTACAATTAATTTACGTATAAATTAAATACTATATATATACTAGTGCATAAAATAACACTTAAATGATAACTATGATAACACAATGTAGTACTTACTGAAAATATTTTTACTGCCTCCGTGGCCGAACGGTTACCATGCCGGACTGCCATGCAGAGGTCCCAGGTTCAATTCCCGGGTCGGGAGAAATATTTGTATGGCCTACATTTATTTCTCTCGTGAGTTTGGATGTAATTTGTGGTTGTCTACGTGTGTGTCCATGGCACCCGCGACACAAGGTTTCCCTAGTGCCAGTGTTGGGCAAAATTTAATTGTTCTGGCAATTAAAGATTGACAATTGTTTAATTGTCAATTGCGAAACAGCAGCAGGTTAGGGGACCGGTTGGGAGGCCCGGTTGGGGGCCCAGTTGGGGGGCCGGTTGGGGGCTCGGT
>NW_020653726.1:13108481-13123261 GCF_003589595.1 Hyposmocoma kahamanoa
CCCGGTTGGGGGGCCCGGTTGGGGACCCGGTTGGGGGGCCCTCTTTGGGGCCCCGGTTGGGGGACCCGGTTGGGGGGCCGGGTTAGGGCCCAGTTCGGGGCCCAGTTAAGGTCTCCAACCGGGGCCCCAACCGGGGTCTCCAACCGGGGGCCCCGACCGGGTCTCCAACCGGGCCCCCCAACCGGGCCTCCAACCGGGGCCCCCAACTGGGGCCCCCAACCGGGCCCCACAACTGGGCCCCCCAACCGGGACCCCAACCGGGGCCCCAACCTAGGCCCCAACCGGGCCCCCCAACCGGGCCCCCAACCGGGGATCCCAACCGGGGCCCCCAAGCGGGGTTCCCAACCGGCGCCCCCAACCGGGGCCTCCAACCGGGGCTCCCAACCGGGGCCTCCAACCGGGGTTCCCAACCGGGGCCCCCAACCGGCCGGAATTGATTTTAATTACAAATTTAATTGCAATTAAAATCAATTCAATTGAAATCAATTGCAATTAAAATCAATAGCAATTAAATCAATTGCGACGCGTCGCAATTGATTTAATTGCAATTGATTTCAATTGAATTGATTTCTTAATCTGATTGAATTATTGATTGAAATTTAATTGATTAACGCCCAACACTGCTAGTGCGGAGCTATGTTGATTGTATTGTATACGTTATTATTATTATAGTGATTTTTGGGGATTTTGAACAATTGGCATTGGCAACGCTGATTGTATCGAATGATGTGACTTAATATCTAAGGTTTACCACCTCCACCAGATCTTTTAGTATTCTTTACTTTATCCATTTTGCATAAACTCTTACAACGTCCAATAGAGTAAAAACCCTAATTGTAGTATGTTTTTAAATAAAATCTACTGAAGACGCGCTATAACGTGTTTGTCAATAAGTACAAACACTACAGAATGTCTATAAATTAAATATATCTAGAATAAACTTAAGAACACTAGTTTTTAGAGTATTAATAGGCTTTACTGGATGTGTATAGAACAATTTTACTAAAAATAATCAGTTGTTCTACAGATGAACTTAAAATAAGGACTATAAGAGTAAATCTTAAGAGAGATTACACTTAATTAAGTTGTTTGGTATTGAGAAGGTTTTAAAATTTGGACTTGAGTGAAATAAGTCTATAAGAACAACTTCTTTTTTCTAAAACCATTTATAGAGAACTATTATCTAAATCTATACCATATTAAGACTGTTTATAGATATAACAGTTTTAAGACGTTTAAAGTGTGCTCCTTGGGAAGCCAAATAATTAACTTTGTAAAATAGTGACATACGGGTGTACACAATACCGAATTGATTATTTTGGCATGATGAAGCAAAGTTTCTCGCGCTTAATTTCAATCTTAACTTAAAAATGAAGTATTTTCTTCCTGAAGTAATTCCTTTGCGCTATGATATGGAGTTCTTCTAAAAGCGTGTCGACAGGGCTCTCAAAGTCTGGCAACGCGTAGGCAGCTCATTAGATTTTGCAGATGTCCATGGGTGACGATGATCACCTCCCATCTAGTAGCTCGCTTGCGTCCCTACTTTACATAAAAAAAATTAAACTTCTATCAAAGAGGCTGGAAAATAGATGATGTTTCAGCAATCAATAATACTCCGTTATTTTGATCCTATCAATCAAAAACTGATTTTTTTTTATTAGTAATTTTAATTGACACTATTTAATTATGAATGAACGTAGTATTTTTATTTTATTATTCTTGATAATAAAATAAATGAAATAAAATATTAAAGTAATGTAAATTATTATTAATAACTGTTCTGCATAAAATGATTTGTGTTTGTATACTTAATAAAAAAGCCGTGCGTGGGTCTGTATCGGTATTTTGTGGCAGAGCGACACTCAAGAGGCCAAAGAGCCGCATGTGACTTGCGAGCCACAATCTGCCGACCCCTGTAGCAGAGTAATGAAATAAAGTCCGGGTATATTACCTAGAAAACATAACCAGAACCATCGAGTATATAACCAGAAATAGAGACGAAGTAAGAGCCATCCATTCCTGGCATCTCATTAGTCAAATGGTATTGATATCACTTTTAAATATCAACTCTCGTTTGCTCTGAAATCACAAATTAGAAACCTGAAATAGTACAGCGCCAACAACTGACCTGTGTGCCTCCAAAAATTCTAAAAATATTCTGTATTTATTGTAATAAAGATAATATCTCTAACAATGGGCCAGTTCCATTCGGTGGTGTGGGAAAAACAGCAAAACATCTAATTACAAAACAAACGGAATCACATTACATCGGTAAAAAAAAACAACAACTAAACTAAAATTTTTCAATGTCGTCAAAGCTGAAGTTAAACTGGTCGATTTGAGAGAAACAATTGGCTACACCCGTCTATTGTTTCGAATTCGGGCTGGCCAATCGGGGGTGCAGTTGTCATCGTAATGATATGGCAGAATAGTTTTCAAACAAATTAAAGGACATTTCGTATCTATGTTTGGTTATATGCTCGATGACCAGAACCTAATTAGAAAAGTTCGTATTTCAAAGTGGTCCTATCGGTAATCGAGCGCTTATAGTGCTAGTCGTTTTGCTATCGAGTTTTCGAAATTTTATTTCAACCAGTATAATCTTTTGCTTTTACGAACTATTGTCTAATTTGTTGCTATTTATTGTTAATGACATTTCATGTTCTAAATATAGTTTATTTTTTTATCAGTGGTTCAAATCGCGGTGCTGGCTCAGCGTCAGGTTCCAGTAGTGGCGCGAGTGGCGAAGGCTCCAGTGGCGGCGGCACGGGTAGTACTGGCCCCAGAGGCGATAAATCGCATAGGTTTGTATTGAAGTTCTTAATAGTATCTATTCGCGACTAACGCGCTTTATTGACGTCGTATATTCCAAAAAAAAAAAAATACAAATCTACAGTACGTAGAAGGTGATTCTGTGAGTACTATTTCTGCAGTTTAATACGACAAGTCTACAAATATTGTTGCTCTTTTTTTACACTACTAAAAAGTGAAAGGGTTGACAATCTTTAGATATATTAGTTACGGCATCGACTAATAACACAATAGGACTGTAATCGTGATACAAGATAGCGTGGTCGGGTATTTAGTACCTATTGGTAGACCAGATATCGCGACGAGTATACCGTTACAAAAATAGCTATTTGTTATTTTTGTAACTAATTTGTTTTACATTGGCCAACTGCTATTTATCAAAGCTACTCTTAGGCCGCGTCCAAATTAGCCGCTGTTAGAAACGCTGCAGCCGCGCGACTGTCGCGCTGCTGAAATGGGACCAAATTTTTAGTGATGCTTTATCTTTCGACTTAGTTACGCGATGGATTCTGACGAATAAACATTACTTTTACCTAGTTTTTGGGGCACACACTTCATAAATAGGTATTAAAAATGACTCACCTGCTGTACGGTCTGTCTGTACAATTTAGTCAGGAGAAGTCGTCTGCTTACGTCGGAGGTTGAGTCAGGAATGCCCTCGTCTTCCTTTGTTAAAGAAAGGAAGATCGGTCGGCGTCGTTTGTCCAAAACAAAGTCGGTCTAATTTCGAATTCCTGTCAGTCAAATAAATCTGTCTTTGTGGCCTGTCAATCTGGTCATCTATGGAGGCTGGACGCGACACCTGCTATGTTTTTTTCAGTTACACTTTCAGTAACATAATTGTCAATAAATTTTAGGCATAAATTTTCCCATGCCTTTTTTAAATTCCAGTCGATTCAAATAACTGGCGGAACTACTATTCCATATTGCAGGGTGTTGTTTTACATTCTCTATAAATTTTTCGATTCAATTTTCATGCATCGTGGTTAATTGGAAAAATTAACATGTACACCTCACTTTACATGGCCATCAAGATATATAATAAATTACCTCAACATATTAAAAATGAACAAAATTTAAAAACATTCAATAAACAGATAAAACAGTATTTAATAGATAAAAGCTTCTACACACTTTACGAATACTTGAATGATAAATAATTATTAAAACATTATTATTTAGGTACCTATCTTTTAAATCTATTGTAATTGCGATAAATATTAGTAATAGAAATGTTTAATTGTTAAATTTATTAGTTTTAAGAGTAAAATATAGCCCTCTACTCTACATTTGCAATACCTGAATAAAGGGTTACTAAGTTATAAGCACAAATTAGCATAAGACCTACTATGTATTAATTGTACACTTAGTTGCAAATAAATACTTGAATACTTGAATACTTGAATACTTGAACCGTGACTGCAATCGAGCTTGACTGCAGCGCGACAGTAGCGTGGCCGCCGCGCGGTAGCAGCGCCTCTAGAAATTGTATGAAAAGTGACAGTCCCGTGGCTGCCGCGCAGCTGCAGCGCTGCTGCAGCGCGTCTCACAGCGGCTAATTTTAACGCATCCTCATGTCTAGTGATAGCAAACAAATCAATTAGATGGCGTTTATGGCACATATTTTTTATGGATTGTGCTGGCTCTTTTATTTTGTTTTGGATTAGCGCCGTCTACCCATATTAGGGAGCGTTAATTTATAAATTTGTATGTTAACACACAATGCTATCTATTGACAACCATAGTTTTCAAATTATTTTTGCTCATGATCAATATTTCAATAATATCACAAGGAAAAACCTCACTTATACACATAATATAAACTATTTCCAGCCTTCCGTATCTGTACGCCTTCAGAGCTACGATCTTGAGCACTGGAGATTAGCAGTCCTCTTGAGTTATTCGTCCATGATTACGGTTAGGAATGACTACTTTTACTTCGAGCTATTAATTCGATGTGCACTGTTGAAACTATTCGCATCCTATTTTGAATTAAATAACCTGCGTATTGCAGACAATTAATCGACTGCATTAGAGGCAAGGACACGGACGCTTTGCTAGCGGCGGTGTCCAGCGGCGCGGTAGACGTAAATTTCACGGACGACGTGGGCCAAACGTTGCTCAACTGGGCCGCTGCGTTCGGCACCAAGGAAATGGTCGAGTTTCTTTGTGAAAAAGGTTGGTTCTTACACATTATTATTTTGTACTTTAATTTTATTAACAAGCATAAAAAGCCATGGCAGCCTAATGGTTTGACCTACCGCCTCTCATTTAGAGGGTCCTGAGTTTGAATCCGATGTTACATCTCTGAGTTTTCGGAATTTATGTGCGAAATTTATTTTTTTTCGTTTCACGAGCTTTTCGTTGAAGGAAAACATCGTGAAGAAACCTGCAAAGGAATTGTGCCCGCATGGGTACTACATCCCAAGCTCTCTCATTGTCAAAGGAGGTCTGTGCCCAGCAGTTGGACTTTATAGGCTAATTATTATTATGTTTTTATTAATAAGTCCGTAAATCGTGATTAGCTTTAGCGTTGAAGATTCGACTCAGTAAGTTGATGGTACCGATGGGGCACTCCGGGAATAGTTGGAGTTATTAACCACAAGAATATCATCATTGTCGATGCGACTAACTGTGTTGTCAATGCAGCTCGAATGACCACTGTAACGCACAAGAGTCTATTTCCATAATAGGTGCCGATGTAAATCGTGGCCAGCGCAGTTCATCTCTACACTACGCGGCGTGCTTCGGTAGGCCAGCCATTGCCAAAGTGTTGCTGCGGTACGGTGCCAACGCTGATCTCAGGGACGAGGACGGAAAGACTCCACTTGATAAAGCTAGAGAACGTCACGATCAAGGTATGCAGATATAATAAATTTAACGTACTTCATAGTCATCTGTAGCCAAGTCATAAAGATTGACATGTTTGTTTTATTATTTATCAATCAGCTGTTTGTATACCAGGACGCCATTTTAATCCACTTATAGCGAAATCGTTGTCGCCCACAAGCACAGATTTGATCGATTTTCATTATTTTTGAAATGGTTATATATGTCTCATTATGGTATTCGACATCGGAAAAGAATGTATTTTGTTATTGTGGAAGGTAAAATAAATAAAAAGCAGGCCTAGTGGGAGAAAATAGTAATATCATTTTGTATGAAAATCAATCGCGACGCAGTCTTTGTTCATATTTTATTTTATTGTATTGCATATACTAGAAAGTAATTTTGGATTTTTTTTCTTCTGTTAAAAACGCAAATGTTAGATTGTATGATTGTATAAATGAAGAATAATATAACAGAGACTAAGAGTAATAGTACTCTTCATTCAGCTTCTGGCAACCTGGAATTTTAAATTTTGTTAATAAAGCTCAAAATTCTGTGTACAAACAGAAATTAAATACTTTATTTTTGTTCAGGACATAGAGAAGTAGCAGCGATATTGCAATGTCCTGGCGAATGGCTCGTAGTTGGCAATCACGATTCCCCAACCTCGTCCAATGAAGATGACTTTCCCGAAACTGGTGACAAAGAAATGGCTGCTGTATACTTAGAGTAAGTTCTAATATATACAATGCATAACAAGCTTAGTTCTTTTAGTATATATAATTGATTATGTAAACTTGTGTATGTTAAAAAAAAGAAATTTTCTTAATAGCACATTAACAATACAAAATTGTAGTGTAGTTGTGTGTAGTAGTTAATGTGTCTAGTTATTGCATTGACTTACAAATAAATGGACGACGGGTCTAATACAAAAACCACGAAAAAAATGTCCCAAGGCAACCTATTCGAAATTTAAATTGTTATGTCATCGCAGTATCGCGCTGTCCGTAGAACAAATGAAGACTAAAGCGGAGTGTCGCGCTCTGTATACGATTTTAGCGCCTTAAAAGTGCGGACACTTTTTAGCGCGGACCCGACGTCCATATAATTGTAAGTCAATGAGTTATTGTAATAAAAATGTAGTTGTACTATAGGAAAAAAAAAACTATTGTGGCTGGTGTGTGTGGGCGCGTTGACAAGCAACAGGATTGTTAACAGGGTGCCTTAGATTTTATCTTTATGTTTAACAGGCGGCTGGTGCCAGTGTTCTGTGCACGTTACCTCGGCGCAGGCGGCGCCGGCGTCCGCCGCGCGTGCCTGTCGCTTGTGCGTAAGATGGTACACTATGCACCGGCGCCGCTGCTGCGGGCTCTTTCCACGCGCGGCACGGCCGCGCTCTTGACGCAGCTCGTCGCTGCGGTTATCGACAACCTCGTAAGTTTTTTCCTTGCTTATGTCACACAGGTGTAAGCCGCTCAAATTTTCTTACGTTGCTCTTACCACTTGACCCCCGTAAGTGAGACTTCTCGAAGTTTTTTCGGGCGGTTTGTGGGAGAATCATAATTTTAAAACTGTGTTCAACCAATGTAAAACTTTAATGTGGACGCCCGTTGTATCATTCGGGTCAGTGTGGCATTAAGGTTTGTTGTTTGTTGCTTCATGTTATGTACCGACTTTGAAGCTAATCTTTGAGGTAACTTATTTTCTCACAAATACTGTAGTGTACGTTCTGCAATTTTACAGTCACTAAATCAGAAAATGGTGGCAGTGTTTAAATATCCATTAGGATTTTGTTACTTCGTCGTATCAACCTAATAATTTTAAAGTCAGTAAAGGTCTTGCAGTGTCTTTATACTTGTCCCTCGGATTTTTTTCCCACTAGTGACATTTACAAGCTAACGCCACAAACGCCAGAATGAAACAGCTACTCCATATGGAATCAATAAGTAACATAGTTGGTATATCAGGGCGAGTCGATGCCGAGGCGCTCGCAGCCGCGGTACCTGCGCAGCCGCTATATCCGACCGCCAGCGGTAACGTTCCGATGGTGTGATCCCACCGAGTGCTGCTCTAGCGATTAACTTGCGGCTCTAAACATTCCTTTAACCTCATCGACCAAACCCAAAACTTATTCGACGTTCACAAAACTCCTCTGCCATTTTGATACACCCAGACTATTTACACGGCCCACTTCACATATCATGCATCATAGGACATAGTGTATTAGTGTGTTCACAGCTCACACTGATGAGTTACATCTCTGTCTCATTTGTAATTTGAGGATAACTTTTTTATTAGAAGTAGAGCTTGTGAAAGAGTTCATTCAAGGAAGTACCTTACCTATTTTTTCCGCCAAGCGGTAATGCGAGCATTACTGCGTTACTTCGTTGATAACGGGCGCAGTGGCAGTGCCCCTCAGCTCTTTGCAATATAAAGTTCTGAGTGGCGCTGCACCTGATATGGACAGGCGTGTCGCTTACCACCAGGCGAACGATTTGTTCGTCCCGTCTTTGTTCACATAAAAAAAATATTTGAGACCTGTATGTATATGGGGTTGATACAGTACGTTACATATTATTCCGAGTGTTTCCTGTTAAGATAGTAAGGTACAGGCCCACCGCTTAACTGAGTCGGTTTACGTAACAGTAATGTCGCGCTGCACACTGGATAATTTCAACAAGAATAACAAGTTGATTGAAAAAATTGCCAAATGGCCTCTCTATTTATTTCCCTTATCAATGAAATAGTTTTTTTTTATTATCGTTTCACATAACAACAATTGACTATTTTGTTATTAAGTTTATTGAATATTACGATATTTGACCTTCATGTTAATCAATTATTTTTGTGAAATTACTAGTTTGTTATAATTATAATTATTAATACACATATCGAACACTAAGAAACACCTTTACATAAAGGTATCATAAACCAATAACAAAGATCTGCAATAAACACAGAAAAATTCGTAAGGTCCCCTAGTTCGTTCCGTGTCTTAGTTTGCATACCGTCTGGCACGGTTTGCCCAAAGACGCTGGTTCGAATCCAGCCGGATCGATGGAATTTTTTCTTAGTACTCTTTCTTATCTTTGTATTAATAAATATAAGAATTAAATAATTTGATGGGCTCTTTGTTCAATCAATTTGTTGTTGAATATCGTCAGAAAAATCTCTTTGAAATTATCTCGTGTGCAGCGTACACGAGATAGATATAGCGACATAAATGTTACGTAAACTGACACTCGTCTGTGATAAGTAAATAATTTGTAAGAATGGAATTAACAATTCTGGCAACTTGTTTTCCTTCATTCGCAACAGTCAATTGCAAGCACGTGGCTTTTTGTTAAAACATATCACAACATAGCCGTCGTTAATGAAAAACTGTTCAACAATATAAAAAGCCGCTACTACGATAGTAGCGGTTCTTAACGATAACACAGGTTCCTTATTATTCTTTAACAACCAGCCATCTAAGGGTGAACTTTGATAATTATTTAAACCATGACACATGTTTAAACGAAACAAAACATTGGATTAGACAGAAAAGTTTGTAAAATTTAAATTCGTCTTTCCTTTGTTTAGAGCCGCAATGTTAGAACATTGTACGGATTTCATTATCGTAATCACTTATAAAAACGAGGATTCCTACCATGTTGCCAACAAAATGCTGAGCTTTCTAATTGCCATATTAGACATAGTCATAATCACAGTACTTAATATTTTTATACTAATAAACATACCGAGACCTGGTATGGAACGTTTCTTGTTCTTTACATGTATCACTTGATTTTTTAATGCATTGCATTTATTGTGAAGAAATCACACCATCGAAATTTACTTGCATTGATTCCTGGTTTTGTGTTCAATGTGTTAATATTCCTTTGATTGCTTTGTGTTGTCTTTACCTTGTAAAAATTGTATTTTTTCTGTGACTGTCACATCGCAGTTAGCATGTCTATTAGGGTACTGTATATTATAAATATTTTTTTGTATACCAGACAACTGTTGGTATAAGAATTGGTTGCTTATTTAATTTCAGTAAAAAACGTAAGTTAGCATTCCAATTAAGATTTTCTTATAAATATTTTTTATACCTGTGAAAATAATATGAAATTATTAAAAATAGGATGACGATGACGGCCACCTCATAGTACTGGGCATAGCTGAAGAGCTGATGGTTAAAGCGTCGGACATCTACTTGGAGCAGTTTGCAAGACTCGGGGTCTTCAGCAAGGTGGAAGCTTTAGCTTCCGCGCCGGCCTCTCTGGCGTCTTCCGACAGTGAAAATGCTTGTGCTGCAGGTACGTTTAGCGTGCGTTTAGACAATTTTTTTTTTTGCAGAAAATTGATTTTAGTGCTACGTTTAATATATTGTAAAGTTTAAAGGTTATTATGAATTCTCTTATTATTTGTCTTGGTGTAAAAGATATATAAATAAAATCATCTTGTATATCTATTACACAGCTCTGTATCGAAAGTATCTGGTCCGAGGACACCTGACGTAATTAAAAACTTTGATTAAAATGAATTATTTTCATCACAACATGAAAATATAATTGTAAATTGCATATTTACGTAATAATTTTTTTTATCAAAATTATAAATTAGTTGATAGATTTTTAGCGTGCAGCGGTAATTTAGAAGTACTGTAGTTAGTAGCAGTAGAGCTTGTGAAAGAGTTCGTCCAGGGAAGTACTGTCACCTTACCTATTTCTGCCGCCAAGTAGTAATGTAAGCATTACTGCGTTCCGGTTTTGAAGGGTAAGGGTGCTGGTGAAATTACAGGTACATGGGACTTGTCAACTTATGTCTCGGGGTGACGGGCGTAGTGGCCGTGCCCCTCAGATCTTTGCGATTTAAAGCTCTGAGTGGCACTGCAGCTGTTATGGACAGGCGTGTAGCTTACCATCAGGCGCACGACTTTTTCGTCCCGTCACTTGATATTATGAAAAAAAGTAGCTTTGTCCCGCTATTAAAGTACACTTTTACACAGTTATTTACTAATTTAATTTTATTTATTTATTTGAGTCAGGCAACTAATTAAATTTAATAAAAACTTAAGAAAATTGTGTGTGTAGGGAGTAGTGAAGACGCGATGTGCCTAGCCAGCGGGGTAGCATACTCTTGGGGCGAATGGTCCGTGTGTCGCGGACGTGACGCACTGTACGTATGGAGTGACGCGGCGGCACTCGAACTCAGCACCGGCAGCAACGGGTGGTTCCGGTTCCTGCTCGATGGCAAGCTCGCAACGATGTATTCTAGTGGTAGTCCTGAGCATCAGACTGATAATACTGGTAAATACACTTTATATTACATAATATGCATTTTAAAATTGACTTGTGTGAACTGAAAACTCTTGTTATATTTAGTAGAATATAACAGTTTATATCTATAAACTGTCATATTCTACGTATCGTATGTATAAGTATCTACTTATACTTATAATTATATATACTTTTAACAATTTTGCCAGTTGCTTTCTGGACTTTTTTGTGTCACAATTAATAATAACTTGTAGTTTTAATTGACAATTTTGTTTGTTACAGAGAACCGCGGCGAGTTTATAGACAAATTGCAACGGGCAAGAGCGTCAGTTAAGAATTCTGTACCTCAGTCTATTCTATCCAAGCCTGGGCCTAATAAACTTATTCTCGGGAATTGGGCCTTGTCTTGCAAGAAGTGAGTGTGTGCATCTGGTTTTTGAAATATCAATTTAGAATCTCTAAATTGTCCTAAATCGAAAAAAGTCTAAGTTTATTACTATTATAGCCATTGACTTACAAATAAATAGACGACGGGTCTAATACAAAAACCACGAAAAAAATGTCCCAAGTCAACCTATTCGAAATTTAAATTGTTATGTCATCGCAGTATCGCGCTGTCCGTAGAACAAATGAAGACTAAAGCGGAGTGTCGCGCTCTGTATACGATTTTAGCGCCTTACAAGTGCGGGCACTTTTTAGCGCGGACCCGACGTCCATATAATTGTAAGTCAATGATTATAGCTAATAACTTATATTCTTAGGGAAAAGGAGCTGCACATACACAATACAGATGGACAGCAGCAAACAACCATCCTAAGGGAAGACTTGCCAGGCTTTATCTTCGAGTCTAACAGAGGCACTAAACACACTTTCACAGCTGAAACATTTTTAGGTATGTGTATTGAATGCACCGAGTGTATAACTAGAAATAGAGACGAAATAAGGCCCATCCTTCCCTGGCAACTCATCAGGTAAATGGGCCTTATCACTTTTAAATGTCAACTCTCGTTTGCGCTGAAATCACAAATAAGAAAACTGAAATAGTACAGTGCCAACAACTGACCTGTGTGTACGTCTTCGTATATTCCAAAAATATTCTGTATTTATTGTAATAATGATAAGTTCTCTAACAATGGGGTAGTTCCATTCGGTGGTGTGGGAAAAACAGCAAAACATCTAATTACAAAACAAACGTAATCACATTTCATTGGTAATTAAATATGTAATTTTGCAATTACATATAACCCACTAAAGCAAAGCTCAAGTTAAACTGGTCGATTTGAAGTGAAACAAATGACTACACCCGTCAATTGTTTCGAGTTCGGGCTGGCCAATCGTAGCGCACTTGTCACCCTAACGATATGGCAGAACAGTTTTCAAACATATAAAATGACATTTCATCTCTATTTCTGGTTATATACTCGATGACTGCGTGTCTATTATATTATTAAATAGATGATAAATCTCATAACTACTAGACATTTTTAATTTGTATTCAGGAGCTTTTGGAAATCCGAAGATTGCCGATACATATTAAGAAATAATTGTGCTTTAGCACAGTTTTCTTCAAAAAAGTTGTTTTCATTTATTTCTTGCTCTATGTCGTGTTGTAAATAAGTTTTCAACAAAATTCTAACTCGATTTTATTTGTTATCTATCGAACGATGACTTCGTTTCTATTTATAACTAGCTTTTACTCCCGTCTGCGTAGCTAACAGCAATCAACTTTAAATTCGACCACTGCATATTTGCGAACACAATTTGAATGAAGCTTACATTAATTTAATTAGTAAGTTTTTACTGTAACGCGATACTTTCAATGTTCACAATAAGTATATTACGTTGTAAATTAGAAACCCCAATGGATTTTTTATTTTGATAGGTCCAGAGTTAGCAAGCGGTTGGGCTGATCGTAGAGCAGCGGCGGCCAACATTGCCAACGCCAGTCAAAGCAGGACTCGGCTCTCGGCTAAGACAGAGGCGTTGAAAGCTCAGGTAAAAAAAACAAACCTTTGGGTTACTTGAATAATTTTTCATTATCTCCTGAACGTCACTTCTTAGTATGAATCTAGGATTACGTTACGATTCATTAATAAAAATCATGTCGCGAGACTGTAGCACTACTTAATTTTCGTTTGTTCGTCTCTTACGTATAGGGGGATATTACTGCGTTCCGGTTTGGAAGGGTAAGGGTGCTGGTGAAATTACAGGTACATGGGACTTGTCACCTTATGTCTCGGGGTGACGGGCGCAGTGGCAGTGCCCCTCAGATCTTTGCGATTTAAAGCTCTGAGTGGCACTGCAACTATTATGGACAGACGTGTAGCTTAGCATCAGGCGCACGACTTGTTCGTCCCGTCACTTAATATTGTAGAAAAAAAATTCGCAATAAGGTCTATTCAGCATTTTTTTTTCAAATTATATTTTCTTAATTCCACAAATTTGAGATAGACAGTATTTGCTTTCATGTGCAATATATCCTTCCGTCTAAGTTTAGGAAGCCTATGCGTCTAATGATTTAACAAAACTAAAACAATCTTGCCTACTTGCTTGTCACTTGGTATTGTAAAACAAAAAAAAAAAAAATGGAATCACTTACAGGACCGTTATGTTATTGTTATAATGTATGTCTAGGTGGGCGAACGCGCTCGTGCCTTATATTCACGTCACTTGGCGAGCGCTGCTACTAGACAACCACGTCCCCCGGTTGCTCGACTCCGAGCTCTTCTTGCTCGAATGCAGCGACTAGCTACACAGCCCACTGGCGACTGGCAGCAAGAACTAAACGAAGCTTTAGAACAGCTATCTGAACTTCTCTGCGGAGATGAGTTGTTGTCTGCTTATGAACTACAGTCTTCCGGTCTAGCCCCGGCTTTGCTTCAAGTGCTATCTCCTCAAGCAAATGGTAAGTGTGAAAACTTGATCCTACTGGAACGTTGATTATGACGAGGTTCCTATCCCTATATAGAGACACCAGGATATGATGTGCTCGACTGGCACATTGTGGTTGTTATTTATTAAGAACGAAAATCGATTGGGAAATTGGGAACTGTATCCAAATTTAAATACTTTTATGTGTTTTGTAGGTTTTTAAAAATAAGTATGACTTACAAATGTGGTCAGGAAAGCTATAACAATGCATCAATGTCCATTTTTGATAGTATACATATAAGCGAATAAATAATTAATACAATTGTGCCTTAATTCCACATTTTATTGCCTAAGATGCGCCGGGCCAAGTGAATGAACGTGAGCGTATAGTGCGAGATTGGGTATCTCGTGAGTCATGCCGTTCGGGTGCAATAATGGTCGAGCGGCTCGTGAGCGTTCTCGAGAGCGTCGAACGGCTCGCCGTGCTGGCGGCCGCCGGTGCTGGAGACGTACCGCCACCAGCTGCTGGCACTCTGCATCATCTCACTAAGCGAATAAGGTACTACACACTTCTAAACTCAAATGATAAAACAATACTATCACTCTACATACACTCACACTACATATCTGCCGTCCACGTAGCAAAACACGGCTAAGTGACCAATGGTCAAATAACCATTTTAAACAGCAAACAATAGAGCACAAAATTCTCTTTTAAACAGTTGAAATTAGTTAACGTGTTCGACTTATCGGAACTTACCCTAACCATGCATAGTTGAAATGTCATTAAACAATTTCAATAGTCTAAAACTGGGTTATGGTTTTTTATGATATCTTTAAAAAATATTTTGTCGCTTACCCGTGTTTTCGCTAGCGGACAGCAGATATTTAAACTAACCTAGTAGAAAAAGTACACCCAATTTAATTTATTAACCAATTTCATTCACACCGCCACATCCACATACAAACAAACAATAAAATTGTCCTCTCATTCGCCCGCGCTCC
>NW_020653726.1:13123271-13260771 GCF_003589595.1 Hyposmocoma kahamanoa
CACACGCACACGCACACGCACACGCACACAAACATATACAAGCGCAGCCAGACTAACGCCGACGAAATTAGCAATGTACAGGAAAACGACATAGTTTATGTTACATTGCATTAAAACATGTTTTGTATGATTTTTTATGTGTAAATAAATAAATAAAAAAAAACTCAAAAAAGTCTGCAAAATAACTACTAAATAAAATTAACTGAAATTGATCCCTTATCAAATTCACTCTACATGCCATACAATATATTAATTTTTACAGATTGCGTGTAGAGCGTGCGGCAGAGGATTCTTCCGAAGAGGCTTCCAATAACAGCAATAACGCGGGTAGAAATCTTAAAGTAGAAGCACTAGTAACCATACGACAACTAGAAAGATTCTTAGCTAAGTCAGTCGCTCGACAGTGGTACGACATGGAACGATCCACTTTCCATTTTGTGCAGAAAATCAAAGCCGAAGCTCCCATCACTTTTACGTACGATGTAAGTAAACTTTTATCACACAGCTAGTCTCTCTTATGTGCTTAAATCCGGAGTTGTCTCGATGAAAATTTTCTATAATAAGGTATGCCAGCCCTCTTATGGAACACGACATTTCTGAAATATTGAATTTCATAAATGAATGTTTTTGTTTTAGCACGATTTTGACGAATGCGGTATCTTGTACTTTATCGGGAGCAATGGCGGCACTTGCGAATGGGTTAACCCGGGTGCACATGGCCTGGTTAGCGTGTGGTCTTCAGACGGCCGACAATTGCCGTATGGACGTGCAGAAGATGCCCTTTCGAGGTCCCCTGAACCTCTTAACGTGCATACAAATGATGATAGAAGGGCCTTTATTGCATTGGATTTGGGTCTTCTGGTTGTGCCTTCTGCTTATACGTTACGTCACGCTCGTGGTTACGGACGTTCGGCGCTCAGGAATTGGCTGTTCCAAGTGAGTATACACATAGATAGATAGATAGTAAAATGCTTATTGTCTTACATCACATACACAAAAAGATAATACAGTTAATGGATTAAAAGAGAAACACACAAAAATTAAAATTAAAGGTGGAAATAAAAACATACAACAAGAAATTTAAAAAAATATATAAACTAACTAACCAATGATCAAAGGCTTATGTGTGCTGCAGCAAGCCAAATAGGTTGTGTCTCTGTGCGGAATATTCCCAAAAGCTAAGCACGGATTTTTCAGCCACCACAGTATTCTTTTCTAGGTTTATATTGGTTGCCCGTTCTTCCCCTTTGTCAAGCGCAGATTCCACGCGACGTGCCTAAGTGGGCACGTTTTCTAGAGAAACGCTCAAAAGTATCCAATCTGACATCACTATATAAAGATTACGCAGTAAATATTTATAGCCTTAGCGTCCATTTTGGTGAACACATGTTTAAACTTATGTAATTAATACAGATGTCAATGGATGGCGTGGCATGGAGTACTCTTCTGGCCCACGTGGATGAGCAGGCCCTGCAGGAGCCGGGTAGCACAGCGACATGGCGAATCCGCGCCGACGCACCCTACCGCTACCTGCGTATACAACAGAACGGAAAGAATGCCAGTGGACAGAGTCATTACTTGTCTCTCTCTGGTCTTGAAGTCTATGGCAAGGTACGTGTTAACAATATAATAATTTATAAAAGCCAATGCTATATAATGAAGTATCTAGTGTGATTAAATATAAATTTGTTTTAGCGTTACTATGTTTAAAAGGTCACAATTCCTGTCATTCTAAAATAAATCATTATTATAACAATAGTATTATTAAATATCCAATAATACTTTAGATTAACCAGTCACGCTTTCTAGAGATATAACGTTCCCTATGTTTTTGGCATTGTAGGATCCTAAAGCCACAAAAAAGGCTGATTTCATAGGAGTTACTTGTATTGTCAGGTGATAAGCGTGATCGAAACACCGCCACGTCAGAGCGGTAGCGCGGGTGCGGCTGTGGTCGGTCGGGCTACGAGCCGGCGCTGGTCGCGCGGAGCTCGCGGCCTCTGCGCCGGCGCACGTGTTATGCGTGGCCCTGACTGGAAGTGGCGCGACCAGGACGGGCCCCATCCTGCTATGGGCACTGTTACATCGGATTTACATAACGGATGGGTTGATGTCAGGTATGGTTCGTTGTATGTTGTAGACATAGATTTAATATATCCATAGATTAGCCCTGAAGTATTGGAAACGAGACCAAGACAAAAATACATCTGTATGCGTATAATGTGCATGTGTGTAAGATAAATAGTGTTGCGCCATCCACTGATTTAACTTTAATATCGATTAACAAATTCTACCGGCATTTCACTTCGTCGTATTCATCAAAATGTCTTATCGCAAAACGCCGAGACGTTATTTAACTAATTAATTAATGATTGAATACAAAATTAAGACTACTACTCAGTAGAGCTACTATCACCTGGCAGTGCCTTAGGATGGTAGTTAACAATGGGGATTTTCACCCAAGATAACACTATGGCTCTACAAAACGGTGATAAGACCCATGATCAGTTACGGCGCGATAGTATGGTGGCTACGAACTAAGCTGACGACCGCAACTGACTAGCTGGACAAATTCCAAAGACTAGCCTGCATGGCGACAATTGGCTGCATGAGGACAACTCCAACTCCATTTTTCCTCAAAGTGTTTGCTGCATATTTTTGAAAACTTTTTGGGTACCCAGTCTTCTCTCTTTAGCATTATAAGCCATTTCTGTCGTACTTCAATGTTTTGAGGAAATCTGAATCAACAACAATAATTAACATAAAAAAGTGAGTGCCTCAACTACGCTATTAAAAGAAATTTTCGTTTTAATGTAGACTATTATTATACTATATTAATTAAATATAAAGTACTAAAATCAGAAATTTCTGATTCAATAATATTCAGTATGAAGATGATTTCGGCTGTATGCAAGCCACGCCTTTGCCTTTCTTTTTTTCAGTTAATGACATCTCGATAACATTATCGATTGCGTCAATCTCTATGAAAGTGGGGTTATATTTTTTAATTGAATTCGTATACATTTGGGTTATTAATGCACTTGAAGGGTATAATTTTACGGATATAATTATGTAAAAAACTTTTGTGGTAGTACTTTTAGACAGCTAAAATTTTAAATAGTACTTACATGTGAAATGTACAATTCTGCGAGTTTTCCTTTTTAGATGAGTTACATCCGGGCACTGAACACGTTACCATGACTAATAAACGTCCGTTTAACACCATTTCACATTTTAAAACCAATTATTTGTCAAAAATAAACGAAATTTGTTTCGTTGTCAGCGATGTGTGTGATCAGTGACCCTAGGTTCATACAGGCTCATAGCGTATAATGAAGTGGTCTCGTCTACTCATCTCGCTCTAACATACGTGTATACTAACGCTCTTTCACTTGCATTGCCAATCTATGGGTACCTATATACTAAATTTATGGTTGTAGATATTATTAAGCTAACTATGTGGTGTGGCCGCATTATAGGTAAAACAAAGATGAGAAAAAAATATAAACTAGATATTTGCTTCAAAACATTTCTTAACTAAAGGAATTTAGAGTACGTCTGAAGTCAGCAACGTCGGGCCATAAAGATACTTAAAATTAGTAGGGATGTACATTACGATTCGATTTGTGTGAAAATCGATTCAGGTGTATACGATCTAGCGATTTTTATATCGATTCATTTCGATGCGATTTAGGAACAAATCGATTCGACATTAAGGCGAATCGAATCTTCTAGATCGTATTCTCAATTTGAATAAAACAGTCTTTCTGAACCCGTGCTGAATCGTAAGGTAATCCATTTTCTATTGGCAGTTATCCGTTATTGGCATATATCCGTTTTATATCTGCAGATCGATTCAGAAGCATACTGTCAATTACAATTAATAAGATAATAACTGTTGATACACTTAATTTAATCAGTGCGTCGTCATGTCATCGTGAATACGTCTGCATTTACGACACTTGGGCTTGATGTTTAGGTGTTTGTAAATCTGGATACAAAACAAGCTCCACAAACATACGTTGTTTTAAAAACGCGGTGCTTGCGATTTTAGCTTTCCACGCGGTTTGCTCTGTAAGCGTTACGATTTGTTGTGTTGTGTTTGATGTGCATTGAAGGGTTTTTATTGATATTTTCATAGCTTTGCGCGATGTCCTGACGTCACACCAGATTTAATATGGTAGGAATATACACGCGGAGCAAAATTCATAAAAACCATACTTGCACGATAATTATGACAAATTTGATGTATTTTATTTCCCCTTTTATATGTCGAAAATGTTTAATTTTGTGCGACTGCTTTTGTTAACATTTTATGGTATGCTCAGGTGGGACCACGGAGGTCGTAATTCATACCGCATGGGCGCTGAAGGCAAGTTCGATCTAAAGGTGGTAAGCGGGGGGTCGACCGGCTCGACGGGGGCCTCGAGCGGTGGTGCTACTGTTGCTAGTGGCGCCGGTGGCGAGGGTGCTAGAGGGGGACGCAAAAGCCATTCCACACCTAGTCTTCCAGATGCGACAGCCGTTGACCATCAGGTATTTTTTTCTTGAATTTTGTACGTAGAATAAGTAATGTCGACATTCGAATATTTACTGGATGATTACAGCGGACTGCTGGGCCTTCCTACAAGTTTAAGTTGTCTTGATACATGATGTTGTTAGATATCATTACCTACTTATGGAGTATGTTTAAAACTACTTGCAAAATAAATAAAATAGTATTGTAAAAATACAGGTAGCTACAATATATGTTTCTTAAAATAGGTATCAGTAGCATCCACGGAGCAAGCATCCTCAGCCGATAACATATCGGGCGAAGAGATGGCGAGCAACATGACGCGCCCGCGCATGCACGCCACTGACCTATCCGCCATTAACAACTCAACGCACCACATTAATACTGGTATGTGTTTCAAGTGTTAGGGTAATTGTCATTTTGATCTCTGAACAGGTAGCGTTTACGCGAATATCGTGAGGGGTAACATTTTATTTAGTCAATAAGTCGTACGTGTATATCAGATGATTACATAGAAAATAAATAAATAAATAAATAAATATAAACTGCCTCCGTAGCCGAACGGATACCATGCCGGACTGCCACGCAGAGGTCCCAGGTTCGATTCCCGGGCCGGGAGAAATAGTTGTATGGCCTACAATTATTTCTCTCGTGAGTTTGGGTGTAATTTGTGGTTGTCTATGTGTGTGTCCATGGCACCCGCGACACAGGGTTTCCCTAGTGCGGGGCTATGTTGAGTGTGCGCGTTATTTATTTATTTATTTATAAGTATGTGCCTCTCAAGTAACGGGTTTTTACCAAGGTAGATTGCGACTTTGAGCGCGATGCTGCTTTAAAGCAAAAAATATTACTAGTTATTTTATTACCAATGAGTGTCCTTAAGTTTCGAGTCTTAGGTCTTGCGATTTTTACACATAGGAAATGAAACTATTAAGTTTTATCAAACAAACCAACGTTTTGGAACCTTTACGGGTGATGGACTTTACCTGTGATTTAGATCCGAAAAAATAGTTTAGTATTTCCTATGTCCTTAATATTTTATTTGTAAATTTTACTGATCGAATAATTTGATTACCAATGTCTGATTGGTCAGTTTATTGATGTTTACATTTCTATCTTAAATAAAACGAAAAAACTCCCATTACGATTTGCATAATTGATGTTTATTTTACGTATATAAGATCATCGATTGATGTATATTTTCTTCCATAGATCTCGCCACTATTGTGGAATCTCTGACTCTGGGTGCGGAGGGCAATAACTGCATGTCGGATTTGGGCAATGCTTCATTTACAAACATGGAAATGGGTCCCACCAGTATCACTGATATCACCAAACCATATCCTGCTAAGGAACCAGTTCCGGAAGGAAACGGCCAAGAGGTGAGATTACGCGTTTTGAACAACCCAGCATGCGTTTAGCCGAGTGAATCTAATCACTAAATGAATAATACAATTAGTGTTTTTTTTATTTGCTGAGTGATGTGATGAATCACAATTTAATAGTGAACAACATTTAGAATAACTTCATTACGATACCGATAAATTAACCTAGGTGTGCTTTTGCAATAACTAAACGTAATCTATTTCTTGTATTATTGAAATAAAAGTGAAAATTTGGTAATTGAATCTGTTGCATTTCGAACATATTAAAAAGAGACGAAAAAATAACGAGTGAAAAAACCCGCCACACAGTTAGCGTGATTTGTTAGGGGGTAAGAGTTAGGTGGTGTAGGTTAGGGGTGTGCGCGCGGTAAGTTGTAATCCTGCGCGCAGGAGGGTGCGAGCGGGGGCTTTGGCGCTTTGGCGGCGCGCTGCGAGGGCGACGCGGTGCGGAACAGCGCCAACGCGCTGTTGTCCAGCGAGCTGCTAGCGCTACCCGCCTCGCTGCTGCACTCGCTGCGCAACGCGGCCAACCGCAGCCACACGCAGGTACCGCGCGCCGCCACTCTCGCCGTCTACCTATCCAGCTTTCAGCTTCATTCAGCTCCAAAGGTCGAACAAATACAAGGAAAAAATCCCTCGATCCCACTGGACTCGAACCAGCGCCTGTCGCCTCGACGTGGCTACACTAATATAAATCTCGTACGAATTGTATAGTAACTTAATAAATTCACATCTAATTGCGGCTATAGTATACGGGTTGTGGTGATCGATTGCACAATGCGACGGGTTTGAATGAATAATTTTGATGACACTAATCTGCACCGTCCGCCTTGCAACCGCGTCTCGCTTGTAACTACTTTTATCGATACCTAATAAGCAAAGGTTATGTATATAAAACGGCCATGCTAATGGCTTTAGGTATATATGAATTTACATTTTCAATTTGTCGATACAGTGTGAAGATAACGAAAGTGGCGAAGGTCAATATGGCGACCACAAGAAAGACGGCCAAAGCGGTTCTGGCAACATGAGCGCTAGTGAGCCAGATCTTACTCAACAGGTGAGAATTATTTTAGAAACGTGACCTCTGGATCTATATTAAACATGACAAGTGACGCGTTCTCACACAGAATGGTGTTTTATTAGGGTGCCGCACGATTATTAGAATCATTGGGCGTGGGACGTGGTTCCAGTGCCGGTCGCGGCAGCAATCAACAGAGAGCTGCGCGATCGAATAATCATTCGAGTAGTCTCTTCCCGAGGTAATATAGTTTAGTGGTAAATATATTGTCAGTTTTTCTTGCCAGAATAGCTGATATCTAAATAAGGTGATATAATTATTATCAATTTGTGTGTGAGTGAACCACGGCATGACTCAGATTTTTAGGTGACAATTTAATTTTTTTTAGCTTGGTTCGACTGGCGTTATCTAGCAACTTCCCAGGCGGACTTCTTTCGGCAGCCCAAAGTTACCCATCGTTGGCGCCCAACGCACAAAACGCTCTTACTTTATCTCTGACTTCCACATCTAGTGAAAGCGAACAGGTTCGAAAACTTCAATAAACGTTGTGTAAATATATATCTCTGTCTGAACATGCTTTGCTTTGTTTTTTCAATCACTACCATGACGCTTGTGTGATAGTAGAATGCTTTTTCGTATGTTTGTAAGTTTTGTACCTAATGTTGCAATATTTTTTTTACAGAAATACATTCGTGTTTGTCATGTTACTGTATTATAAGACTAGAATGTTATAAAATAGAAACAAATTATTTGTCGTATCTAGGGGTAGGGCCAGTGCCCCCGCTAAGCGAGCAAGCATGGCTGAACATCCTTTTCTCGAAGAAACCGAGCCTTTTTGAACCCATTCCATAGGTATAAATAGGAACCAAAATTCCGTGTCCTTTCTCAAGTAACTTGTATTCGAAATTTTCTAACAGTGTCCGTTCGACGTAAGTACTTGAGTGTAATGAATATACATTTCCAGGTGTCCCTTGAGGATTTTCTGGAGTCGTGCCGAGCCCCAGCGTTGCTAACAGAACTGGAAGACGACGACGAAGCAGATGATGCGCTTGACAGTGACAAGGAAAACGAACCCACTTATCAAGAAGTAGTGAGTATTGACATTTTATTTTTGTTTCAGTACTTGTCCCGTCACGCGTCTGTGGTAATTTGAGGATGCGGTACGCGAAGTATATACCTTGCGTATGAAGAAATATGTAGGCGGGACAGTAACTAGACAGGAAACTTCTCTTGCAATGCAGTGCTAGTATTTTGACTTCCCTTCATCGTTTTTTTTTTGTTTTTATGTTTAGTGCCAATTTCGAACCTTTCCCTTTCAGTTTCTTCTTATTTTAATATCCGCATTCCTAGAAGAATTTTATTTTAGAAAATTTGTTATTTTTTGTAATTCTTTTGGAACGGAATTGCCTTCAGGTAGGTAAGTCTACCTAATCTAATTGAAAACGTGTCTGGCATTGAAGAGTATCAGTCTTCGTTTTACCAGGTGTCGCGCAACTTGCTGTCACTCATGGAGGAAGAGGCGTTAGAGGCTGTGCGGGGAGCAGGTGTTGGCGCTGCAGGAGGTGGACCGAGGGCGAGAAGACCCTGGGATGATGATTTTGTGCTGAAGCGGCAGTTCTCTGCTCTCATTCCCGCCTTCGACCCGCGTCCTGGGCGCACTAATCTTAATCAAACTGTTGGTGAGTCACATTTATTCTTATGGAGATATACATATATGTGGTATGTGGCCATCACCATTCGTAGTCATTTGCTATAATGAAGTACCCGTAACTGTGCAAGTGTGTTTCCAATCAAGGAATCTAAAATTTTTAATTTTTCCTGTTCATATTTTGCCCTGTTACATACTATATATAACGCGTCATATGTGCAGTGTTTACTTGACCATCATACAATTTTATATCTAACGATAAATTTTCATTGTAGATCTCGATATACCCCTAAACGATAATTCGGACGACGAAGACGCGGCAGAACCAACAGCAAGTGCTCCAAGCAGCAGCAACGAGGGCTCAACAACCACCGGTCCTGGTCGGTTACCGGCCTTGCGACTGGTGTTAAGTGCTGGAGGAGCCTCGTTACCGTTAGAAAGGCCGTCGTGGACGCTCTACAGGGCTGTGCTCGCTCTCAACGCACGACTGCCTTCGCATGACACGCATAGAGATACTACTTACACGTAAGTTAAAAAAAATGTATATATGGTTTAGTCGAGGAAGCCATAGAATGCTCAGCGCTACAGATACTGTTGTGGACTGTATACAGCTACGCAGCTAAGCTGCTAAGCTTTGTAACACGTAATTTATTTAAAATATTTGCTTTTATTTTCGTCCTTGTTATATAGTATAATAATAATACCAACGCACACACTAAACCCAGTGTCGCGGGTGCCATGGATACACACATAGACAACCACAAATTACACCCAAACTAACGAGAGAAATTAAATGTAGGCCATACAAATATTTCTCCTGGCCCGGGAATCGAATCTGGGACCTCTGCGTGGCAGTTCGGCCACGGAGGCAGTATGTATTAAAAGTTAAAAGTATTAAAAGTTGAACAAGTTTTCTTTTTCGGTAGTGCTCACGAACATGAATGAATTCTATGTACAATCTAACGATGTTATTTTCAGACTAACATATAAGGAGATAGAGGGGATGGAGACTTTTGCATCTTCCAGTGATAGTGAAGATGATGAACCCTGTGATCCAGGTAAATTTAATCTCTTCAGAAGTTGAAATTGTTTCTACGTGTACAGTCGTGTGACGTCATTGAGGAAGTACTATGCTTGTTAAACTGAAATTTGACATATTTAGGACCCAAAAGATGTCATCTGGTGATACATGCCTTAAACGTCTTACGTCTGTTTAGAACGCAATATAGTAGGCGCAGAAGGGCCCGAGGGTGCAATGGCGACTTGTTGCGTGCGCGTGCTGAAGAGAATTCGAGCTGCAGCACCCGACCTGCCTGCCGAGGCCTTCCTTTCCACGAAACTCACTAACAAGCTGCATCAGCAACTCCAGGAACCTTTGGCTTTGGCAGCTGCAGCTACACCACAATGGTATAATTCTTTGTTCCGTAATTGAGACCTGTAGTAGCACAGTTCAAATACCTGGTTATCTCGCTAAGGGTAAAGAAAATCAGCGTGATGAAACTTGCATGTTAGGAAATTGACAACCCTTGACATTTGTAAAGTCCGCAACCCACATTGACTCAGAGTGGCGAATAATGGCCTAAACCCTTTCCATCCCATTAGTTTTTTTTTTGGGCGGCGGCGTGGACATGACGGAACCTTTACCCATTAAAAAGAAAGTAAAAAAACACTGGCCTATCACTTACAGTTATAAAGTTCCAATAACTACGAAATTTCATCAGTTTACAATTTCCGAAACGGTACTGTATCGCAAGGTGTGTTCAAATAGGTCAAGACATTAGTGCTAGCACGACAGGGCGGGACATAGGAGCACGAGATAATTATATTTTCTAGCAGTATCTCGCACTTTATGTCGGTCTCGCGCTAGTCGTGCCATATCGTGGTAGCCTTACTAGTGACACAATTCTATTTTGAATAAAACAATAGAAGATAGTTGAAATAATGAATTTACTAAAAACGTACACTTGTGCACAGGTGTCAGCAGCTAAACGATTGGTGTCCATTTCTGTTCCCCCTCGAGACTCGGCAGATGTTCTTCGCGTGCACTGCTTTCGGTACATCTAGAACTATTGTTTGGCTTCAGGCGCAACGCGATCGAGCGTTGGACAGACAAAGGTAAGTTTACCTACGGTCCTTTTAAAATATTCCTATAGCAACCGCTGTAGTAAACGTGGGAGTAACTCCCGCCACGGCCGTCTGACAATTTCAAGAATTAAAAATGGCTAGCAACCCAGAGACGTTAGTTTTGAGTATTGACGGTAAAATAGGCACTTTTTATATTTTGGGTAGTCTGTAATTTTAGTTTGTACTGTTAATAGTAAGGTGACGGAGAAGGAAAAGTTAATTTTTGTAAAACGTACAAAATTAACTTATAAAAATTAAATTTGCATTGAAATGATATTCAATTATTTTTTATGAAATTACTCCACCAGTTTGTTATAATTATTAATACAAAGATCGAAAAAACTTAGAAAAAATTCCTTCGATCCGGCCGGATTAGAACCGACGTCTTCTAGCAAACCGTGCCAGACGTTATGCCAACTAAGCCACGGAACGAACCAGCGGACCTCACGAAATTTTCTGTGCTTGTTTGTCGGATCTTTGTATTTGATTTTCAACAACTTTTTAGCCGTAGCGCCATCTTTATGAAAGTATTTCGTCACCCAGTTAGGTAACTTTACAGCTACCAGTTTAAAAAAATTACTTATCTAATAAAACAATATTTCTTTTCTCATCAGGTAGTACATTGTTCGATCATAATCCAAATGCTATACTGTCTGGCTGATACCTTTGTCAGTATCAGCCAAACATAATAACATCATTATTTATTACTGAGGGTACGAAGCGAAGGGCGCGGGTTTTTCTGGTGTAAGTGACAGTCAATGGTTCTGCCATAACATTAAGTTGATTTTATGTATGCTTTACAGGGCCGGCAACACAGTGTCGCCTAGGCGTGCAGAGTTGGAAGCTACGGAATTCCGCATGGGCAGGCTTCGACACGAGCGAGTGCGGATACCACGCCAGCCAGACTTGCTAAAATCAGCAATGCAGGTGCGATGCACTTATTTAAAAAAATATAACTTAACACTTGCGCTACCAACTCACACAGACAAACGTATAGTGATCGAATATTTCGTTTACATTTAAGAGGGATGAATAACGATCTATTTTTTTGTTTTTAATTTTTTTTTATTTAATTAAATGTGCTATTTCTGTTTCATTCAACTAATATATTACTGTGGTTTACTGAGGTTTCAAGTCGCCATTATAATTACTTTATGGTTCGTCAGGTGATGCGTGTACATGCGGGGCGTAAATCTGTATTAGAAGTTGAGTTCGCTGGCGAAGAAGGTACGGGGCTTGGGCCTACGCTGGAGTTCTATGCGCTGGTGGCGGCCGAGCTGCAGCGTGCAGACCTCGCCATGTGGCTGCACGACACCCCACACCCTGACGACGATCTCGCGCCGCACCATCTCGCGTTGCCCGATGGTAATACATCACAATACATAAAACATAAGATTTTAGAAATGAAACTTTTTTTGGATCTAAATCGCGTATATTTGTTTTCAAACAAACCCGACGTTTCGGACCCTTATGTAATATTTGGTTGAAGACTTTACTATCCAGTCAGCCATGACCATGGAACCTGTACAGGCTGCATGTTTTTATTATGATGTCATGTGATGGCCGAACTAGTCGTGCACCTGGTGGCTAGCGACACGTCTGTTCATAACGGTTGCAATGCAGCAACTCTGAGCTTTAAATCACCACCAAGATCTGAGGGCCACTACCACTGGGCCCGTTGCACTGACACAAGTCCTATGTGCCTGTAATTTCATTAGCACCTTTAACCTTCAAATTCGGAACACAATAATGCTCACATTACTGCTTGGCGGCAGAAATAATTATCTCATCGTCACTTTCCATCACGTGAGATAGTAGTGAAATGCGCACTTATTCTTTTATATAATAAAATACGCAATTTAGATACGAAAAAAGGTGAATTTCTAACATGTAGCAATCGTTTCCCAATTCCTACAAGCCTAATGTTCTTTCGCATTTAGAATTCTGTAATAAATTCAAGTTAACCATAAACATGGCACTAACTAATGATATTTACCTACTGTGCGTCCACCTTGTGTTTATAGGGACGGTTGTAGCTAGCGACCTTGTTAAATGGTTGACTATTTTGTATGGCATGTTGTACAGCATATGACGTATTGTTTTATATGTAAATACATCAACAACTATTTTTATAGCCCATGGAAGAGACTTGCTGTATGGACATTCATATTGGGCAGTCACTATTTTATTAAAGTGGAGTCGGCTAGAGTCGGTCAGAAAAAGCTTACGTCCATGCAATGAGCGCGGAAAAGACTTTGAGCGTTTCGCCTCTTCCGTTCGGATCGTCGACGCTTTTCAAACGTCTTTTCTATAAGGACAAAAGCTTTTTGCGATTGGTTTGATGTGGTGGTGACTCTGTGATGCTGCACCGACAATTACATGCAAATTTCACTTTTGGTAGGAGTACAAGTGTGCTTCAATTAGAAGCACACTTGTTAATATAGCGTTTGAAACTGCTTATTCTATAAGTTAAACTTTAAAAAATTACCCTTTATTTACAGAGAAACCTCCAGGTTACTACGTGACGCGCGCAGGTGGGCTCTTCCCGGCGTCACTCCCTCAAGACTCTCCTATCTGTGATAAAGTTTGCAAATATTTCTGGTTCTTAGGAGTATTTTTAGCTAAGGTAAGGTACTATTTTCGATCTTCCTTCTTTTAAAAGTTAATCGAATACGAAACCACATTCGTCTGGTCTTGCTCAGTTCTTCTATTCATCATTGTTCAGTAGATATTGTGATGTCCTGTACAATAAAATTGTAAGACCGAGAAAACAATTCCAGTTTGTGTTATTTGTCACAATATATTGTAATTTATTGTCGTAGGTGTTGCAAGATGGGCGTTTAGTTGATCTCCCGTTGTCGGAACCATTTTTGCGTCTAATGTGCGGTGAAGAACTGACTACGGAACACCTCAAGGAAGTTGATCCTATTCGACATAGGTAACTACCATACCATACCATACCATATTGTTTTAAGCCTACACATGGAAAGTCAGATTCAGCTTTCAACAAAGTCATGGAAAAAAGAAATTCTCGTGGCATTTGGACATTTCTTCCAAGCACGTCGAAGGATTTTAGCATCTTAATGAATGGAATTTAATGTAATGGTTTAGGATTGTATAGGTAATATATATATGTAGGTGTATGTGGTTAAAAACATACGGAACCTTTCAGATCGAAACCGCTAGATTGGTTTATTTTAGCTCAATGCATTTGGGGTAATGCCGCCGAATATAATCATTGTTCTGCAAAAGTGTGCGGTTCGGATAATTTACAATCTGGGCCTCAGAGTGTTTTTGACAAATAAATTTATGACATTCATGCACTAACGTCACAGTACATTTATGAAAAAAAGTAATTATGTTAAGGAGAATAGTAATTGTTTTATGAAAAGTAGTGATAAACGTAACATTAATACGATGAATAAAAATAAACTGTCTGTTCTTGACAGTTGCCTTCACAAAGTCACAAATTCATATCTAGTGCAATGTGTAATATGTAGACATAGAGTTTCTACTCATTCTTTTCGGCAAGTCCTAACGAATGCATTAGAGGTATTAATCTGTACTACTCTTTCGTGACGATTTCAAGCGTTTATTTCATTGGTGAGCAAATTTTGACGATTTCAAGTGTAATTTGCTTACTTATCAATGAAATAAACATTATTTGAGTTTTGAGTTTGCGTGCCCTATTTTGGTCACGTTATTTCCATCGAAGCTGTTATGGTATCACAATTTTCATTAATTCACAATTGGTTGCTTTAATTTGTATCTATATAAATATATTACTATATATTAATTATTTCTATAGATTCCTTGAAAGTCTACTAGCGGCGGCAGAAGAATACGACGCGATAACTCGCGACAATTTGCTAACTCTAATAGAACGCGATGCAATGATCGCGGCACTGCGCGTCGAGTGCGCCAGCTTCGAAGAGCTGTCATTGACAATGACGCACGTCGCGTCACACGCTGATCCGGCCATTGCTGTGCAGCCGCTCTGCGATAGTGGAGAGCACATTGAGGTTCGTAAGGATTATAATATGTTATGTACATTTTTAGTATTCGTTTCATTAGTATTACTATGTAATAAAATTGTGCACGGGCAATGGAGAGTAATAGATGCGATTTAACATTGTAACCTTGCACAAGGAAATGAACGATATTCACGATACAATTGTTTGTTATTGCCTAGGTCGGTCCGCACAACGCACGCGCGTACGCAGAAGCGAGCGCGCGCTGGATCGTGCGTGAAGGCATCCGCCGTCAGATCGCGGCGTTCCGGCGCGGCTTCGCCTGCGTCTTCCCGCCTCGGCGCCTGCGCGCTTTCTCGCCGACCGAGCTGCGCCTGCTGCTCTGCGGCGAGCGCGGCCCTGCCTGGACCAGGGAGCATCTCCTGCAGTACACTGAGCCCAAGCTTGGCTACACTAGGGACAGGTAGAAAACAATCCAAATCCAGTTTATGTGGAGAGCTAACTCCACGGAATGCAATGTGTTGGATTGAAAGTGTACTACATATTTTTAGCGTCATAGTACTTGGAAATAAAACTGTCGATAACAGTGTATCCCTGTATGCACCTAGCATTTATTGTTATTTGTAGCCCCGGTTTCCTGCGCCTGGTGGACGTATTGGTGGAGATGTCGTGGCGCGAGCGTAAAGCGTTTCTGCAGTTCGCCACAGGCTGCAGCAGCTTGCCGCCTGGCGGCCTCGCCAACTTGCATCCTCGTCTCACGGTCGTGCGGAAGGTAAGCTGGATATCCCTTACTTGCTAACCCCTTAACAACTACTGACGTCTCTCCAGGATTATGTTGATCTCTTGCCTGATCAAACAAATTGATGACTAGCAAGTCAGATAACGTGCTACTTGCCGTATGAGTTCCAGCTAAATCATCTTAGTTACGGCAATTAAGAGGCTCTGTCAATTATTTTTTCAGAATAAATGTTTCGGTTTCGTCAGAAAATTAATAAGCCAAATGTGTAACCACACAGGTCGAGGCTGGCGACGGGTCGTATCCATCAGTGAATACTTGCGTTCACTATTTGAAGCTTCCTGAATATACTTGCAAGGAGGTGCTTCGCGAGCGACTTCTCGCCGCGACCAACGAGCGTGGCTTCCATCTCAACTAGACATGTGCGCTAGTGATGTTTAATTCATTTTACCAATCGGAATTGTAGAAGATTCGATGTACTGGATTGTATAAAGTAATGCTGATTACAAACTAATGGCCGATATATTGTAGACCTGGAAATATCTTACTTGCCTTTGGAATGTATTGCAGCTTTTTATATCAGCATTTTATATAGTAAATATTAGGAATGGCATCTAATGAACTTATGGTATTTTGTGTCTTCTAATCTCTATTGAATCTTGTACAAAGTCGCAAGCCAAGAAAATATAGTGATTGTATTTTTCAAAACCAACTACCTTTTTAATCGCAAAATCGTGTAATTCGTATTTGCTAGTAGTTACGAAGTTATAACATTCTTGTGCGTTTTATGAATGTTCTATTTACTTATTGTTATTTCATGATACATTTTTAGGAACACGTTTGTTTTGTAAATTTGAAACATTATTGAATTCTTCTCACGTTTCAGGTTTTTTAAATTGTACTGAATATATTGAATCTTCATTTGCTTTGAGTAATTTTAAGGTTTAAACTAAAAGAGGCTTCTAGTTGCCGAGTGTGTTTTGACCTAGATTAGATTTTTGTGATGTTTTGTTCGGTAACAATGATATCCTAAACTATAATTAGCACAACAAATAAATACACGTTTAAGTGATGAACGTGTCTATATTTACATCGGAACTTGTTGGAAAATATCTCCCGTTTCTGGGATTATTCGGGACTTAAGTGTAAAAATTCAAACAGAAAGGAATATTTTTAATTACTAAATCAGGAGTAATTTCGAATTCTAGACAAACGCTAAGATATTGACCCTTCTATGTCACAGGCGCTGCCGATTTTCTCACTCTTTTCCCCGAATTTGTTTATATCGCTATACTTTATTTTTATCGATGTTTGCGTTATTAAGTATGAAAATGAATATTGCAGCAAAGTATCTTTCTCGTGTGTGGTGGATATCTATCTATTATACTCTGTTGACAGCGACAACTTTTTGATCTTATTTCTACTTTATAACTTTTTCTTTTTTATGAGTTTGTTTCGTTTGTAGATTGTGTCTATTAGGTAGCCGCAAAGAAAAATCTTTTGGAAGCCAGTTACTATTTATGTGCTCCTGATCAGGGAGTAACATAAAAGAAATACCGAAAATTTAAATATATTTTGACAGGGACTATTAGCAATGGTCAAAGAAGTAATCATCGATACAAATCTTTACAATCAAAGTCATTAGATAATTTATTTACTATTGATACATTCGATGTAGTCCTTGTCGGTTTATACAGAGGTATTTGTTATCAACGCGAAACTTTACATAACACGGCATGCATATCATTAAAACTTTTGGCTTTCGACTTTCATAAGTTCACTGAAAATGTCTTCATATGAGAGTTCTATGGATTTATTGTACTTTCCAGTAATAAAAAAAATGTGTGAGTTCCCTAAAATAGTAGAACATAAGTTAATTTTAATAAGAATGCCGTGTTATGAGGTTTCGGCTCCGTAATATATAAACTAACTCTGTATGAGCATCGCATTGTTTAGGACTGAAATCAAAGTGAAACAAAAATGTCAGGGTGTGAGACACTTTAGAATTGTATGAATTATATTTAGCTATGTTCCTTTAGTTAAATAATTTTGTCAACTAAAAGTTGGTATTGTGATTTATAATATTATATAAAAATATTGTACGAATTAAAAGATATATAGTTTAAATTGAATAGGAATTTAGATTAAAATTATTAACATATATCATCTTGTAGTGCTCCAATACTTGTTGAGGATTGCATAAATAAACTAAGCAAAAATTTATACGTTTGTTTTATTTATTGTACTACTGTAACCTGTTAGTTCCCAAGTCTTATTTCTTGAACATAAACGTAAGCATCGCTATTTTGCATACGCTTTTTTCCTATTTGAACAATGCTTTGTCATAGAGCCTACGAAGTTGAAGAAATGATCTTTCGAAAGTCGAATCTGACTGATGTGTTCTAATATATTTTGGAATATGCGATTGGCTCTCGTGATTGATTCCTAAAGCCACCCGAAAACATTGAGTTTATCTCCTGTAGTTTGGCTGGCTTCGCATGTTTGCTCTATCGAGAATTGTTGCGCATACTGGCCGAGTAGAAGTAAATCTTCGTTAGGTTCAATATACATTCCGGCCGAACGGAATGGAAGCGAATTTTTGTACGGAGCCAAAATCGGCGGAATTCTCGCGATTTTGGCTAATATCTAGTTTGTACGTTACACAATCGGCCATAAAGTTGATTATGCTATGTACAATATCGTTACAAAAATTCGCTTCCATTCCGTTCCGCCGCAATATAAATGGAGCCTTACAGGGAATAAGGCTCTCACAGTTTTTATGTTGGAAAATACTGGGTGTTTGGAAATAATCGCTCTAGTTGTCACCGAGTTTTTGTATCTTATTGAGTTGATTGAGACACCGGGCCCGGCGGTGCACTGCGCAACACACTCGCTGCACGACCGGGGCACACAGTGCAACCTTGGTATTTACACAATTTCATACCCACAATACAAACAAAACTTTGATTTAGTATATAAACTTGTCAACGTTGAGCACGGTCATCAGTCAGGCTCAGATTTTGTGGCAGGATGAGGTCTTTATTACTATGTTTCGTTGCGCTAGCAGCGCTAGCGTATGTCACCTGTCGGGATGTCTCTCGGAATAGGCGCGACGCGGACTTGGAAACAGCTGCTACTAAACATGGAGGTGGAGGTGGAGGTGGAGGTGGTGGTGGTGGTGGTGGGGGTAAATGGGATAAGGGCGGCGGTAGTGAACACCACGGTCATCATCACGATGATCACGGAGAAAAGGGACACAAGGGCTACAAGGGACATCACCATCATGAGCACGGTAAAAAGGGCCATCACCATCATGAAGGGCACAAGGGTCATCATGATGAACATGGTGGTAATAAGAAGCATCACCATCACGATGATGGGCACCACCACGAACACCACCACGGAGAAAAGGGCCATAAAGGCCATGGTCATCACGAGAAAGGTCATTATCACAAGGGGCACTCCACTAAGGGTCACCACGGTGTTCATAAGCACGATGAATTTAAGAAAGAGAAACATTTCCATGACAATCATCACGAGGGTGGCCATGAGGAGCATCATGGTGGTCACCATGGGGAACATGGGCACAAGAAAGGCGGTGGGTTCCACAAGGGACACAAGCATGGTGGTCATCATCATCATGAGCATGGCAAAAAGGGTCATCATGAGAAGGGAGGACATCATCATGATCACAAAGGCCACCATGATGAAGGTGGCCATCACGAACATCATCACCATCATCATGATCATGGCAAGAAGGGTGGCCATGAGGCGCACAAACACTGGGGCCACAAGAAGGGACACTAAAATGTGTTATGTAATCCCAAAGATTTATGTCGAATAATGCCAGTTAGGTTTATCTAATTAAGCTTAATCTGTAATTAAGATGTAAGTTTAGCTATATTAATTTGTTGACTGTGATGTTTCGGTAATTAAAGTTAAAATTTAAATTATTATGGTGTCCATAACTTAGTATTAGTACCACTTAGTACTAACGCGAACTCGGTGCAAACGGTTCTTATATGTATTGACAAAAACAAACTTATCAATTGAACTGCACGTTTTGTTTCGACAACAAAGTTACATAAAATTGCTGGCGAACGTTCGTTGGCAATGTTCCTGGCCCGATAAGTGTTGAGAAAGTAGAGCGGTGCCCGAGATTGGCCTACATTTAAGTGGGCAGCAAAATTAGTTGTGGTTGCAATCGACGGTTTCCTACAGACACTTGTAGTCCAACTGAAACTGATAACGTTTCTCAATAGAATCTTGATACGCCGATATCCGTAGAACTATTGACGCGAGAAAATTCTAGATAAGGTATTATAACCACACAACTAAATAATATATGCTCCCAAGTAGGGTTGACACTAAAAAGGTGCCTATTGCTTTGGTAGAGTAGTACACTCAGCATATTAAGATTAATCGAAATTGCCTATAACTTTAGAAAGGGGTGGTTTTTCGGGCTTTGCTTAAAGTTGGGCTATTTCGTTTCATAATATCATTTACTAATCTTAATTTTTTGCCTTTTATTTGCAGTAGGCAGGTCGTACAGGTGCTTATTACTTTGGAATAATAAGTGATACTTTTCTAAATTTGGTAACCTAAAAGTTTCTACTTAATTTTTTGCTTTTAATTTGAAGTAGGCGGGTAATGCAGATTACTTTGTACTCGAGATTAGAGATATTTTTTGTTCTAAAGATGAAAGATATTTTTCTGAATTTGGCAATCTAAAAGTGTCTATTTTATTTATTGCCTCTTATTTGCAGTAGGCAGGCAGGTAATACAGTCGCATGCTATTTTGTATTTGAGATAAAAGATACGTTCGCTAAGTTTTGTAACCTAAAAATGTCTACTTCAGTTTATTGCCTATTATTATAAAATATATTAGTATAAAAGGCAAAAAACTGGAGTAGAAACCACAAATATTCAAAAAAGTTTACTAGCATACACATACACTACTTGTGTTCGAGATAAGTAATACTTTTTTAAATTGGTCACCTTTGTTTACATACCTAGTTCATAAGGATACTTTACTTATTTATTTATTTGTTTCCAACTTACAGCTATCATTGTAAGTTGTACCTAAAGCGATGTACTACTTTGTACTCGAGATTTCGTATTCTTAGTGCAATGACGCATCTGCGTCAGCGACAATTGATAAAAGTGAGAACGCGTGCTCATTGACTTTTAATGGAAAAGGGTAATTGTATAGGAAGTTTGTCTGCTTTAGGAGATGAAACCTCACTTCTTTTCCTATTTTCATCGTAAAATAATTTTAATTTTATGCGGTTCGTAAATGAATCTTCTAGTTTCGCTAGTCCTAGCGAGCACAGTATCGTTTTCAGAACAGCACTGGCGTAGTTTTTCCTCATTATAATACGTCGAGGATAGAGTCATTAGTATAGCCCATGGACCATAATATGATAAATAAAATTTATCTACGAGTACATTGTTCAGGCGACTGAAATTGATATACTGTATTGATTTCTCCGTAGTAGTCACTTCGTATTATACAATTAATTCGTTGAGCTAAAATTTTCAAAACAAAGGATGGAAGTAATTAACGTTTTCAGCATTAATTTCTGCTACGTGAATTCTTTTTCGCATATTACTCTCGTACGACAATTATCTTTTTTATGATACCAAGTGACAGGACGAACAAGTCGCGCGCCTGGTGTTAAGTGACACACCTGTCCATAACAGATGCAATACTACTCAGAGCTTTAAATCACAAAGATCTGAGGGGCACTGCCGCTGCGCCCGCCGCACTGAGACATAAGTTGACAAGGCCCATGTTGAATTTTACCAGCACCTTTACCCTTCAAAACCGAAACGCAGTAATACTCACATTATTGCTTGGCGGTAAAAGTAATTTAATGAAAGCCTCGGTCCACATCATTTATTGTAAAACAGGAGTAAGTAAAGTACAGGAAAAGTAAAGTAAAGGCAGTAACAAAACAAAATAACGATATAAACACAGGTACAATAATATAATAACGCGCAATAATAGCGCGCACACACTCATAGCCTACTAGGGAAACGCTGTATCGCGGGTGCCATGAACACACACATAGCCAACCACAAATTACACCCAAACTCACGAGAGAAATAAGTCATATAAATATTTCTCCCGGCAGAGGAATCGAACCCAGGGCCTCTGCTTGGCAGTAACCGTTCAGCCACGGAGACAGTTAAATCATATAAAAACACTTCCCTACGTAAATAGACTTATAGAGGTGGCCAGAAACCAGAGAAAAGGGTTTTTTTATAATATCAAGTGACGGGAAAAACAAGTCGTGCACCTGAGGGTAAGCTACATGCCTGATCATAACAGTTTCAGTGCCACTCAGTGCTTTAAATCACAAAAATCTGAGGGTACTGCCACTGCGCCAGTCACCTTAAGATATAAGTTGACAAGTCCCATGTGCCTGTAATTTCACCAGCACCCTTACCCTTCAAAACCGGAACACAGTAATGCTGACATTAATGCTTGGCGGCAGAAATAAGTAAGGTGGCAGTACTTCACTGGACGAACTCTTTCACAAGGAGTTTTACATTAGGGTGATAAAAATGACGTTGAAACAGGTCGCATCGTCACTAGGTAATGCGGGAGTACTTCTCTGGACAAACTTCACAAGGAGCTCTACTGCTGGTAAGAATCTAAAGGGTTTTTCAATAGGGACGCTCCAACTTTGAAAGTTGATACCGGCCATCTTGGAAAAGCGATAGCTGTCAAATTTGGCGGGAAAACATATATAATCGTGACATTTCACCATGGAGCGCTACACGCTTCAACAACGCGTAGAAATTGTTAAAATTTATTTTCAAAATCAGTGCTCTGTTCGCTTAACGTTCCGTGCGTTGCGTCCAATTTATGGTATTCATGGTCGTCCTGCAGAGTCCACAATCCGTCGTTTAATTAATAATTTGAGACAACCGGGTCGGTTTTGGATGAAGCAGTGTCTGTACGTCAAAAAAACGCAAGATCGTCGGAAAATATTGTTGCCGTTCGAGATACTGTGCGAGAAAACCCCAGACAGTCCATTCCGCGTCGTGCGCAAGAGCTGGGTCTTTTCGCGACATCAACTTGGCGAATTTTGCGTCCAGACTTGGGTTTTCATCCATATAAAATTCAATTGACTCAAGAGCTAAAACCCAACGACCAGACAGCGCCGTGAATTGGCGGATTGGGTAAGGCCCAAAGGACCATTTCGCGGTTGACCCTGCTTTCGGGAAGAAAATCATCTTTAGTGATGAGGCTCATTTTTGGCTCAGTGGTTTTGTTAATAAACAAAATTGCCGGATTTGGAGCGAGGACAATCCACGGGAAGTCCATCAGGTGCCTTTACACTCCGAAAAAGTCACTGTTTGGTGTGTATTTTGGTCCGGCGGTATCATTGGCCCTTATTTCTTTGAAGATGCGCAAGGAGTCGCGTTCGCTGTCAATGGCGACCGATATCGGACGATGATTAAAAATTATTCGTGGCCTAGAATCAATGGTATGGATCTCACGAACATGTGGTTCCAGCAGGACGGCGCCACTTGCCATACTGCACGGGAAACATTAAATTTATTGGATGAGAAGTTCGAGGGCTTTGTTATCTCGCGTGGTGGTGACATTAACTGGCCACCGAGATCTTGTGATCTAACACCGCTCAATTACTTTCTGTGGGGCTACGTAAAATCTCGAGTCTATGCTGACAAACCACAGACAATTGCTGCCCTGAAGGCCAACATAACTCTTTATGAGATTGAGCCCCATTTATGCGAAAATGTCGTCCAAAATTGGTCCACCAGGATACACCACCTTCAGCGGAGTCGCGGTGGCCATTTGGCTGAAATTATATTCCATACATAATGTCATCAAAATGTTCTTTAAAATAAAATAAAAATTGTGGCAATATCACTTAAACAGGTTGTTTTATTCCATTTCAAAGTTCGAGCGCTCTTAATGAAAAACCCTTTCTAATCCTAATCTATGATAAACATACATAATGTAATGTAATATAATGTATATATAATAATGTAATACCTTTCTGTTCTATCCTGATCCTAGGTATTTTCTAAATCACAAAGACTATTATATTAATCGTATCAGATGAGTGAGTAGACATGTCATCACTTCTGTTCTGTGTCCCACTAATAGATACACAAATTGTTTAACTTGTTTTAACCTCTCACCTTCACCACATTTAATTTGTTTTCATTCATTTCCTTTCAATCGTAACTATACATATATATATATGAATAAGTCATCAATCAGTGAATAAGTCAGTAATGAATAAGTCAGTAGGAATTAGTCGACAATTACCTCATATAAGATTTAACAAACGATTGTTTGATTTGTTGATGTATAGATTAAACAGCCGCCCTTAATAATATAATAACAGTAAGCCTACATGTTCCTAGTTTCAGACTCAAGGCCTCTTCCCACAATGAGAGGGCTAGGGCTGTAATTCCCAAGCGGGTCCAATGTGGATTCAGAACTTTATACACATCATTAAAATGCTTTGCAGACGTGTACACGTTTCCTTAGGATAATTTTCTTCGCCGAAAAGCTCATAGTAAATTTGAAATTAAAATTTCGCACATAAATTCCGAAAATATAGAGGTGAAAACCCAGATTCGAACCCACGACCCTAACATCCCTAAGAATGCCAAAACGTTCGGTGTATACCCCATTTGTTTTAACACAAGCAGAGCAATCTTTGTTAAGGAATTTGATTAAGACGACTGTTCATCACCCCATACATCGACAATGTAGTTCTTAGCTAATTCCTCATTACCCCGTCAGACGTTTCTAAGTTTTCTAGAGACGGTTTGGTTTTTTGTCAGAATTATTTTAGTTATGCACCTTAGAGAAAATACTTGATGCTGATGTGTCCTTACTTGAATCTCGCTTGTACATTCAAACCTTCACATTCAAAACCTTTGCTCACAACTTGCATTTGATACTAAGGAGGCCGATACCACGGAAAATTTTAATGTATTGCTGAGACCATTTTTCTTTTTACATAGCTTCAAGACGGCTTTGCACTAACGTGTTGGTACCATGCCTTTCCTCCAGCGCATTATTAAGGGAGGGCGCAGTATACTGACCATTAAGTCGCTCAGTACAGCTTTCTACGGATATTCCATTACAACCAGCTACCTGTACTGCTATCAAATTTCATTTGTGTTTATCTCCTTTTCTTCCCAACTTCCGATATTCTATACGCTTATGCTAATTCTAATACTGTCTTCATCTTTACAAATACACTTTGAAAATGTTCTTTCCATCTGCTTAGGACGTCATTATTATGGGTGTTAGTTACTCATATTAAAAAAGGAATGACACGGCGTCTTGGATGGATATGTTGTGAATTATTCCCTGAAACGGTATCTATAACTTGGGCCTTTTCAATGCGAGAGTGAATAGGCATTATTTAGGTGTGCATGCTCCATGGTCGACCTCATCGTCACTTTTCATCAGGTGGAGGTGGAGGTAGAGGTCAAATGCGCACTTTTTTTTAAATAAAAAATTAACAAAAAGTAAAGAATAATAAATGATAAAAATTCAACAATTCCATTTTATTTTATAGCCGGACTACTTGTAATTTAGTCAAAGGTCACGGCTCACATTACAGTGGCTGTTCGTTAGTATACTAAGCAATAATCTGTTCAGCCTCGACCGTTTTATTTTTTCCTTTTTCTTTAATCTCAAAATGGAATAATTAAATTCGTTCATTTGTTAAATAGAATCCTTGGTCTAATTACGTTTTAACTTTTACTATTAGCAATGGAAGTTCGAATGCTTAAAACAAAGCTAAAAAAGTAGCTGCAAACATCAGTTCTCAAATAAAAAAGGAATGATAATTCAGTACAGTCGCAGAGATGGTAACAGCCAAGTTTCCTATCATTGTAATTGTATCTAATATAATAAAACAGATTATGAGATTTGACTAGTACCGAGTTATAAAAAAAACAATTTATGGGATATGTGAACACGGAATAAAAAACAGCAGTTTGAAATAAACAGCACTTGTTCTTTGTAACGTTACAGCCGCGATGACGCTATGCAACCTTATAAGTACCTAGGTAAACGTTTCGCTAAAAAAGGGACCAATCATCCCCCTCATACCACTGAATTTAACCAGTGGTAATTCTAGTGTTAGTTGAGTTATCGAAAATGAAATTCTCAATTCACTTTTGGTATGTTTCTGTGAGTTGTTAGAAGGAACACTATTTTGAGGTTAATACCCTATTTGAGATGCGTCTTTGAGTGGTGACTCAGCTACACGCGTATCCTGAGTGGCACGCGGTTAATATTGGACTGGGGAAGTGTTACTTCATACGAACACTAGGTTATTAATTATATTTGATATATGTAAAATCTCTAAAATAACGCAGTGTTTTGTCAAAAGTCTGGTAGGTTATTTTGTTATTTTATTTTAAGGACTTATTTGAAAATAAAAGTAGTCGACTGTGATTTGTTACATTAATTTGTTTTAATTTCCTACTTATTACAGGTTTAGTGTTGTTTTGTGAGTTCGAGGTTGATTTTGCGTTCTTGTAAATTTCAAAGTTTATATTATTTAAAGTTTGATTTAATCAATGATCAAGATTGTAACTGTTACACTCTTGAAATTTGCAGCTGTTTCTGCTTTGCCATTAAATGTAAAAAAGGTACGATGTTTAATGTCCATTTTATTTTTCTATGAAGGTTGAGTAAGACTGTAAGTCGATGTTAAAAGATATTAAATTAAATTGCTACTTTATATCTAATTTTTGTTTATTTAAATATAAACGTCATTATATTATATTCACACTTTTTTGTTCCGCTAAGTGTGCCTTTGTGTATACGGTTTATTGATGATTTTCGATGTTACAACGAAAGACGTGTCTCATATAGTTTTAAAATTAAGTTTTTAGATTCTGAGACGTGTTATAATTACATTTTGTATATGTTAGATCTGAGTATTGCGTCTACTTTGCCTAGTATAGGTATTTATTGCAATATCGTGATTTTTACAACGTATTTCAATTTCATGATGCATTATGATCAAGTTATCTGATACTTAGGAAATGAACTGAACTATTTTTCCGGATTTAAATCGCGTACAATTGTTTTTTCAAACAAATTGACGTCTCGGGCCCTTTACAGGTCCCATGGTCACGGTTGACTGTAACTTGCAGGAGAACCCTAATCTGTTAGATGTTTGTTTTGTTGCTCGTGAGTGTATGTATATTTTTTTGGTGCTGTTTTCTCCATTGGAAAAGGCGAAAGCACTAATATACACATACAGCCAAGACTGAGAGTAATTTCTTTCTTGGATTCCACTACAAAAGTCTTCGATGGTGCTTCTTACGAAATGATATAAAATTAAATAATATTCTTAATTTTTCAGGAGATTTGGTAAAAAACGTGAGACGTTTTCAGAGCTTTTGTACAGTTCAAGAAGGTTATCGATCGTTAGGAGTTCGAAATACTATTTTGGCCCTGTGCTCTTGGCTGTTTAGCTGTTTACGCTGCTTTTTCTATTTTTATACCATAAGTCAATGTTTTAATCATAGAGATTTCACCACTAGTCGTATCATTTAGTAGCAGTAGAGCTAAAAAGTTCCAAGGAAGTACTGCCACCTTACCTATTACTGCCGTCAAGCGCTAATGTGAGCATTACATCGTTCCGGTTTTGAAGGGTAAGGGTGTTGGTGAAATTACAGACACATGGGGCTTGTCAACTTATGTCTCTGGGTGATCGGCGTAGTGGGAGTACCCCTCAGATCATTGCGATTTAAAGCTCTAGGTGGCACTGCAACTGTAACTTGGTTTCCCTATCTACTGACCCGAGAGATAGGGTTTTCCGGAGATGGAAGGACTCGCTGGGGTTTGTGGTTGCTGCAACTGGCATCTCCGGCACTAGTCGGAAGAGCTAGTGGAGGATAAGCTAGATATCCTCCGGTCCCTCCAGCCGCTTAGGTTATTGGGAACTTGGGAAGTGAGCATACCTTACAGTTCCGCCACCAATGAGGAGATTTGGTAGTGGACTCAGGCTTAGCGGTGGCAACCGCTAGTTGTGCAATGCGCAACGGGAAGTGAGCGTGCCTACAGTTCTGGTGCCCATCTGGAAAATAGGGAGGGTACTGTACGTGCACCCGGGCGGCTCACCTGAGGCACTAGCCTCTCGAAGAACCGGATGAAGTCAAGTGGCAGAGGTCTGTGACAACCCTGTACACTGGCTGATCTGGGGTCAGTACCCGAACTTATAAGGTTCCTCTGCGCGCACAGGTCATAGTGCCCTTCCCGCATAACAAAGAGGTTGATAGGGAGGGGCACTATAAACAAAACTTATGTAGAATGATATGGGACTGTCACTTGCTATCATAAAAAATCTAGTCTGTACAAATCCTTAGTCGTATAGGTACCCTCTTATCCACTACTCGATGATAGAGTACAGGAGGCATGACCGCAAGATTGATGTGTATTCGTTAATAGCCATATAACTCATGAATATCCAGTAAATTGTCAGTGATCTCCAAGGAAACGCTCTGACCGGATTGTATATCCCGATTGATGATCCCTCTGGGATTTTCTAGAAAATAAGGCTCCGAGGCGTTTCTACAAACGCTATTGTATTACGCTGGTATCAAGAAATAGAAACCGTAATATTTTAAAGTTATATTACGTTTGTTTACAAATCATTATGGGTTGTTTACAAAACTGCGGCCGCTGACCCAACCATAGTTAACGTGTCGTCGCGTGACAGATCCAATGTAATTTTCACGGTCGGGGAGGCCCGATTCTTTTACACTGTGCTCAAGAACCGCCAACAAGAGCTTTTCCGCTGGCCAATAAAGATAATAAATCTGAAATAATTATAATACTACGCACACTAATAACACATTGTTTATAATTATTAGCACAGTAAATACGTAGGATATATTTTTTAGCGACATGCCTATGCATAGAAACTGCAGTCAGAGCTTTAAATTGCAGAGATCCCTTTCGTAATTTATATTTAAATGGACGACATCTGTGACACGTGTAACATGCGTATGAAAATTGGCTAAAAAGTACTACTTATTAACGTTATGGTAAATAATTTTGTGCAATGGTTAATAAACTATGAGTACGTACTTTCATTTGCATGTAATTCAAATTTATGACTTAATATCAAAAGTTATTGTTTATTTCACTTCAGTTTGATTAACTTCCAAACACTTCATTTTCGTTTCTAAATTATAAATACTTGGTTCTTTTTGTTGGTGTTTATTTAGTTATAAACTAGACATTAAGTAGAACGTTGTCATTCGATATATTGTCCTGTTTTTGACAAATAGATTTTAGAAAAATAACTTGGTTATGTTACATTAAAGATGAGAAAAATTGCGCTTTAGTGAACATACAATGTACAAAATTAACAAAAGCTACATTATAATTTATTGCGTTTTTTCGTACTTTTTTTTCTTCGTATTTCCTTCTGTTTTACGTACTATACTGCTGAATACCGAACAGCAACCGAATATTCGCTGCAACTCTAGTTGAAAGAATTTTATAATTTAATGATATTTCTACCTATCATCATTGTATTATTGTACAAATAAGTGTACTTTGAATAAAGAATTAAAAGTGTAGCTGATTAAAAGTACTGCTATTTAACGTTTCGCAACCAAGCGCATCTTGTATGGCATTCGCCTTCGTCTCTTTTCACGTAGAAGTAGTTGTGAATGAGTTCCTACAACACGCGTGTTTCGTGTAGTCAAAATACCACCGAAATCATGTGAAATTGTCCATCAGTGAGAGTCCATTATGAATAATGAACGCATTGTTCTTATCTGTAGGAAACCATGTGTCATGTACGTGCTTACGGCAATGAAGTGGTCAATTATAATATAAGGTGTTTTAATAACATGTGACTCCAGGTTACTGTTCAGGAATGTAATTTGCACGATAATGATGCATTAGTCTTCATTTCCTTTGTTAAATTGATGACTATTTTCACTTGGTCACACGTATCTCATTTTTTTACGACATACCTACTCACATATTCGCTGTTTATAAATAATTTATTTAAATTATTGTTATAATAATAAATGTATTTAAAGTGTAAGTATTATAATGTCAAAAGTGTTTCGTGCGTGATGGATGAATATCGAATTTGACAGAATACTAAGGCATTTTTATAGTGTTAGATCAGTGGTAACGTAGAAGGTCACGTTGGATGTATTTTTTGTCGATTTCTAGAAAGATAAACTTGCGTAAAATTGTAGTTACATTTCCGTTATAGGCACTAAGTTGTTAAGTTATTATTTAGTTTCATTAAATATTATTTATAGCAGCAATTGTTACCGCCAGTGTTAAACTAGGTTTATAATACTATATAATCTATTTGTTTTATAAATTGGTCAGTGTAATTTTAGTGATTGGTTGGAAAGTTCTCGATCCATTCGTACGTTTGGATATAAATGTTTTATAGTGTCAATCATGTAAATGCAGTAATTATGTACAGATATTTCATCTGTCAAGGGAATGGTAAATGCTATTTGTATGAAATGGTAACTATGGCGTTCTAGATCTCTTCGCCTAAATTAATTTGTAAATTTGATAAAGTTGTGAAGATTTTTTAGTAAATAAATTAAACAACAAATATATTTAAACGCACGTTATGCACCTGAAATACAATTATTGTTATTAAAAATCATGAATGTAGAATATTACTGTGTTTTAGAAGCTAATTGTAATTAAATACATCTAAAATAATGCTCCCAAAATTTATACCAACGATCGCTTACTGCAATGTTACTCGTCGCGTCTCGGTTAGCAGGGCTTGCACAACCCTTTATATAAAACTGCTGCGCCATCACTGATGTCGTCAATATTAGTGAAGCGCCCAAGGTGTCTGCGCCATTTGGTCCAACAAGTCTCAACATGAGAGTGGCCCTCGCGTTAGGATGCTTAATATTGCTGGTTGCTGTCCATTCGCGGAATGTACCAGGTAAAAAAACATTGCGATTACCACGCGTGAAAGGTACTGACGCGAGTACACTAGCTGGCGATCAAGAGTTGGCTGCCAGCGCACATAAAAAAGATCACCCTCAGAACCATGAATACGAGAAAGCAGGAGGAAAAGAGCATCATGCACATCATGACAACGAGCACAGCGAAAAGGGCCATAAGGGCTATAAGGGTCATCACCATCACGAAGAAGGCAAAAAGGGCCACCGGGACGAAGAAAACCACAAAGGTGAATATGATGACCATGAAGGTCACAAGAAGCAACACCATCACGAAGATGGTCATTATGGTGAGCATCACCACGGAGAAAAAGGCGAAAAAGGCCATAAATATGAGGAAAAAGGGCATTATAACAAAGGACATTCGACGAAAGGGCATCACGAAATACACAAGTTGGATGAATTTAAGAAAGACAAGAAGTTCTTCGATGAAGAAGGGGAATCAGGGCACGAGGAGAAACACGGAGGGTTCCACGAGGAGCATGGCCACAAGAAGGGCGGGCACTTCAAGAAGGGTCACCACAAAGGTGGGCATCACGAACACGAACATGGAGAGAAGGGACACCACGCGAAAGGTGGCCATCATCACGTCCACAAGGGACATAAACATGCTGACGGACACGACGAACACCATCACCATCATGAGGACCACGGCCACAAGGGAGGAAAAACACACCACAAAAAGTATGGTTTCAAAAAAGGACATTGATGGTACTTGCACGATTAATATAGGACGTAAAAAGTATCAGGACTATGTATGAAAAAGACTTGATGTCATCTTTTGAGATAATAACTATTTATTTTTTGTGATTCAATAGTAGGACAACAAGTGACAGAAACTTGAGATTTGTATTGTAATTACTTTTAAGATTTTTATGTTCAAAATGTCGCAAAGATTACAAACGTACATTGGTTTCTGTTTTGTAGTTTTAAGATTAATTTAAGCCTTAAATAACTAAATTATTGCTTTTCAATTTAAGTGTGTTAAAAGCCATTGAATATGCCTAAATGTAACTTATTAAAAGTTTGTAAAGTGTATTATTGGTTGTTTTTTTCAGTTTTATATTTTACTGTGTCTGGCAAAATTTACATAAAATTAGAAAAAGAATTAAAAAGTAATTATTTATACTTCATAAATGATTCGAATAAAAAATATTACGCTCATTGGACAAACAAGTCGTGCGCCTGGTGGTAAGCGACACGCCTAAGCCCAGAAGTTGCAGGCAGAGTATAAATTGAAAAGATCTAACTGCGAAAATTCGTTCACATTTTTTCTCATAGTAAAATCGTATCATGACGTGCTATTTGACGGGCGACTTAACATCCCAGTTATCAAAACAAGCACTTCAAAAAAAGGAACTTTGTGGAAAAACTTTTTACTAAATTGCAGTTACAGTTTTTTTACGATACTAAGTGACGGGACGAACAATTCGTGCGCCTGGTGGTTAGCGACACGACTGTCCATAAAGTTGCAGTGCCAGTGAGAGCTTTATATCGCAAAGATCTGAGGGACATTATCACTGCTCCCGTCACCCTGAGACATGAGTTAACAAGTCCCACGTTCCTGTAATTTCACCAGCACGCTTACCCTTCAAAACCAGAACGCCGTAATGCTCACATTACTACTTGGCAGCAGACATAGGTTAGCTTCTTGCAGGTCAGTCGCGTAAAAAGGTACAATTAATTAGACTAACTTATTTTTGTATTCAATCATTCTAAATAATTGAAATTTTGCTGTGGACAGGCGTGTGAGGGCCCCATTCAAAAGTGTTTGTTGGAACTATTCCATGGAGTATCCGTATAGTTTGCGAGATATAGGCCTCCCCCAAAGATCGTCACAACGACCGGTCTTTCCCGCAACCTTCACCAGGTCATTGGTCGTTGTACCGACAATCCGTCTGCCCACGCTGTGCCTTCCGATACGCGGTATTAACTACTGGCTAATATAATTTAAAAAAAATCGTTACTTAGTAGCTAATAATACTATGAGTGGTTTATGAAATAAACAGTATTTTTTACCGCACTAGGTCGGAAAGACTATCTTTCTCATTAGAAATATGCGCTCAAAATCGTTTTCCACCTTTTTCTTTCACGCTAGCGTGGAAAAGTTTTTTCAAATTCGAACTTGACGATGAACCTAACTTTTTCTTGCGATGTGGAGCTTCTAATTTTTTCTTTCGATGAAAGAAAAAACATAATGACACGATCAACTACGCCATTTGTTGTACATTATTTATGTAATACAAATCCGTTGGTACATTTTATTCTTATTATTGTTGACATTAAAATTGACAACGCTAACTAATTTTGTTTATTAAAATTGATTTGATATAGTTCAACGGTTTTTCTTTCATCTACCATTTTCCTCGCTATAGTGAGGTCAAAAGTTGTGCTTCTCTCGGCAGCAAAGTTGTTTTGCGTCTCGTGGCTTCAAACCCTCGCTACGCTCAGGATTCTATTTTTCAATCTTAGCCTCCTTCGCTTGCTCAGGAATTAATACAAGTACTCGCGCCAAACAATAATTTTCCAGGCTTGCATAACAAATAACTATTTATTAGCTCTACCACGGAGTAAATACATAGCGTACTGTAGCTCTACCAAAGAGAAAATAGTAGGTAGTCAACTTAGCCAAATCGAATAAATTTTGTGGTTGAGAGAAACGATATTAATGGAACTCGCTTTGGTGTATGGATTTATTGAGCATTTTCCTTGTGTATACTTAACTGCCTCTGTGGCCGAACGGTTACCATGCCGGACTGCCACGCAGAGGTCCCAGGTTCGATTCCCGGGCCGGGAGAAATACTTGTATGGCCTACATTTATTTCTCTCGTGAGTTTGGGTGTAATTTGTGGTTGTCTATGTGTGTCCATGGCACCCGCGACACAGGGTTTCCCTAGTGCGGGGCTATGTTGAGTGTGTGCGTTATTATTATTATTATTATACTATAAATATAATATTTTGTATTTTTTGTGAAATATTTATAGTGAAAAACATTTTTCACCACATAATATTACGTAGTTTTTATTTTTTCATACATCTACGGAACTCACTTTGTATGTGTACTTATAAAATTTTTAAGTACTACCTGTGCTTTTAAAGTAATTAGCGTTGGTAACCGCCACTCAGTGTTGTGGTTGCCAGTGCTCGTTCGCCGGGAGGTTAATGTATAATTCTTCTCTGTCTATGTACGAAGTCAGCCAACTACTTTCAATTACAAAAGTTCTTTGATTTTAAAGTGTAAATTTTACAGTATATGTATATATTACGAATATTCAATCGATTAGTAATTTATATTTTTTTAAATTGATGACTTTGGTGGCCCAACGGTTTGCACTGTGGGCGCTGGATGAGGAGGTTCCGGGTTCGACTTCTGGTTGGACTAACTTGCGGTATGAATTTATTTTAATCGAATTCAAACAAAGGAGGAGGTTTTTAATTCGATTGTTTTTTTGTACGTATGTTTCGCGATAAGTCCGGTATTTGTGAACCGTGAACCTCAGTATTGGTTCCATTTAAATATGAAGAAAATTTTCCACCTCTAAGGGTGGCTAACTAGGGGATGAACCCTGTTTCTAGCACTTTCGGGTAACCAATCGCAGTAAAACTTGGCAAATAGAAGTAATTCCACGAATATTTTGTGGTCGGTTTTTTTAGCGCTCTGTACTGAGATTATTATGGTACCAAGTGACAGGACGAACAAGTCGTACGCCTGGCGGTACGCGACACGTCTGTTCATACAGTTGCACTCAGAGCTTTAAATCACAAAAAACTTAGGGGCACTGTCGCTGTGCCCGTCACTTTGAGACATAAATCGACAAGTCTAATGTGCCTGTAATTTCACCAGCACACTTACCCTTCCACATCGGAACGCAGTAATGCTAACACTACTGCTTGGGGGCAGAAATATGTAAGGGTAGTAAAAAGATAGCTATGCTACCTGGGACCGTTCAAAAATATTATGCTTCCTAACTTTATATTTTGGATATAAAAAAATACGTTATTTTATCATACTTAAAAATACGTTATTTCAATCATACTTTAGAACTTGTGGTAAAACAAAATCGCTTGACATGTTTTATCGTTATCATTGGCACGATTGTGGTGAGTTTGCAATTTGATAACAGAATTCGACTTATTTTATATTATTAAATTTTTATTTATTATTAGGCTTCATTCATGATGGGATGAGATGCACAGGATTTTTATCCTCCTCGTGGCAGAATCTAGACTCTCTATTTTTTCTCTGCTCAATGTTTTTATATATGTTCATTACAGATACACTACGTGTTTTTGTTTAATGAACTAGATTCTGTATAAATGACGCCAACAATTTTTTTCTTCATTGTGTAAAGTTGTCAAAATTGAGATTAGTACCGGTTCACAGTTGATATGCTTGTTCAAGCCACAATGCCTTCAATCTCCATAAATTCAATATAAAATTGAAAGTGACAGCAAAGAGTTAAGTAACTGAAACAGTATAACTTGAACGCTACTGTAGTAGCAGTAGAGCTCCCTGTGAAAGAGTTCGTCATTTGAAGTACTGCCACCTTACCTATTTGTTTGGTGCTGATGACATTACAGGAACATGGGACTTGTCAATTTATGTCTCAGGGTGACAAGCGCAGTGGCAGTGCCCCTCAGATCTTTGTGATTTAAAGTTCTGAGTGGCACTGCAATTGTTATGACAAGCGTGTCGCTTCCCATCAGGCGCAAGACTTGTTCGCCCCGTCACTTAAAACCATTAAAAAAACTGTAACTGCAATCTAGTGCAAAGGTTTTCACTGAGTTTTGAATTTGAATTGCTTGTTTTGACAACTGGGATGTTAAGTCACACGTCAAATGGCACTTCACGATATGATTTTACTATGAGAAAAGAGGTGAACGACATTTGAAAGCTCAACGTAAACTGCACGGAAATGGCTTTGTTTTTCGAGGTCATACTATATAGGGTGTAATCGTAAGTGTGCCCAGGCGATTATACCATAAATATAAGAGATATCAAAAAGCTTTAAACTGATATCGAAAATACGTTACCTAATGAGTAAATCGACTTCAATAACTTTGAAAAAAATGAAATTAGAAATATCCAAAATTATAACATTAAACGCTCCCATACATTTAATATGACATTCGTAGAGAGGCTTTAGTTGACCTACTTAAAGAGGTAACAATAAGTTTACAGAAACAGCTAAAAATCAAGTAATAGAATTATCTTTTAATTGAATAAAAATATAATGGCATTGTCAATTATTTGGTCAAGTGTGTGATTACTATACTATAGATATAGGAACTATAGATTACAATAAAATATTTGTGATACTTCACTAATTATGCACTCTCAAATGCACGTAATAGCGGAATTTATCAAAAAGATCACGCTTGATCCTTTAAAAAAGTGCAACATCGCCGTTCCATCAAAATTTATTACTGTGGTTATAGCTTTAAGGCCCATTTAGATGGAGAGAGTTTATCGCACGCTTCGTGACGAAAAATCGTACGCGATTATCGTAAGCAATAAGTAATCGTCATAAGATTTTGTTGTGATTTTTGATGTTTATTCAGGCAAGAGCTAAAATCTCGCCTACGATTATGTCATACGAGTTTCGCAAGCAACTTAATCGCCTCCTCGATTGTTTACACAGAAAAATATGTAGTAAGGAGATTCTTGCTTACGAGATTTCGACTTGTCTAAAAACGACCTCGTATGACATTTTTTCAAGTTCATACGATTATCGTACAAATCGGTTCGAACCGTTTTGAGTGCGAGAATTGCCATTCGAGTTCAGTAATTACTTCGGTATTGACTATGAATATATTAAAATGATGCAAAAATCATTCAAATTTGGAACTGCTGATAATATTAAGTTCATTGCATTGTATAGAAATATACATTATTTTTTTATATTTTTTTTTAAATTTTATAACATTTCTTAATCAAACTTTTCATGAGGTCCTTTGGTTCGTTCCGTGTCTTAGAAAATTTCTTAGAAAAGCATTAATAATCAAAACATCCTCGCGCACTGCACTCATGGTAGAAACGGCTGGCACAAAAACTCGAAATACGATTCAATATTCAAACGCGAGGCGATTATCGCTCACGTGGAAAAGCGATGATCGCGAATGTTTAGACGCGGAAAGTTTTTTATATTCTTTCGATAATCGTATCTTCGAGACGAGAAACTCTCTCCATCTAAATGGGCCTTTACTCCATCTGTCTTCACCACATCTCGCAATATGTTCTGCCCAGCTCCATTTTAAGTTCGTTATCCGATCTCCTATGTCCTGACCTTAGTTCATCGTAATAATATTTCCGATTTTGGAATATGGAACTCAACCCGTGAGTTTGATGCCGAGCATGACTAGCTCCGTGGCTCTTTATGCAACTCTCATTCTGTACACAGCCGTCTGTATGAATGCCCACACATTTTTGTCACAAGTTCTAAATGAGTCCTCACCATAACATCTACAAAATATAAATTGAAGTACTTCCCTTATTTTCATTATTTTTAATTATTGCATTATCAAAGCATGTTTCGCAGTGAGTCGTACTCCAGAACTCTACTCAATGCTCAAGTCGGGACTTAAGTATGATTTCAAGCATTAGAAATCATACTCAAATCTTGACTTCAGCATTGTGTAGAGTTCTGGAATACGACCCTAAATAGGCTCATCAATTATTTATATATTTGTTAGTCGCCGATTCCCGGAAACGGAATATTTACCTAAATGATTCAAGGCCAAAGTATGTATATTATGTTAAAAACATGATTTAATAAATAATTTAGTAGGCGCTAGCTGATGCTCGCTACTTCGTGTGCGTAGAAAAAGAACCTACATCGAATGGTCCACTGTAGTACTGTAGTCTATGCTCTACTCTATGAGTAGAAGTACAGGCTGAATGTATATAGATTTGTGTTTAGAACGTATTTAAAAAAATAGATAAAAAAGAAGAGCATCTTGGTAAATCTAGAAGTAGCCTCCATAAGTGAATATGTGAAATACACAATAAATATCTATTTATGAAGATAATCCCAGTTTATATTTATAAAGTACCTCTCGCTTACTCACTTTTTAATATTATTTTTTTATTTGATGGGTATATTGTCCTGTGTGTGTGCATTTTTCGTAGTTCGTAGTCACTCTCCCAGATGAACAAGAACTGTCTGCATTCAAGGAAAATATATTTATTTCATTATTAGGAATCCTCCATATGGTATATCGCCATATCATATGTATGTTAGGAAATGTCGTTCTTAGGGTTATTTGTGTGTTTGTTCTGGTTTTTCAAAGAAAGTGAGAAAAGCTGATGGAACGTGGATAGCTGCAGGATGAGGACTAAGGCAGCTGGGAGATCAATATTGATGTTACCCAGTGGACGTCCGATGGGTGCTCAAGCCTGTGTCGTCGTCGTAGCAGCGTGCACGTTGAAGATAGTTTAGTGATGCATTTAGGAAGTTCTAGTTGGATGTTTAAGGATTTGTTAGGAACATTCAACCAAGCTAGGGTAGCTGAAATAAAGAGTTATATATAAATACAAAACTATATTCACTCAGCCAGTGATTCTACTCATAGAGTAGAGCCTAGACTACATCCCTCTTCCTCACAACTGAAGGGGTGAACATCCCTAGCTGGTGTCCTACCTATGATAGGCAACTTACATAAGTGATCAGCCTTTACTATAGGCTAGCCACACACTGCTCGGAAGCTACTACCTTACCAACAAGTACACCACCGAGGAGGCTATGGCTTTAGTCTGCCAAAAACCTATCTAAAAGGACAGACCATGACCACATCCTAATCAAACATATCAAAATATAATTACTCGTCAGATATCCTAGCTAATCAGGGAACCTGACTAAATCCTAACTCTTTATTTCAGCGACTCTAGCCTGGCTGAATGATCCTAACAAATTTCTAAACATTACTACTAAAATTTCCTAAATGCTTCCCTAAACTATCTTCAACGTGCATGCTGCCACAACGACGACACAGGCTTGAGCATCCATCGGACAATCACTGGGTTACATCAATATTGATCTCCCAGCTGCCTTAGCCCTCATCCTGCAGCTATCCACGTTCTATCAGCTTTTCTCACTTTCTTTAAACAAACGCGAACAAACACACATATAACCCTAACAACATATCCTAACATACATATGGGATGGGGGTATCCCATATGACGGACTCCTAATAATTAAATAAATATATTTTCCCCGAATGCAGACAGTTCTTGTTCATCTGGGAGGGTGAGCACGAACTATGCGCATACACATGACAATATATCTATCAAATTAAAAAAAATAAGAAAGAAAAAGTAAGTTATATCTATCTAATCCAAATCGGTAGTCCATCTTCTCCTCCCGTCCTTCCAAGTCTGCATTTGCCGGAAAATAACAAGTTCCCTCAAAATTTTTATCACAATGTCATCGTGGCTCCATATGAAAAATAAATATAAAAGATTAATTAAAATAGTAGAAACCAAGAAAACATTAAATTATCTCCTATAGAACGTTTTCATTCTACTCGCATGCAGTAGATCCTGCTTACCCAATCTATTCCTATTTATACCTAAACTTCTCACCATACAATTAACTTTACTCAACCGATATACTACCCTAACTTCCGCGTAACATACCTCCTAGATATCAAAGCAACCCTATCACCCTATCACTTTTATCAAATTTTCGCTCCTCCTCCTCCGATTTATTTAGCAAGAAGTTATCTAAACTTTTTGATATCGGTTTCAAAGAAGACTCTTGTTTCTTTGACCCAATATCTGTCATGGACTTAGAAGAAATTTTGTTGTCAATTTCTAATTTTGACAACTTGAAATCATATTTCTTCAAGATATCTTGGCCCAAAATTAAATATTCTTCACGACATTTTGGTGGACGACTGCACATTTATTGGCGTTCCGCCCACTGTACGCAAAGGAAAATTTGGAGTATCATCAACACACAAATGTAACTTTTGTGCAAATCAACGAGAGATTATCGAAACCGAAGCACTAGTATCCACCAACGCCTCGCAACTTACATCATTAATAAAAACAGATATAAAGGTAAGACAATCTACACTAAAACTATCAATTGTAGACAAATTTTCTAAATGTTCAGCTGCGCTTTGCTGACATCCACGTTGAGGAGATCCCGACGAAGATCCACTACTGTGAATACCCTTGACTTGGCGTATCCTGTTGCAGGATTGGTGCTCGTGGGACTTGATATTCCGACTGCTTAGACTCGGGTCTAATTATCAGTGCAGAGTCACCTTGCGTTTGCCAACAGTGTGAGTGCTCCATGTGAAAATATACTGCCAATTCAATATTTTGTCGACTCACATCATAACCGTGATTAAATATATCATCTACTTGTACAATTGTTTTTCTCAACTCTTCTTTCGACAAATACAAATTACTAGCCAGCATCCATTGAAAATTGGGTATCAAAGATTTCAAGAAATGTCTAATAAACTGAACATCTTGAATATTCGCTTTCGTCGCTAACTTATCTAAACTATAAAAATAACTTGTCAGCGATTCATTAGGCCCCTGTCGCCTATAATAAAATTCTCGGGCGTAATCTATTTGTGAGGGAAATTCCTCTCTTAACTTCTGTGTAATTATATCATACGTCATGTATGAAGAAAAATACGTTTTATACCATTGTAGAGCTGGCCCCTCCAAATACAATGCAAACACGTATCTCTTATGCACATCAGACCAAGTATTTAATACGCTAATGGCCTCAAATTGATTCAAAAACTCGTCGACGTCGTTGAATCCATTAAATCTTTGTGCCGGTACACAATACATATTCTTCAAATTCAATTCAAATTCAAAATAATCTTTATTTAATAGGTAAGCATTATTACACTTGAAATCGTCACAATATTAAACTCTACCGCTCATTCGTAAGGCAGATTCCCCTGAGAAGAATGAGCAAGAAACTCTAGGGGTTGCTCTTTGTAAATAACATTTACAATATTTATTTTTTTTTATTTGAAACATCAGAGATCGAGACTACCTCCATGAGCTAAACGGGTTACTACCACGGATTTTTGTCATCCAAGTACGCAGAAGTTGTATAATAACCTTTAGTATAAAGTTTTTGTTTCACTATAGTTTTAAACCTCGTGAAAGGCAAATTTTGTATATCAACTGGAATCTTGTTATAGAAGCGTATACATTGCCCCTTAAATGATTTTTTGACTTTGTGAAGACGACTATCAAGAAAAGCTAGTTTATTTCTATTCCTCGAATTAATGTTATGTCTGTCACTATTTTTAATAAATAAATTACTATTCCTTTTAACATAAATTACATTCTCATAAATGTACTGTGAGGCTAGTGTAAGAATGTTAATTTCCTTAAACTTATCTCTCAAAGATACTTTGGGGCCCAGATTGTAAATTGCCCTAACTGCACGTTTCTGCAGGACAAAGATTCTGTTGATATCGGCGGCATTACCCCAAAGCAAAATGCCGTATGTCATTAGACTGTGAAAGTAGCTGAAGTAAACCAATCTAGCGGTTTCGACGTCTGAAAGTTTCCTTATTTTTTTAATCGCGTACACTGCAGAACCGAGCCGTTTTGATAACTTACTTATAAGGGGACCCCATTGCAATTTAGCATCTAACGTTATACCTAGAAATACAACTGTATCCACAAGATTCAATTTTTCGTTTCTAACTACAATGTTTGTAACCGTCTCTCTAACATTGGGTAATGTAAATTTCACACAATTTGTTTTTTTCTCATTAAGAAGTAGGTTATTAACAGCAAACCAATCAACTACTTTAGATATAGCATTGTTCACATCGTCGTAGGAACATTGGTGCCTTTTAACTTTAAATAATAAGGAAGTATCATCAGCAAACAATACTATCTCATGTTTTACACCCTCCATAAGGCTAGGTAAGTCATTAATATAAACTAAAAACAAAAATGGGCCTAGAATTGAACCTTGAGGGACACCCATGCTAATTGCAGATCCTGACGATCTCGTACCGTTAACATCGACCCTCTGTACCCTACCACGCAAATACGATTTAAGAAGGTCGAGATCACGTCCCGCCACACCATAATGGCGAAGTTTCCTGACCAGTGTGTATTCTCTTCTTGCACTTTTCACTGGTATCAATTACAAAACAATATTAAATATAAAAATACAAATTACGACCTTATGTGCTTTCCTGGTGTTTTTTTTTCGTAAAAACATAAAAATTTTTCACGACGGACTTTTCTTCATTGGAATTTTCTCGTCATTCGTAAGCTTGCGTCCACCAATTGTAGGCTTGAGTTATATTATATCTCTTCCATTGCCAGATTTTTCAGAAGTAAAATATAAAAGATTTTCACATGGGAATTCGTACTTCTATCATTTGTAAGCCGGCGAACTCCACGATTTGTAAGCTAGGGCGTAGCTTAGGATGCGTAGTGAGAGGTACTTTTGTAAATATAAACTGGGATAATCTTCAAATCTTGCTTTATTGCACTTTTCTTCATATTTTCAGCCTCGGGTTACATTACTATCAAGATGTTCTATTTTTTCTATTTCCTTTTTTCAAACACATTCTAAATACAAAAAATATATTCACTCAGCCAGTGATTCTACTCATAGAGTAGAGCCTAGACTGCAGTACTTGCTGTCCTTACTTGAGAATTGAGAATCATCCAAATCGGTTCACAAATGCTGGCTGGAGTTATCGCGTAACGTACATACAAAAAAAAACATACAGACGAATTGAGTACGTCCTCCTTTTTTGAAGTCATATAATTACATATTAATAGGTACGTAGTTAAATGAAAGACGTTAGGTATATACACAAACACATAGAAATACCAAATAACAGGCTTTACAGATTGGCAAAAACAATTCTTCCACAATAATATTCATTTTAATTGATAATGTTTTATTTCACTGCCCATTACTACCTACAAAAAACTTAGAATAATAATAATATTTTTTTCACATCACTAGCTTGGAAATGCTTTCTTTCTCATTAGAAATCTGCGTGGAGGTTTTTAAAATTCAAACTTGACGATGGACTGTGGTGCACGTAACTTTTTCTTTCGATGAAAAAAACATAATGACACGTTCAAATACGCGATTTGTTGTTCATTATTTATGTAATATATAAATCCGTTGGTATATTTTATTCTTATTATTGTTGACATTAAATTGACAACGATCACCAATTTTGTTTATTAAATTATTTTAATTCGTCGAAGAACTAAATTGATTTGTTCAACTGTTTTCCTTTTTTATAATTATTAACATTAAGAAAAAAAATACTTCGATCCGGCCGGATTCGAACCGACGTCGTCTAGCTTACTGTGTCAGACACTATACCAACTAAGCCACGGAACAAACCAGCGGACTTCACGAATTTTTCTGTGCTTGCGTCGTGTCTTTGTATTTGGTTTTTCAACGACTTTTTAGTCGTAGCGCCATCTATGAGAAATCTATGAAAGATTTATCACTCAGTTATGATTTTTTTATCAAGAACAGGTTCAACTTTGCAGCCTTGCATAACAAATAACTATTTTTATTTCAAAATAATATGCCTTCAAGATTTAGTCGATAAATCATTATCTTTACTAGATCACTACTTTATTCGCGCCATTCCGTGACGTTAGGCATGAGAGTAGATGTTAAAGTAAATTTCTTATAGGCTGCTCGCTACGTAGAGCGCTGAATGCATTTTGTCTGGCACGCAATGAAATTTGAATTTAGCTATATTGTGATTGTAATGAAAGTTTCATAAATTTCACGTTTTTTCGTATTTAGGTTATTAAAAGAGTTAAGTTATTGAGAATGACTTAATCGTCAAAGGAGATGTCTCCTGTTGACCGACTGACACTCACACTTTTGTATAGACAGAAACAGCACAAAACGGACTTTGATTTGAACGGAATTTGCTGCAAGAGCACTGTTGTAAGAATCGACGCGTATTGAGGGAGCTTTCGGGGAATATTGATAATATGTCAAGATTGTGGCACGCGTGCCCCGCCCACGTCGCCGTTTTATCTAGATTTATTTCTGTGGCTATAACGAATGGTGGCTAAGAAATGATTTTGTAATCATTTACGTATACGTATATACGTGTGACGTCCTGTAGCGAAATCGGAAAGCTTGCGGGCCATAGATGGATGAGACTAGCACAGAATCGTGTTGGATGGCACAAACTACAGAAGGCCTATAAGCCAGCAGTGGGTGAAATCTGATTGTGGATGATTTTGGAGATGATTGCAAAAGTAAAACTTTATGTTTTTCAGGAACCACAGTACTTTGAAGTAAATTTTAATATGCAAACCAATAACGTTACTATGCATACGGGATATTTGTTACCTATATACAAACAGAAAGGTCGCGCATGTTTAAGTATAGGGAACCAAATACTGCTCTCAGAACGAAAAAAGGTACAACTGCTGTTTAAAGTACGCATAGTTGTGCCTTTTTTCGTTACGAGGGTAGAATACTGTTGTAGGAGATCTGAAACTAAGAGATGAGGAAACTGTGAGTGCCAGAACAAAGGAATTCACTCCGGGGCACTACCTGGAACACTCAAACTCAAACACAAATAATCTTTATTTCATGGGTAAGCAAATTAATTAAATATTGATTAAACTCTAATACTCACCGCTAAGGCAGATTTCCTTGAGAAGATCAATAAGAAACTCCAGGGATTTCTCTTTGTAAATGAACATTCGTACCCATTTGTTCATTTACAATAGTCATTTCAAATATCATAATTGAGACAACTTGAAATACAACACGGCTCTTTTTGTTTCACAAGAGTTTTACATTTAGAAAATGTCTATTTTTAAATACCAACCGGAATCTTACTATAAAAGTATACATTGCCCCTCAAATGACACAAATTCATTCATCCCAGATATAAGGGACCTACTTTAAGCTCATAAAACAACCCTGATTAAGCCCGTAAGTTGAATTCCTTTTTAATTATCAGGGTGTAATTGTTAAGTGTGACCAGGCGATGATTCCATAAATTTAAGAGATATCAATCAAAAAGTTTTAAACTGCTATCGAAAGTACGTTACGTAATGAGTAAAACGACATCAATAAATTTTTAAAATAAAACTGGAAATATCCAAAATTATAACATTAAACGCTCCCATACATTTAATATGACATTCGTAGAGAGGCTTTAGTTGACCTACTTTAAGAGGTAACAATAACTTTACAGATAAAAAAACAGCTACAAATACAGTAATAAAACTATCTTTTAATTGAATAAAAATATAATGGCATTGTCAATTATTTGGTCAAGTGTGAGTTGTCCATAAAAATGAATAAAACTGATCAAATTCTTTTTACTGCTGATCGACTCAGTTTCATGTACTTGAGATTTTGTTTTAATTAAACTTAAATTTTAACTGCAATTCCGTAACTGTATCATTTATAATTTTATTTAATGCTATTCTGAGTGCCAAAAAATGCGGCCCGCAGCGAATCTTAAAAATTTTCATTCTTAATTAATTGTATTAACGTTTTCTTCATTTCAGCCTAAAAACAGCGGTATACAAAGGACAAATTTCTTGCAAAACAAGACAATTGGCTAACGTCTCCCGAATGAATTAGCAATGGAGTTTGTCAGACAGTTTTTTAATATCTAGAAGTTTGCTTTGAGATTACTGTAACAAAAAAACTTAATAGAGCGTTGTGCCATTATTTTGACGCTTTAGGTTCTGGTCTGGGTATACGATCAACTCGGATAAATTGAAGCAGTTTGCCGTGGCACAAGACAGGCAAATTGTTGCGAATTATCCATGGTACTATAAGCCAAACTTTGTCCGTGACATATTAGCCTATGAAACTAGTGCGATAATCTATCTCTCTGTTAAAATTGTGGAAGAAGCCGCAGGATCGAGAAACATTGATATCAAATCGTTTCGACTTCTTCCTTGAAGATATCTAGGGATGATGCTAATAACATCTTTTGAACAGGCTTTTTTAGTTCTGATCCTTTAGTATAAGGGCTTACAAAGGAAAAAGAAGGGAATTTTATCAAAAATTGTGAGTAAATAATTAAAAGTCTTGCATTGTTTGTTACAGACACATTAATCATTTATATATGATGATTAGGGATATAATTTGTATTTAATTGTTAATAGCATTTTATGCAATCGTTGCATAGTGCGGGTTCTTAAAGTCGAGTACAGTGTTTAGGCTACGAAACTTTGACGAGTATCCTAATAATAGGTACCAGATTTTAAGACCTAATTATGAAATGATGCCATACGTACAATACTTTTTCTACGAGTAAATTAAAATAATGAAACACAACCAATATCTAATGTATATTTTGTTAACAATCCGTGACAAGAAACTCAAAAGTATATATATTAATTATTAATACAAATATCGAACACTCGGAAATATTCCTTCGATCCGGCCGGATTTGAACCGATGTCTTCTAGCATACCGTGCCAGACACTATACCAACTAACCCACGGAACGAATCAGCGGACCTCACGAATTTTTCCATGTGTTTTTTCAACGTCTCTTTATCCGTAGCGCCATCTATGAGAAATCTATGAAAGTATTTCGTCACCCATTAGATACCTTTACAGCTACCAATGTTATGGCTAGAGATGTCGTATGTGTATCGTCGTCGATGACGTATATATATATATATATATATATATATATATATATATTGTTTTTAAATAGTTCTTATTTGCCAAATTGTTACGCTTTTGTGCCTGTTATGTACATTTTGAGGTGTTGTTTAATAAAATAATTTGAATTTTACCAATTTCACAAAATATAGTGAGATTATTCTGTTCAGGAATACAATGGAGCATTTAGGGAAACTCTTTTAATTAGCAGAAATACGAAACTCTTTTTTTGAAACTTTATAGTTCTGTGTAATAAGTAAAACAACATCAATAAATTTTTAAAAAGAAAACTGGAAATAACCAAAATTATAACATTAAACGCTCCCATACATTTAATATGACATTCGTAGAGAGGCTTTAGTTGACCTACTATAAGAGGTAACAATAAGTTTACAGATAAAAAAACAGCTACAAATACAGTAATAAAACTATCTTTTAATTGAATAAAAATATAATGGCCTTGTCAGTTATTTAGTCAAGCGTGAGTTGTCCATAAAAAATGAATAAAACTGATCAAATTCTTTCGATTCGAAATCGATTCAGTTTCATGTATTTGAGATTTTGTTTTAATTAAACTTAAATTTTAACTGTAATTCCGTAACTGTATCATTTATAATTTTATTTAATGCTATTCTGAGTGCCAAAAAATGCGGCCCGCAATGAATCTTAAAAATTTTCATTCTTAATATATTATATATATACATATATTGTTTTTAAATAGTTCTTATTTGCCAAATTGTTACGCTTTTGTGCCTGTTATGTACATTTTGAGGTGTTGTTTAATAAAATAATTTGAATTTTACCAATTTCACAAAATATAGTGAGATTATTCTGTTCAGGAATACAATGACGCATTTAGGGAAACTCTTTTAATTAGCAAAAATACGAAACTCTTTTTTTGAAACTCATTATAGTTCTGTGTACAGAACATAGAGTACAATATGTACTCGATTCGATGGTACAGAATTATAATGAAAATTTTTCAGTTCAGTACCTAGTACCACAGACAATAGAATTTTGGTCAGAAGTAAAGAGGGTGCCTTTGTGATATGGTTACAAAATTATAATTGATAGATTAAAATAGTAGAACATAAGGAAATTACGTATAACAATTTACAATAAATTTAAATAAAATGCAATAGGAAATATTGTATAAACTCTTATACGTATTACATAATTTTAAGTTTGTTTTATATGTCTATTAATCTTTCATTTCTGTTAATAATAAAGTTTCTGTGTTTAGTTCAGGGAAGTACTACCACATTATCTATTTCTGCCACCAGGCGGTAATGTGAGCTTTACTGTGTTCCGGTTTTTAAGAGTGCTAGCGAAATACCAGGCACATGGGACTTGTCAACATGTGTCTGAGTGTGCAGTGGTAGTGCCTTTTAGATCTTTGCGATTTAAAGCTCTAGTGGCAGCGCAACTGCTATACGGGTGTGTCGCTTACCACCACACACAACAATTTGTTCGCCCTGTCACTTGGTATCATAAAAAAAAGAAATAAATTCTTTATCATAAACAAACGCGTTTTGATACCGAAAACCCAAAATCTTTTTCATTTTCCTCGCCCCCTTGTACGGGCGATGAACCATAGAGAACCAAAAAGTGTATGTAGTTTTGTCGACGTAAATTACGTAATAAATTTATTAAATTAAGTGACCGATAACTTTGTTTTTAAATTAATTGCGTATTTGTTGGATTAAACTGAAGCCTCAGGGACTCTTTAATTGTACTTAATTTGGAAAACAATGCGGTCTATATCTAATTAGTTACTAATTTCCCTTGCTGATTCAACTTGATTTATATCTGTTTGGTTAATGTTTGCATTTGGAAATTTTGTACAGCAAATTGTATATACGATTTAAAATGGGATGTTCTTAATTCATTCAAGTGAAACAGTTCATCGTACGTTTTGTTTTTGCTTAGAATATTGCTCAATTTCTACGACCCGACAGCCACCTTACCTATTCGTGCCGCCAAGCAGTATTGCGAGCATTACTGTGTACCGGTTTTGAATGGTAAGGGTGCTGGCGACATTACAGGCGCATGGGACTTGTCAACAGTGGGCAGTGCCTCTCAGATCTTTGCGATTTACAGTTCTGAGTGGCGCAATAACTGCTATGGCCAGGCGTGTTGTTTACCATCAGGCACACAACTTGTTCGTCCCGTCACTTGATGTTATAAAAAAAATCCGAAATAAATATTTCAGGACTTTTGTTGGCATCTAAATATAACATAACAAAGTATCAGATGACAGTAACAATGAAAAAAGCCCTCCTAAATATTTAACATAAAAGGATACCCTTGTATTCTATACACCTACATAGTACACAGGTTTAAAATAGAATAACAAAAAACATGGTACTTAGGGATTTCAAAGTGTCCACTTTGTCCAGAAATAAAAATTTTAATTTCAAACGTTGTAAACACTCTCGTATTTCAAAGTGTTATTACGACTATTACGAGGGCTGTACTGATCCTCTCACGATGCAACAATTCACGCAATGGGACGATAGAAGACGACGAGTTGCCCACAAAAGTCGTTCGCGGTTGGAGCGTTAAAAAAATTATAGTATAGGACCAGTAGCAATAATCCCGCTAGGAGATCAGAACAGTTACTATTGAATGGTATTGCGAAGATTGTCTGCCTCAAGCTTTCGGGGAGTTAAACAGCGAGCTTCCAAGGAACGGCGTCCGTGGCATTCTTTTTCATAGCTCGCCCGCTCACACAACTGCTAGAACCATGGACATATACACATAGATATTTGACAACTTCGGGGGAACAAATGTTATCCCATCCTACGAAAAGCCCAGATTTAGCTCCATGCAATTTCTTTTTATTTTCCACAGTAAAAAAAATGCTTCGTGGGCGGAAAATTAACATCACAGACGAGATCGTCGAAGAATTTCGGCTATTATTTTTCGAGCTCCAACAAGATATTATTTAATATTTTGAAAGCTGGTTCTCCCGAGTGCATAGGTGCATGCAGAGGTTGCAGGGGAACATTTAGAAGTATTGTAAATGTTCTTTTTCATACTCTATTTCTCATTACACTGACTGTTTTTGGTAGCTACAGCCTGTGTATTATAGCATTTTCTTACAGCCTATAGTATATTTAGGGATTAATTTGATATTACAGATCTATATCTGTTTTCAATCAAATAAATGCATATACTACGAACTTTACTTTTGGAACGTAGACTCAAAGTGTCCCAACCAAGTTTACAGCAAATTTAAAAAAAAACGCATTTAAAGTTTCCATACTTTTCATATCCCATTTTACCCCTATTTAGGGGTTATTTTTAAAAACTCAGAAATATGTATTAATTTATTTTGTATTTAGGTATTTAAATTATACAAACGTAGTAAGTCCTAAAACAAACTACTATTTTACATTATATACAATAAAATGTGTTAGTTTTAGTAAAGTAAAAATGTATTTTTTTAACCAGCTTCAAAAAAGGAGGATATTCTCAATTCGACTGTATTTTTTTGTTTGTATGTTACGCGATTACTCCGGCATTTGTGAACCAATTTTGATGATTCTTTAGAAAGAGGGTACCTCAGTATTGGTCCCAATTAAATTTGAAGAAAATATTTCACCTTTATAGGTAACAAATAAGGGGATGAATCCGGTTTCGCGCAATTTCCGGTTAGCGATTTTAATAAAATTTAGCAAACAGATTTAATTCCACGACCTTTTGAGGTCCATTTTTTTTTGTAAAAAATGTACAATTTGTTAAACGACTCTGTAAATAAAAATATGTAAAGTCGTCTAACAAACAAAATTTATTCCGAAATTGCAGATTTCTAAGTTTTCATTTAGTAATGCAGATATATTTAATTTGAAGCAACTTCAAACTTAACAGATCTTGCCTCTATTATTGTACTACGAAATGTCTCTAATTTAATAATCTCTTTATTTACTTGGCAACACTTGCACCAACAACTCTCGGCACCTAAATATTTCACAATAAGTAGGTAACGAATTACATCGACTAAAGTAATAAATTCATTAAGTTAACAAAATGAATGGCAATGGAAATAGACTGAATATAACAAAAAGGTTCGTAATACTATAAAGGGTTACTTTCCTCCTAACTTTTTCCGCTCAGGGTTTGAAGACATAGGTACATATATAAGGGCGACCGAGCGTGTGTAATCCATTGATAACGCTTTTACACTAATTAGCGAGCGAGTATGGGGCTTAGTGCCGTCAGTCTTTGTGCAGGATTTATGGGAGCTGGCGCTGTCACTTGCTAATCCTGCCTGCTGGAGAGCTGTGCACTGGCTCCGCACTAACTAGCTTTGTTTTAGTTCACGCTTTTGGTTCGTATACTGACATGAAACTAGATGCGAAGTATATTAGGTCCTCTTTTATACTTTTATACTTATATCGTTTGCACAAAAGTGTTAAAATATGTACAAAACCAAAGCTTACGCTATTATTTTTTTAACTCTAGCTGACTCTATGTAGCCGCCTGTATATGGTACTTACCCGTTTGTCTAGTAAATGCAGTTATAGCAGCAGTAGCGCTCCTTGTTAAGGAGTTCGTCTAGAGAAGTATAGCCACATTACCTTTTCTGCCGCTAAGCAGTAATGCTGACACAGCGAAAATGGGAGGAATTAGTACACATAACGAAATAATACAAAATACATACAAGGACTAATTTTATATACCATTGACTAAACGAGACATTAAATAAATAAACGAGTGTAATAAATTATAATAGAGATTAGGATACATAAGGAAGCATGACCCACGGATAAGTAAAGGAACACCTAAAGACTGGAGTTGCTGAAGCAGAAACGAATGGTCAAATCGGGAACAAGAGAAAATGTGTGATCTAGGTTTCCAACTTCATCGCCACATTCACGCTTTCTTATAATCTGAAGTAGCAGTAGACCTCCTTGTGAAAGAGTTCGTCCAGGGAAGTATTGCCACCTTATCTATTTCTATCGCCAAACAGTAATGCTCACATTACTGTGTTTCGCTTTTGAAGGGTAAGGGTGATGGTGAAATGACAGGCACATGGGACTTGTTAACTTATGTCTCAGGGTGTGTCAGTGACGGGCGCAGTGGCAGTGCCCTTCAGATTTTTGCGATTGAAAGCACTGACTGGAACCTTACCACTAGGTGCACAACGTGTTCGTTCCGTTGCTTGGTGTCTTAAAAAAATGAAATGACTTCAGTCATTCATATATTAGTCCTAAATTGTATTTTGAATTATAATGCAGTATATAACTCTCTTCTTGTAGGACAGGAAGCATGATGCAAAGTAATTTCGTGCGAACGGGTGGTAAGTCAATAACATAAGGATGGAGAGTTCCGGATTCATTTAGACCGGAAGGGGAACGGTGATTGTGGAAGTAATCTGAAATGAATACATATCTAATAAGATAGAAAAACGATAAGCAGGACACTTTTCTGCGGTGATCGAAATTTAAAAATTTTAACTCCACAAGAGGGTTGTTGCCAATTAGCATCCTTGTTTTTTGCGTTGCCGAGCATCGGGTAACTGGTATTGGATAGAACCATGCTAGAGGTGACAGCAATACTCCATATACAACAGGACTTGTGCTTAATAAAGACCGAAAATTTGTCCTGGTCTTAAGTACCGCCTGATCCTGAAAAGCATGTTTTTTGGCAGCAGTTTTTGTCAAGCACTCGATGTAGCGACTGTAGTTGAGGTTAGAAAACCAAGTAGCTCAAGGTAGTCACTTAGAGGCATGGACACATCTCGGTAAGTTGGAGTGAGGTGGAGGGCACTCCGTTTTGATGAGAAAAAACACGCCTGTGTTTTGGCGGCATTAAACTGCTTTCAGGCTCAGGTTCAACCGTGTGACAATCGCATCTATTTTTGCAAGAAAACGTTTTTATATATAAAATACAGCGGTGTAGATAATCTGTTATATGTTTTGCTGCTTTTGTTTTTGTAGGTAAATACTTAGGTATACTGTAATATAAGTACTATATATATAATTTAAAGGTTGTATGACAGATGTAATAAGTCTATCCCAACACACTTTTCTTAAATAAAATAAAATTAAATAAAACGATAAATTTCTTTCTTTCCGAGAGTCCGTCCTTTGTTTGCAAAAAGCGCCTGAATATAAAATAGTGGCAAAGAATACAGTAGTTGTGTAACTACCATAAATTTTATTCCATCCTTTTTAATTTCTTATGCAAAAATGTTATACTCACTGATATTTTAGGCAATACCAATAGTAACTCTGCATTATACTTTATACATTGTGTAACCTCTAGATTTAAGAATCGTATAAACTGAAGGAATAAGGGAGAAAGCCAAGTGTGATGTACTGGGATAACATTAGGGTGTTAGTTGTGACGCAGCAAGGTGGCTCGCATCGGTGCACCTTGAAGTGGCGTGTGACGACCTGGGAGTCTACGTCGCGTCGTGTTTGTGAAGAACTTCACCAAGCTCGCGCCGTCGTTGACATGCGTCATCGACTTGAGTTCGCGGGGAAGAGTAAATCCATGACTTAACCTGCTATTTTATTCGCAGAAATACTGAGTATACGCTCTTCTCTGAGCACCTAATTAATTACTCCCATAGTAGGTATATTATTATTGTTTTCAACCTACTACCTACTTGTAACTTCATAGAAACGTAGCAGGGCGGCTTGTGTGTGTGGACGCCCGCCACACGCCGTGTACGGACGAACACATTCGCATAATAATGAAAGGCGCGAGAGACGACCAGCGCTATGCAACGCGAATGCATCACGAGATTATGCGAATGTGTGCGTCCGTACACGGTGCGCGGCGGGCGGCGGGCGCGGACACATATAAGCCAGGCTGCTATGTTTGTATGGTGTTACCATACTTGTCTTATATATGTTTCGCCCATATTTGTTAATTCGTTGTTAAAACCATGTCCAGTATTTTTCAGGAAGTTTCTATGCATGATGGTAGTTATAGAATTTTTGGAAAAATCTAATAAGAGAATTTAAATTTCCTACAAAAATTGATGAAACAGTTCATGTAAACGATTATCAGTGGTTACAAGTATCTTACCACGTTATGGTTCATTCTTCTCCCAATATTTTAGGCCTGTTTCACTCACCGTTGAGTGGCGTAGTAAAATTGTTTGTCCTTCGGGACAGGCTACGTGTCTAATTGGCCATATTGCAGGTTGTAATTTTTTGAAATTTTTAGGGAAAAATCATTGTACCTTTACGGTGGCCATTTTGAATATCCGACAGCTATATTAGGACAGACGTACCAGCATTATCAACTGTTATAAGTAAAATTGTAACAAAAATTTTCTTAAATCATAAATGAAAGTCGTGATTTTAATAACGTCCCGTAACTTCATAATAAACTTATTATGTCGGTATTTATTATTAGATATGCGTTGTTTACAGCATTATGTACAATGGCTGTTATTATAGGGTTTAACGGAGTTTACGTCCGTGCGGACCAATGATATTGTGTTCAACGCCCGGATTAAACAAATATGATATTATGTGGAATATGCGAAGTTATGCAAGTTTAAAAATATATTGTATTGTGGTAGCTTAACTACTAGCAGAGGCCGTAGGTTCGAATCGGAATTCGGTTTCTCGGAATTTATGTTCGGTAAAGGAAAACATCGCAATGAATTATTCAAATTTAAATCTCTCGTTTCGCTTTAGAGATAGCACCATAGCTGGAAATGTCAAATTTTACTCCCTAACGACACAATTGACTATTTAAACGTTTTATTTTGATCACCTCTGTGGCCCGGTTTACAATGAAGGCGCTGGATGCGGAGGTCCCGGGTTTGATTCCCAGTAGGAGCAATCTGGGAAATGAACTTTTCTAAATTGGTTCTGGACTAGGTGTTCTGGAAAGTGCTCCAGAATTCCGTTGATTTGGTATTTATAAAACAGGGAAATTCCTAGTTTGATACCAGGCAATAGATGTAGTTGTCTGGCACTCTGGCACATATATTTTTTACTTATGTAAAAAGTATATGTGCCAGGGTATAGAAGATACTTTCGTTCTACGAATTTTAGTAATTCGTAGAGCAAATGTATTTTAAATGACCGATTCTAATTACGAAATATAATTCAAATTTCTGTACTTTACTGTGTATTTATATAATTATTTGTATAAAACCATTATTGTGTAGTGGATTATACTCTAGTATCATTACACACTAGTATTTAAGTCTATACATGTTTCACCTTTTGAATTACTATACTATTTTATGTCGTGGTATATACCAAGCATTGTTGCAGAATAATATATTTGAATTCTATTAATCTACGATTACTTATATAACAAACTTCCCTGTATTATTTACAAAATATTCAACAAAGTGTTTATTTACAACAGTGACATAAATATAACAAAATCGTAAAAAATCTTAGTTAATTACTTATGCCCATTAATTTTTTAATGTCCTTTTTTGAAGCCCCAATGTTTGTGGTCCTCGTGGCCTCCTTTGTGACCGTGGCCCGCGTGGTGGTGGTGGTGCTCATGATGGCCACCCTCGTCGTGGTGTCCCTTGTGTTCGTGGTGATGGCCGCCCTTCTCGTGGTGACCCTTCTTACCATGGTGGTGCTCGTGATGGCCATGTCCCTTGTGGCCCTTGTGGAAATGACCGCCCTTCTTGTGTCCATGCTCTTCATGGTGTCCACCGTGTCCTTCATGGTATCCGGATTCGCCGTGTTTGTCATGGAAGTGTTTGTCCTTCTTGAATTCGTCTACTTTGTGAACACCGTGATGGCCTTTGGTGGAATGACCCTTGTGGTAGTGTCCCTTCTCTTCGAAGCTATGTCCCTTTTCACCTTTTTCACCGTGATGGTGCTCGTGGTGGTGTCCATCATCATGATGGTGATGTTTTTTATGTCCACCATGTTCATCGTGATGGCCCTTGTGTCCTTCGTGATGGTGGTGGCCCTTCTTGCCGTGCTCGTGATGGTGATGTCCCTTGTAGCCCTTATGGCCCTTGCTGCCGTGGTCATTGTGGTGATGACCGTGGTGCTCGTGGCCACCACCCTTTTCGTGGTGGTGGTGCGACGCGGCGGTTTCAAGGTCGGCGTCGCGTTTTTCGCGTAGGTTGCGGGTGCTAGCGAGCGCCGCCAGCGCCACCAGACAGCTCAAAACGAGAGCCACCTTCATGACTGTACTGTTGTCGTTACAGTGGATAAACTAGTGCAATGGCTCGTTGTCGTCGTTATATAGACATTGCGACTCTGGTTTTTGCACCACGATATTGGGTAACTATTGCACTCCGTCCCGCTGCTTGCACTCTACTGTCAAGGCCGAACTTCCTATGCAAAGCACTCTCTGGATCAGGTGAGCATTGTCTCGGAACACTTTGTTAAATACTCAGTGTGTTCAATGCGAATAAAATTAAATCGTCAATACTTTCAGGTGCAAGTGGAAGGACTGGCTGCTTAATCAACGTCAATCAAAGAAGACATCACGTTGTTGGTCGAAGGTGATGTACGCCCTGTTACGTTATTACAAACAATAAAAGTAAAATTATAATTAGTATAAAAATGTACTAACTGTATGTTCTTCTAAATTCCATTATCTGCTTGTTGTATTCTATATACACAGTATTCTTAAGCTGTTAAGTGCAGAATGGTCGGTGGTCGGTACGTGTGTTATTTTAAATATTAATGTTTGTTATTTCTGTAGTAAACGTACTTAATGAGTCAGGTACTACTCTCCTATTTAGTAGCTTTAGAGCTTCTTGTGAAAGAGTTCATCCACGGTAGTACTACCACCTTACCTATTTCTGCCGCCAAGCAGTAATGTCAGCATTACTATGTTCCGGTTTTTAAGGGTAAGGGTGCTGGTAAAATTATAAGTACATGGGACTTGTCAATTTATGTCTCAGGTTGACGTGCGCAATGGCGATACCTCAGATCGACTCATCCGTAGAACAAAGATCTAAGTGTAAGACTGCTTGTTCTCAGGACATAGTACATTTCGTTCGTTCTTCTTCGCTGTGGATGTCATATCGACCGTTGTTCGATTTTATATTTCCAAAATGAAATAAGATATATAAATTCTCAAAGTACCTCACATAGGCCTTAGTTTGAATAACGAAATTATTCTCGTAACGTACGTATACTCTTTTCGCTACATAATCACATAGGGCTCTGTTCTTCGGATAAGTCGAGATAATAATAATAATAATAACAACGCACACACTCATCATTGCCCCGCAGTAGAGAAACCCTGTGTCGCGAGTGCCATGGACACACACACACACACACACACATAGACAACCACAAATTACACCCAAACTCACAAGAGAAATAAATGTAGGCCATACAAAAATATTTCTCCCGGCCCGGGAATCGAACCGGGGGCCTCAGCCACAGAGGCAGTTTTGTGATTTAAAGCTCTGAATTTCATTACAACTATTATGGACAGGCGTGTCGCTTACCACCAAGCTCACGACTTGCTCGTCTCATAATTTGGTATCATAAAAAAAATATACTTGAAAGTAATTTCTGTAGTCCAATATTCATGTTCATCTCCCTTACGGATCAAGTGTGACTAATAACACAATTTGTAATACGTCTCATGGCCGGTGACATTGACGATGTCGTATACCAGTCTTGTTGCAGGACTTTTGTGGACACATAATTTATTAGGCCTGCATTGTAACGTGGAATCTTGGGGAATTTCCTCTAAAAGGAAAATTTTCTTAGACGTCGTATTGTTCCCTTAGCGGGTTTCACTTTCGTTGGCATTTTTGGTTTGAATTACTACATGCATTATCAGGTGCCTTTAATGGCTTTCTCTAAATGTAAACAAAAACATAAAAATAACTCTCCCTGGTTACTGTTTCACCACATATAATTTATGGATAAAGTTTACGGAATTTTTTCAAACAACCTAAAAATGATTTTTACCTACTTGTGTACCTTTTACCTGTAATAAATTTACTGTTGCTGTACGTACGCATATTTACGTAGTGAAGTACGAATCCTTTAGTACATTCTTATTAACCGATTTCAAAAATAGGAGAAGGTTCTCAATTTAACAATACAATACAAAAATTATTTATTGTACACCAAAAAAAAGGAAACAAATACAATACAAATACGTCTGACACGGTAAGCTAGAACACGTCGGTTCGAATACGGCCGGATCGAAGGAATTTTTTCTGAGTGTTCGATCTTTGTATTAATAATTAAATACAATACAATTAAATTGAAATAAGCGGTAATATAATGGGCGGTCTTATTAAGCGATTTCTGCCAGACAACCTTTGGATGGAAGTAGTTCTATAAGTCACAGGAAAAAGACGGCGGTGTACGGAGAATTCCTAATCAATAGATAGAAAAACGATAAATAAACACAAATATACATATATTTGTGTGGGTATGGAATCTAAGGGTCGTATTCTAGAACTCTACTCAATGCTCAAGTCAGGATTTGAGTATGGTTTAAAGCACTCGAAATCATACTCAAGTCCCAGCCATTAGGGTCTTATTTCCAGTGCTTGTGTTTCCAGTGCAATCCTGACTTGAGTAGAGTTCTGGAATACGACCCTAAGAGTGATGCGTGAAAGGGAACGGAGCGTGATGAAAAAGGATAGGAGGAAAAAGAGAGAGAGGAGAGATAGACGACGGCGAGGAAAGGAAGACGTGGGCGAAAAGATTGAAAATTGTCTTTAAAATTAATGAAAGACGAGTTATTGTAAATCAAGAGTGCAATTTATTTAGAAGCGTCAAAATCACCTATCCCATATTTATAAATAATAAAACCAATACATATAATGAATATCAAAATCTACTATATATTCCTACACCTATAAATATAAAATTATTAATTATTAATTAATTGCCATCAGAATAGGTGATTCAATTAATTTCAATTTTTTTTTCATTTTCTATTCTTTCTACATTACATTTCGTGTTATATGGTATGGCGGTTGATCACGACATCACGACCCATTGTTTCTAATTCAGTAAATGTTTGCCACTTCGTTATTATAGTGCTTCTTTGAAATAATTATAAGTATAATAATAGAATAAGTATTTTTATTAATAAATTATTATAAGTACCAAATTAATTATAATTATAAACACCTTACAATTCAAAAAGTCGTGGTAGCTTAATGGTTTAAATTACCGCCTTTCAAGCGTAGGGTCGTGGGTACACCTATAAATATAAAATTTCTAAAACATAATTATAAAACGTAGTGTTCTTCTACCATATTTGAGCTGAGCAAGTCCCGATTGCACTCTCATGACGGTGAATTAGGTACCTACTGCATTATCAATTGTTTAAATTATTATTATTTTTTTAAATTATTTTATCATTATTATTATTGTATCATTATTTATTTAAGACTCTCGCTTCTCCCGAGGCCTAAAAGATTAATTTTGAATTTTAAATGGGAGAGGCGTTATTTATTTATTATTAGTGTTCCTCTGTTGTATTGTCTATATGCGTGTCTGTGCTTGTGTGTTTTCTTTCTTTCGTTTTCTTCCTACATTTCAACGTTACACGTTTACTCCGACATTTATGCACCGATTTCGATGATTCTTTTTTATTAGAAAGGTGGTACCTCCGTAGCAGTCCCATTAAATTTAAAGGAAATACTTTAAGGGTGGCAAATTAGGGAATGAATGCGGTTTATTGGATTTCACTTTTAGTTAACTGATTTCAACAATAAAACTTGATAAATAGATTTAATGGCTACTGCTAAGTAGAGCTCCTTGTGAAAGAGTTCATCCAGGGAAGTACTGCCACCTTACCTATTTCTGCCGCCAAGCAATAATGTGAGCATTACTACGTTCCGGTTAGGAAGGGCAATGGTGCTGTTGAAATTACAGGCACATGAAACTTGTATACTTATTTCTCAGGGTTCAGGCGCAGTGGCAGTGCCCCTAAGATATTTACAATTTAAAGCTCTGAGTGGCACTGCAACCGTTATGGACAGGTGTGTCGCTTACCACCAGGCGCTCGACTTGTTCGTCTCGTCACTTGATATTATAAGAAAAAAATATAATTCCACCAACTTTTCATGTCGGTTTTTGCTTATAAAAAAGTTACCAGATTATTGTTTGCGCTTTATAAATATTAGGATATAATCTTAAAATTTTCGTAACAAATAGATCACAATTTTTTATAGCCCCATAAATTGATTGGAAACTACTTTGGCGCATTTCTGATGAGGTAAAGCTAGAAGCACTCTTGATGAAGGGGAGAGATAAAAAAGAAAAGGGAACTTTTTGTATTGTTTTCAACAATCTTCACGCCTAATTGAAACACGAGTTGAAAGGAAACTGCGGTGTTTTAGAATTATACAGTTCACAATAAACTGAAGATATGGTTAACTTACAAAATTTTAAAATGAACTAATTTTAAAAGTAATTATGAAGAAAAATAAGAGTTTTCTTGCAAAGAATATTTTATCGCGTTCTTAGGATTTCGCGATTGTTACACATAGGAAATAAAGTTATTTTTCAGGATTTAAATCACGTATATCTTTTTTTCAAACAAACCGACGTTTCGGGCTCTTAACAAATTCAAATTCAAAATAATCTTTGTTTCATAGGTAAGCATTATTACACTTGAAATCGTCACAATGGTTAAACTCTACCGCTCATTCGTAAGGCAGATTCCCCTGAGAAGAATGAGCAAGAAACTCTAGGGGTTGCTCTATATAAATAACATTTGTATACATTCAACATTTACAATATATATTTCTTTTATTTGAAACATTAGAGATCGAGACTACCTCCATGAGCTAAATGGGTTACTACCACAGATTTTTGTCATCCAAGTACGCACAAGTTGTATAATAACGTTTAGTATAAAGTTTTTGTTTCACTATAATGTTAAACCTCGTGAAAGGCAAATTTTGTATATCAACCGGAACCTTGTTATAGAAGCTTGTGTTTTTTAACTTTGTGAAGACGACTATCAAGAAAAGCTAGTTTATTTTTATTCCTCGTATTAATGTTATGTCTGTCACTATTTTTCATTAAGAAATTACTATTTCTTTTAACATAAATTACATTTTCATAAATGTACAGGTCCCGTGGTCACGGTTGACTGTTGACGGCTGTTGAAAAATATTTTACTTTTCAGAAATCGTAAGTGAAGAAATTGTGGTTATAATTATTAATACAAAGATCGAACAGTCAGAAAAAATTCCTTCGATCCGGCCGAATTCGAACCGACGTCTGCTAGTATACCGTGCCAGACGCTATATCAACTAAACCACGGAATGAATCAGCGGACCTCACGAATTTTCCTATGTGCTTGCGTCGTATCTTTGTATTTTGTTTTTCAACGACTTTTTAGCCGTAGCATCATTTATGAGAAATCTACGATATTTCGTCACCCAGTTAGCCACGCCAGAAATTGCTGTTTATTTTACTGGAGCCTCAGTATTAAAAAAAATTGAAACCTCTTCGATTTTTTCGTTATATATCTGGCATATATATTCATACACATATTTTGAAATCAGGTTCCATTACTTTAGTTGTAACTATTGTTTTATTGTCGTCCGTTATCTTTTCAGTAAGTAATTCCGCTACCGTGATTTTTTTTACTAAAGGAGTCAAATATATTATTTGTTTATTTTATTGAATATCACGTCTTTATTACCATGATGTTCATTTTTTGTGATAATACTCCACTAATTTGTTGTTATTATTGACGCAAAGATCGAAGAAACAGAAAGAAAAATTCCTTCGATCCGGCCGAATGGAAGGAATTTTTCTTTGAGTCAAGTATTAAGTTAAATAGGGGTCAATTTAAATAAAAAGTGTTAAACTTAAGAACATATCGTTGGCTTCGTTAATATGGTGTTTTTTTAAATAACTGTAAGTATAATAATAGATTTCGGACAGTATGCGCGAAATTTAATTTGAAATTTACTATAAGCCTTTTGGTGAACGAAAGTTTTATAAGGAAACCTGCATACATCTGTAAAGCAATGTGTTGCCAATCCGCAGTGGGCTTGCGTGTGAGCTACAGCCAATGACCTCTTATTGTGAGAGGAGGCCTGTGCCCAACAGTGGTACTATAAATAGTCGAACTTTATTATTATGATTCATGTTACAACCTTTTTGTAAACAAATTACTTAGACGAGTAGGAAGTTGTCAAAAGTCAAAAGCAAAGTTATGATAACTAACAAACACAATAATTTCATAATAAACCCTCGTATGCGTCTTTGACATACATGTAGATACTCTACTCCACCTAGCCAGGCTCCATATTTTTATGATATCTAGTGACGGGACGAACAAGTCATGCGCCTGGTGGTAAGCCACACGCCTGTTCGTGGCAATGCCACTCGAATCAGAGCTTTATATTGCAAAGATCGGGACACTGTCACTGCGCCCGTCACCCTGAGACATAAGTTGACAAGTCCCATGTACCTGTAACTTCACCAAAACCGAAATGCAGTAATGCTCACATTACACATTTTTATTTGTTCCCGTTTTGACCGTTCCTTATTGTTTTAACAACTCCAGTCTTCAAAGTTCAAAGGAACACCTAAAGACTGGACACACAGGTAGGTAAAGCTACCTATCCCAAGCAGCACACCCATATCTAAATACATATATACTATAAGATATCTAATAGAATTTAATTCGATTGAATATTTTAAGAGTTCAAATTCCCTCAAGATATCTCAAAGAAGGTTTCTAGATAATTTAAAGTAAAAGTGGGCACAACTTTATTAGTAGATCACAAGAGTGCTTTGAGAGACTATTTGAACGTACTGTTAAGAGTGATTCTTATCTTTTTTCTAAAGTAACCCTTCTAGAATGTTACAAGACCATTTGTAGAATGTAGACAGTTTTTATTTAGTCTTGTACATAATTTTTAGATAATTTATAGTCTATGATAGTTTTCTTAGTAATGCTATTTTAAAACCAAAATACTAAAGCGTTACAAACATAGGACGCAATTCTCTTTATACTAATAGATTTCAAGTTTAATGGCTTACAAAATATAAACTATCAAAATTGCAACATGGCGAAATTAGATATAATATTTCTGACTTTTTCGCGCAATGTTTAATCGGTTAGAAAGCGCAAATTGACGTGCGACTTTAAATACAATGTGAAAAGTGATGTAAAATCTGTCATAAAAGTAATGCGCTCGCTAAATTTTAAATATTTATGTATAAAATATAAACTTAACAAAAATACAGTTATCGGTTTTCGGTTTTAAATATTTATAGAAAGCTTAAATATACAAAATAACTCACAAAACAAACCATTTCCAAGAAATTTTAGGCTTCTTCTAGCTAATTTCAACTTAGATTTACTTTTTAAAAAGAAAAGAAATTTTTCCCGGCTACTTCATAGTCATTCTTTAAAAATAAAAATGGCGATAAGAATTTAAAGCTTTTTTCAAAACACAGTTTGAGCATTTTGTCTGTAGCCTCATCTATAGAAAAACTTTAGAATAAGAAAAGATTATTTTTACTTGCTTTAGTGTAGTTGAACTTGTCGAAGAATATTCCTCCTATGAGATTCTTATGATTGTCTACAAAACGCGATGTTTCTAAGCGATTTTTCTTTTGACAGTATTACAAAACCTTTATAAGGTTATACGAGCGTTAAAAGTGAGCGTTTTATGCAATAAAAAACTTTTTAAAACACTAGGTCAAAAAAACAATTGAAAAAAATCCATTTTGTCGGAAAAAAACGTTATTCTGTATAACTATATGGAATGTGTTATAATATGATTAGAAAGGTGGATAAATTTCCTATCATTTAAATATAAGGAATATTTTAATGACATACCTAACTTATGATGGAAGAAATAAAATTTTCATTACAATTCAGGTTATTTTTTCACGCCACAATGATTTCACTGTATTCTATTGATAGACGGCACAATACACATACACAACATTGAAGTACAGTAATTTACGCGCTCATTTCAGTTGTTTTTATCATTTCACAACACGGAATTACTTCACAATGTTTATTAATTTGTCAACAAACAAATGTCGGCCATGACCGGCCCGAGCGCGAATTACGCCTATTGTATCCAGCGTTGCTAATTTGTAGGGAATTCCCCAAATTATGGGGAGTTTCAACTAGATTGGGGATTTTGTGGGGATTGGCGCTATGTGAGGAAAATGTGGGGATTCTAACATTTTATCATTTTGTTTAATCTATCAATTACTGATCATCGCTAGTTTGATCGTTACTGTTAGAAACACTGTGATGGACTATATCGACCTGCTATTCAACATCGCACATCCCTCGTATTATTAACAAGCAGCTTAAATAGAATTATTATTAGAGCACTTGGTTCTGAATTATAAAATTACCAGTTGGTGCATGTTGAGTTCGCGATTCTTTCTCCCGCTTAGGACGCGGACGGTCCCCGGTATGAAGCAAAACGAAATCAGCTATTGATAAACAAAGCCGAGCAGTTAGTACTTCCACACTACAACTTACCATTCGTCAACTTTAAATAATAAATATAGGTCGAAACTCATTGATTATTTCTAACGTTAACATAGTGTCACCAAATGCACAACAAATAATCAATTTACTTAATTTTGTAAGGCAAAGAAAAATGTTTTTTTGTTCACACTGTTTACAGATTAATGTTGAATCTAATTAATATTATAATTAATATAACTGCCTCCGTGGCCGAACGGTTACCATGCCGGACTGCCATGCAGAGGTCCCAGATTCAATTTCCGGGTCGGGAGAAATATTTGTATGGCCTACATTTATTTATCTCATGAGTTTGGATGTAATTTGTGGTTGTCTACGTGTGTGTCCATGGCACCCGCGACACAGGGTTTCCCTAGTGCGGGGCTATGTTGAGTGTGTACGTTATTATTATTATTATTATATAGTGATTTTTGGGGATTTTGAACAATTGGCATTGGCAACGCTGATTGTATCGAATGATGTGACTTAATATCCAAGGTTTACCACCTCCACCAGATCTTTTAATATTCTTTACTTTTTTTATTTCGCATGAACTCTTACAACGTCCAATAGAGTAAAAACCCTAATTGTAGTATTTTTTTAAATAAAATCTACTGAAGACGCTCTATAACGTGTTTGTCAATAAGTACAAACACTACAGAATATCTATAAATTAAATATATCTAGAATAAACTTAAGAACACTAGTTTTTAGAGTCTTAATTGGCTTTACTGAATGTGTATAGAACAATTTTACTAAAAATAATCAGTTGTTCTACAGATGAACTTAAGATAAGGAAGAGATTAATTTAAAAATAAGGACTATAATGACTATAAGAGTAAATCTTAAGAGAGATTACACTTAATTAAGTTGTTTGGTATTAACAAGGTGTTAAAATTTTGACTTGAGTGAAATAAGTCTATAAGAACAATTTCTTTTTTCTAAAACCATTTATAGAGAACTATTATCTAAATCTATACCCCAATAAGACTGTTTTTAGATATAACAGTTTTAAGGCTTATAAAGTGTGCTCCTTGGGATGTTTCATATTTTCTTATGTATCCAATTTTCTATTATAATTCATTTCACTCATTTATTATTGTTAATGGTATAAAATCGTAGTCTTACTAATATCTATGGAAAGAAGCCGTGGTAGCCTAATGGTTTGACTTACCACCTGACAAGCAGAGGCCGTGTTTTCGGATTCCACCCTTTAGGTTTACACCTTTGAATTTTTCGGAATTTATGTGCAAAATTGAATTAGAAATTTACCAAGAGCTTTTCGGTGATGGAAAAACATTGTGATGAAACCGCACGTCGAAGAAGGTTCACAATCTTCGGAAAACGAGTGATGTCCCCAACCCGCATTGGCCCAGCATGGCGGACTTTGACTTTATGCCAAAGTCCGCCATGCTGGGCCAATGCGGGTCACACAACACTCGCATGAAAGGAGACCCGTGCCCAGCAATGGGACGTATAAATGGTTGATGGCCTTGTATGCACTTCGGCCGATTTCGTTACATATATTAATTCCACCCAATCTTAGCTCACCTAATAATTTTTCCTTTCCTTTTTGGTTTTCTTCTCGTCCGTTTCTTCCAGTGCCATTTAATGGTCGCAGTGATGAAGGGCCTCAAATAGGCCATAGGCCCCAAATGAAGCCACTCCTAGTACCATGTAGTATTAAAAAAACTTTAGATGTCCATGAATCTAAATAATAGGAACAAAAAAAAAAACTATACTACTACCGAGTTCTTAGGTGTTCGCGATTGTTACACATAGTGACTGTTAACCATGACCATGGGACCTGCAAAGGGCCCGAAACGTTGGTTTGTTTGAAAAAACAAATATACGCGATTTAAATCCGGAAAAATAGTCTAATTTCCTACTATACTACTACTTACTATATCAGCTATAAAATCGAAAAAGCCCAACAGAAACACCCCAGAGATCTATAACACTTAGAGATTTTCGTAAGGTCTGGTAGAAACGGTAATTCTGGTTTGGCATAGACGTAGGATCCAGTCCCGTCAGATCAAAACATTTGTCTTTTTATTAGATATATGTATTAATAATTATTACAAACTATCGGAGCAATTAAACAAAAAACAAAATGAATAACTAATAAATATTAGACAACATCACATAAGTCACCCTGATATAATAGTAAGTAACTAAAACACTTGTGTTATGGAAATCGGAAACAATGACGTTACCACGAACATCTAGACAATATAGAAAATTTAGTTTCTACATTGACCCTGCCGCGGATCGAACCCAGACCCAGAGATGGAGACACCTTGAAAACCGGTGTGCAAAGTCACTCGGCCGCGTACGTCGTTATCAATATTAGGAATTAAATTATTTTTAAAAATTGCATGAAAAAAGTCCCTCAACGCTTTCAAATTTATTGCGCTGTGTTCCTAATGGGATAGTAAGTATAATTAGCTATGTTGCTAAACGATCCCGCAGTCATTCTGTGTATTGAATGCCAGAGGGCTTTTATAGCCATCCTGATTAAGCTAAAAAGTTGAATTGCTTGTCAAATTCGTACTATGATCTTTCAGTGCAATTTATAGTGACCATTCAAATGTTGTAAAGATATTGTAATTTAAATTTTTTTTATAACATCAAGTGACGGGACGAACAAGTCGTGCGCCTGATGGTAAGTTACACGCCTGTTGTAATATTCTGTCCTTCTTGCGTTAACTAACGCATTTGCATTTGTGTAACTATAATAACTTTATTTGTAGCCATTACAAATACTATAAAAATAATTACAGTAATATGTTTTAAGTAATTGATTGGTGTAACTTTCGATATATTGGTACCTAAAGTTTTGTTTTGCTAAAGGCACCGGAGGAAAAGCGGAATGAACAGTTTTGCTAGATCAAATGCTGATTAAATTTATTATTAAATAAGTAATGGTCTTATAAAAAATATACGATACACCTAAGGATATTCTCTAAAAAATGTGCTAATGTGTTACACGATAGGATGTATTTTATCTGATCATATAAAATCCTGAAAATAGGCTAAAATGAAAGTCTAAAACGAATTATTTAAGAACAAAATAATCTAACTTTGCACATCATTTTTGTATGGAGATATTTATCTTTAAGTATTACAGAGAACCTGCTAAATTTTGGTTTTCAACTGAAGCTCTATTAGTTATTAAATTCTCTGAGACGCCGCGCCGCCCGCTGCCCCGTCAGTCGCCATTGAGCGCTCGACGTCGACTGTCAATTTTCTCCGCCTCTTCTCATTTTATTCATATGAATTTAGAGCGCGCGGATTGCGGTACGCGAGGGGCGACCCCACAGTACTTTGGTTATGTAATGCGTAATGATAAATACGACCTACTCCGACTAATTATGCAAGGAAAGATACAGGGAAAGCGACCACCTGGAAAGAGGCGTACTTCGTAGCTTAAGAAGCTCCGGACATGGTTCAACCTGAGCGCAAGATCCTTGTTCCGTGCAGCTGTGTCTAAAATACACATACCCCTAATGATAACCGACTTCCGGTAGGAGTTGGCACCTCAAGAAGAAGAAGAGGGGCGACCCCACATACACCTCACCCATTAAAATTTAGGTTCGCGTTGAAATACCTCGCCTTGCAATGAAACTGAATCTAAATAAGATATAAAAAAATCGATTAGAGATAGGGGTTGTACATCTTGAAATGCTGATCCGTTTTAATAACTCAATTTCGCTAAAAATGTCGATTACATCAGCATGATTAGGAGTGCAGCATTAAATTTTATCCGACTTCAAAAAAAAGGAGGAGTCAATGTTCGCCTGTATGTATGTTTTATGTATGTTGACCGATTTCTCCGTCAATTGTGCATCGATTTTGGAAATACTTTCTTTGTTTAAAAGGGTGTATGTACGTCGCATATTATATAAATCCCCGAATTACATTACGGGTAGCCGGTTTGCAAAATTACGCTGTTTTCTAATACGGCTACCTCGTGTTCCGCCGGATTGCAATTCGCCTAAAAAAGGTACGCCGCATTGTAATAGCACGTGGCGTTTCACAAAGCAGCTAAGAAATGTGCCGTCGGAATACAATAGCCGCTTTGAGATACTTAGTTCCAGATACAACCGCCAATAGCGCTGCATTATCAACAAAAATGGCGTCGCAAAAACATCAACTGTATCTCAACAAAGTGCAAACAATACGGCTGCGACATTTACTCTCGAGGTAGTCCCATTGTCACCAATTGTCAGAATCTGATGGGGTATCTCATGGAAATCGAGGGAAATTCTCAAATTTTGTAGGCATGAACAGTGTGTTTGATGAACTGTAAAAAAAGTCTCAAATCAAAGGTTCTCGGATAGATGTGAACGTGCGACACAATCGTCTTCATCTCATTTTTCGTAATGATATAAAGGGATGAGCAGAACCCGCACCTGAAGATGGTAAGTGCTTGTAATTTTCGAAAAAGGTTGTAATGGGCTTATTTGAATAAAGATATTTGACTTTGACTTATCGTCAACTTAGCAGCATGAAGTGTTGACTATCAGACTCAAACACCTGAATGAAAAAATTAAGACAATTCTCGTAATGCCTTTTCGTTATATGATCGGCGATAAAGACAATCGTCTTAACTTTTCATTTCTCTTAATGCCTTTTGTGTTATTTAGTTATAAATTACAGAGCGCACTACCGTCTAATGTTTCGTATAGGCACTGAACTAAACCTTGCACTACTTACCTGCCTATATTTACTATAAATGGAAAAATAAACAAATAAAATAAATTCAACCACTTCAAAAACCACAAATACTCACTAAAAAGCGAAAAATAACGAAATTAAAAAAAATCTAAATGATAAGAACACACGTAATGCTTTTTGTTTTTTTTGTCTTATTCCATTTTATACAGAGTATTATAATTACTTATTAATCAATCTCGAGTCATTAAAAGAGAAACGAAATGAAAAAGTAAATCTAATTTTATATAATCAACATAAATAACGAGAAACAGGAACAGAAGGACATTATCTAAAAAAGAGATGAAGATATAAACTCAATTTTTACTAAAATTAAAACCATCAGTAGAACAGTGAAATTTATATAAAATCCACGGTAAATAAAGATGAAATTTTAAAATAACTTCCGTTTTTATAAATACAACTTTCTCCATTTTTTCGACTTGAGCTGATATGATTTCATTATATTCTTATCCAAGAATAATTATTTCTAAAGTCGTTTTTAAATAGGGGAAAGGAATTCCCTCGACGACGTAAGTCATCTCTTATTTAATAACGTTTTATAATATTTTCGCAGCGCAATGTTTATTAAAACATTTTTCTGCACAAATTACATGGATCATCAATGTTACGTTATGGCCTAAATATGTCATCGTTCACGTTGGTATTGGAAATTGTAGGTTTAATACAACGTATTTTTTTCTATGGGTCCCTGTTCGGGCGCCAGTGTGAAAGCGCTGCTAGTGCTGGTGGAGTACTGTAGGATAGTAATGTCGTAGGGAGAGTGGTAGTCTCCGCAGCCAGCGCGTCTCCATAATCTTGCTTAGTAGTTGAACGTTCAGAATTCAAAAGAGGTAAAGACATAGTGGTAATCAATCCAGTTTTATAAATATGATTCCCGTTTTATTAATGTTTGAGATCTTTAAAATGTTTATCGCACAAGAGATTTTAGTTATTGGCAAACGGCACAAAAAAAATAAGAAGAGAAGACGTGTTCGCTGTCGCGATCGAGCAGGAAGTGACGATGGAACGAAACAAAATCAGAATGCAAGCCAAAGAATGGAACAATTCAAAATTTAAATTTAAATACGAGTGGCCAGGAACCGGAGAAAGGCGGGATGACGATGTAAGGAGGTCACACCGTCACAAAGTTGATGAAGCGCTTATTGTAAGAATCAGGGTAAAAAATAAAATAAAATTTGAAGATTTCGAAATTTAAAATGTTGGCCATATTCATTTGTTTTCGTTTTGTTAACATTTACTCATTTACTTCGAATTTTCTTTTATTATACCAAATGATAGGACGAACAAGTGATGCGCAGGGAAGTAAGCGACACGTCTTTATGAACACGTCTGTATGGACTTCTTATGGAAGAGTTGCAGTGCCGTTCAAAACTTGAAATATCTGAGAGGCACTGCCAATACCCAAGCTCCTGCAATTTCATCAGCACCCTCACCTTTCAAAATCGGAACGCAATAATCCTCACATTACTGCTTGGCGGCAAAAATAGGTAAGGTTCTACTGTTACGAAAACAAAATATGGCTTAACTTTGAATGATTTTTTAATACAAATTTGTTATTAATGCAGAGCACACTATTTGAGACATTAAAGATTTAAAGCCGTATTAGGGGCGGATATGAATTAGGAATGTACTGTGCGTTTTTCCTACGCGCGATTCCGCAATTTTATAATAAAATGAAACGTGATGTTTATTTTATTGTAAAATTGCGGACAAGTGGTTGAATGCAGGTGATAAAGCGAATCAAAAATGGAAACTTTCCCGTAGAAAATTGTTGGTAAATGTTTGAACTGGTACAACCATGACAGCTGACCGCTATTGTGAAGAAATACAGACTGCAATTGCAAGATTTGCAGTAAAACTACACGATAACACTTTGGTGTTATCGTACCTAGACTGCCGAACGAACTATCTGCACCTCATAGTTTTCGATTAAACCTCCTAACTATTCAACAACGTAACTCCTACCAATTTAATTTTTTTCTCTGTAGACAATTGTATATAATCAAAACGATTTAGCAGGGATGCATATGTATTTTGTATATTTAATTTTTTGTTTGAATTCACCTATATAGAACGGTTGTATATATTTCATACTAAAGTATGAAAACGGTTATGGTTAAAACCACTTATTTAGGGTGAACGACCCTGGCTTAAATTAATACATTTAAATAATAAACAAGTTAATGGTTGGTCATGGCTCTCAATTAAGGGAGAATAAAAATATAATTGAACTATTTTGCCTCAACGTATAAGGTAAATTATATAATAAACTACATACTAGTGAGTTTAATAGGTAAATGAACCTTATTTGCGAGGTACAGGAAATTGTTCATCATCGAGTTTGTCAAAAATATTTAATAAGTGTTCATCGTGTTCTGATAATTGTACATTGAAATAAAAAAAGTGGTTCAATTATAACTTTATATATTTCTTTTTTAAAAAATTAACAAAAATATTCACTTGTAACAAATCAACAAATAACAATAAATATGGGGTTACCGCCCACAGTTTATCCCTTTTTGTGGCTCCAGTGCTTGTGGTGCTCATGGCCACCCTTCTTGCCGTGGTCATGGTGATCATGGTGGTGCTCATGGTGGCCGCCTCCGCCATGGTGGCCTTTGTGATCGTGATGGTGTCCACCTTCCTCATGATGTCCCTTCTTGCCGTAATGGTGATCGTGATGACCACCGTGCTTGTGTCCATGGTGAAAGTGTCCACCCTTCTTGTGTCCACCCTCATGGTGATGGCCACCGTAACCTTCATGGAAGCCTTTGTCTCCATGGCTATGATGGAAGTGCTTGTTTTTCTTGAATTCGTCGCCTTTCGCGACGCCATGGTGTCCTTTTGTGTCATGGCCCTTGTGCCAGTGCCCGTGTTCGTCGTATCCGTGGCCATGCTCGCCCTTTTTTCCATGATGGTGATGGTGATGGTATCCGTCATCGTGGTGATGATGTTTTTTGTGTCCACCTTCTTCACCATGGTGTCCCTTGTGTCCTTCGTGGTGGTGATGTCCTTTGCCGCCGTGGTAGTGGTCGTGGTGTCCTTTGTGTCCCTTGTGGCTGTGACCGCCATGCCCATGATGGTGGTGGCCGTGGTGTTCGTGCCCGCCTCCCTTGTCCCAGTGCCCGCCACCGCCGCCGCCGCCGCCGCCGCCGCCGTGTTTCGAGGCGGCAGTTTCGAGGTCGGCGCTCCTTTTCTCCCGGAGTTCCCAAGCGGACACCGCCGCTATGAGTGCGACCAGGCCAAAAGCTACTGAAAGCTTGGCCCTCATGGTTGGTTTGATGAGTTTCAGTCGCTGAATGATAGCTGCATCGCTTGCAATGATTTTATATACCCAATAAGCGGCGCGGTTAGGTAAGTAATCGTTTCAATAGTGTCAAGTCTCAAGGTCGTCACAACCAATGAACGATAAGAGATTTCCACTTCCAGGTGGCCTGTCGGTTTGCGTTTCCGAAATATTACATAATGATAAAATAGCACGTTTATTACTATTTTATAATTTTTAAAGAGAAGACTCTGAGCGTGTAACTGCACGTTATTAAATTTTAAGACAATATGTGCTTTGTTTGTCTTAATTTAGCATTTGAATTGAATGATTTACGGTCAAATGTGGCAGAAAATGTGTTTACTACTTAACTTATTTATATCAGAGTGACTGACTTATTTATTCCAAGACCTCTTTGTTGAATTATTGAAGTTCATCTTCATCATTCACACAAACAAATGAATTTCTGTTAACTCCATAATTGAGTTAAAGTGACTCGCATAACTTTTTCTGTTAATAAAATGTATACAAATATTTCTTAAGCAGCAAATCATCCAGTTTTTAGTTCGTTCTAGTCCGCTGCCTTCTGAATGTGTAATAGATTTTTCATTTACAGTTAGCTTTAGATTTTATTATTAGACTCGTGTATTAATAATAATTTTATCTATTTCTCGCAGGACTTCTTTGTAAAGTGGACTCTTGATTTAGTGGTTCTGGAGCAAAGATAGACTTTACGAGGAAATGAGTTCACCTAGAAGATGCCCATTCAGTCGCAACTTAAAGATCGTAAATATAGTTTCAAGTAGGGAATTAATTTCTTTTCTGGGTTGTGCGCACATTAAAAGATGACGAAAAGGGCTTACAAGCCTGAACGGAATATCGACCAAGTAGAGATGACATCCCGCCATACGTCTGGAGGTCCGAGGGTAAAAGAAAGCTAAATCAGTTGATGGAGTATATTCTGTAGAAAACGTACAGGTAAACTGTGAAATTTAGATTTAGAAATGTGAAAACCTGCTTACTTTTTTTTAACTTAATTTTTTTTAAAAGGCGTCCTTATCTAAATGCTTTTCACTTAAACGGTTTATAATATGAAGCTTACACAATCGTTTAGGAAAACGTTTCAATGCATAGACTTTTATGTTAAAAAAAGCTTGCAACGTTGTGTTGATAGCGAAAAGCAAGAGCAGACCACTAAGCGCCCAGTTACACGAGGAGAAAGAGAAAGCAACGGCTCAGTTACCACGCCTTCATGTACTGGGGACTGAGCGGACGCCGGGGTGGGTGCGATGAAATTCGTGTCGGATAAATGCGCCCTTAAGGTTTTAAATTAAGTAAGTTTATTTGTAAAACACGAGTTTTATTTTTATTTATAAAATTATTAGTCACAATGACGCATTAATGTGTTTAGAAAACATAGATGACGGGACTTGAAATATAAGCACGTTGTAAAAAATTAAATTGATGAGTATTGAACTGACCAACCTTACGCTTAAATTGAAAAGACTGCTTAAGTGCTTATTGTAAAAAGCAAACTTTTTTAAGGGCTTTTCTTTTAAGCGCCCATGTCTATTTAGATTCTCTTCTTTTTTTTCAAGCTTATCGTCGTCAATAAGTCTGTAGGCTCTATGTGCGACCTAGTCAAGAGCTTCTAGTTTATATTTCGCTGAGTTTTAATTTATTCCAAGCGTTTAAAAGGTGTGACGATGTGACTTCCCTACATCGTTATCCCACCTTTTTGTCGCATTTTCTCCGGTTCCTGGCCATTCGTTTTTAAATTTTGAATCGTTTTTTAATACCTTTGCCTCATCATTCGGATGTGTTATCGTTCCACCCTCACTTTCTGCGCGATCGCCGAAGCGATCACGTCTCCTCTTCAAATTTCGATTCGTTTACCAGTTACCAAAAATGTCTTGTGCGATAAATACTTAAAAGATCACAAAATAACTTTAAAATATTTCTTATTATAATAATAATATTAATAGTTTATTTCGGATTATCTCCATATCGTGTTAGTAACAATTCTAAGCTTATGACTAAGTTAGCAAATACAAATTTTCTATAACATTAATCCCTTCTGGCTGTCGCATGAACAGCCTCCCATGCCTGTATAATTGGGCCGTCGACTCTGGTCGCAACAGTGGCCAGGAGGCCGTTGGGACTGCCGCGCACGCGCCGCAACAACGACACAACTCTTCTGTTTTTAACCGGCTTCAAATAAAAAGGAGGAGGTTATACGTTCGGCTGTATGTATGTTTTATGTATGTTTTCAGATTTCTACGTCAATTGTAGACCGATTTTGAAAATTCTTTTTTGTCTGAAAGTGTGCAATCTCGTGGTGGTCCCATTGCAAGTCAGAATCTGATAAGGGGATCCATGGAAATCGAGTACCGATACATACATATACATACCGACTTTTCCAGGAATTGCCCACCGATTTTGGTTTTTTTTTGTTTTAAACAATATACTCTCGAGGTGGTTCTAGAAGCCAACGATGCTGTACCGAGTTCGTTTCAGCTATCACAAATAAAAATAATATTTTCCGCAAATAAAAGTTTTTTCACTTGACGCAATACATGTAATCAACAAATCACTGTCACTATGACAACCAGAAAAAAGTATAAAATGTATAAAGGAGTCAGTAACTATCCCATTGTCACTAAGAAGTCAGAATCTGACGAGAGGATCCCATGGAAATAGGAAAAAGTCAATAAATAAACTTTTGAGGTCGGTTTTTTTTTTCAATGAAAAAATTGTATAATGATGTTTTTTAACACAGCGTTCCTATTCAAAAGAAACAACTTTGATTTTCCGTTTGTTGGAATTCCCATAAATATTTTAAATTTTCTATATATACTTAAAAAACAAGCGTGCAATCTAATAATTTGATATACCGCTTCTCAAGTAAATGCCGTGAGTTCGAATTCAGCCTCGCATATTATGTGCGAAATTTAATTTGAAATTTACCATGACCTTTCGGCGAAGGAAAACATCCCAACAACCCTCGGAAAACGTGTGAAAAGTCCTGAAACTGCATTGGGACAGCGTGGCGGACTAAGCCCTAACCCCTCGCCTTGAAAACTTTAGAGGTTTTAGAGGAGACCCGTGCACAGCAGTGGGGCGTATAAAATGGGTTGATGATGTATATCGTATATACCTAAGAGCGATAGTAGCCTAGTGGAAGAACGGTTATTTCTCGATTAAGAGGTCCGCAATTCGAATCCCCGTGGGAGCGTTATCTACCTTTGATTTTAATTGCTGAGAACATGCATTTGTGAATGTTAAATAGCAACTACCTCTGGCTAAAGGTGAAAGAAACTCCACCGCTCGATAAGATGTATATCATATGAAACCTAATCTATGTAACCTCATAAGGTAGATAAAAATTACATCGTCAGAGACTGAAGCCTGAATCATTGTGGTTTTCTGCAGCCCAACTGTGGAGGGTGAAAGACAGCATGTATCGTAGTAGCATTTGTTTTTATCGATTTCATCATCTTCATCATATCAGTCGGAAGACGTCCACTGCGGAACATAGGCCTCCCCCAAAGATTTCCAGACCAGCCGCTCAGACGAGACGTGCATCCATCGTTACCCGCTGCCCTTACCAGGTCATCCGTCCATCTAGTAGGGGGCCTTCCAACTGAACGCTTATCAGTTTAGTTCCACCTTGACTGTTCCTCTTTGGATCGACTATAAAGTCCGGAACTGTCCATTCTAATGTTGTTGAGATACCACCCGTATACGAAAGGAGCTTCCCCGCACGACGTGCCATTCTTTTTATGTACGTCTGGCGCACCTATAGCGAAATCGGTGAGCACCCTACGGCGATAGGCAAATCCTTTCAGCACGATGGCAATAGCAAGCACTATAGTGTATGCCATTCATACGATAAAAATAAGGTAGCATTTGTTGCTAATCAAACATAATTATTAGTAGATTTTTTAAGGATTGTTTTATTGAAATAGAAAGTATGTATTACAAGGTCAAAAGTACACAAAAAAAAGAATGACAACGAAAATAAAACAAAAAACGTCAAGGCAAGCAACAGACAATAAAATTTGAAATACTGTCGTTTGCGCGGCTGTGGCGTGAGCAAAAGTATCTCATTCAATTAAATCTACTGCCGATAATAGGCTATGACACTGATTTCCAATGGACTCAACGGTTGATTCAGGATGAGTAAAATTAAATTTATTTAGATGTGCCATCCGTATATAATTGTGATTTATTTTTTATTGAAATTTACATAGCCTTATGAATTCATGTACACATTATGCTATTATAGGTATATACAGCAATGACGAAAGATAACACAGATTTTGCATTTAAATAGAAAATAAAAACAATTTATACTACTAAAGATAAAACCAGCTATTACATACCGTTTAAATATACATGTTGTGAAAGATATCAACTGTCTACGTTAAACAGAAAAACGTGGTCCACTTTAGTATTGGCTACGGAAATTGAAAATATCTTTTGCGCTGGGTAACGTAGAAGCCTTGTGAGTATCGCTAAGCCAATCAGAGACATTATTTATGGCGTGTCGAGATGACTATGTAAAACCTTGTAGAGAAAAATTAGGTCAAAAACTTGCCTCGTAGCCTCCAATTTCTGTAACTTGAGATATAATAAAATCATTGATGGCTAAAGTTAAGAGAATTCCGGTAATCTATGTTAGAGTTTTTGGGGTCGATTTTCATCTTGATCCTTGCACCACTAAGTCATTTTAGAAACGGGATGAAAACGTGATTATAGTTTTTTTGAAAATGGCACTTAAAATTTACGCGACAACAAAAATCATTTTCCATTTTACAAGTAAATCAAACTATGAAAAAACTATCAAAAACAACGAAAAAAACTTTAGGTGCTATTTTCGCAAAACTATGATCATATTGGATGACACGTTATTCCATACAGCATCCTACATTCTATCATGTTAAAAAACATCGTGTCTCGGAAATGGTTTACTCTAGTGAAGACGTGCGGAATCCTCAAATGCATTGGGCAGCGTGATCCACGACCTTAGGCGTGACATCTAACCATTTTAAAAAATAACATCTAGTGACAGGACGAACAAGGCGTGCGCCTGATGATAAGCTACACGCCTATCCTAAACAGTTGCAGTGCAAATTGGAGCTTTAAATCGCAAAGATCTGAGGCCACTGCTACTGGCCCCGTCACCCTGAGACATAAGTTGACAAGTCCCATGTGCCTGTAATTTCACCATCTTGACTTGTGCTGTGATTTAAATAAGTAAATGTTCCATTCACACATTCCCGATGGCTTACATTTGGGAATTCTCAGTGGCATGAGTAAACAGAGCAATAAAACTTTGGGCGCTAGCCAAAAGACCAACATAAAGCGTACTCTTTTATAAAAAAAGAATTTCTTAATTTTGTTTTCACCCAGAATTGAACATAGGTTACTACTATGGAAGCATTATTTAAAGCTTAAATTCTTTAAACGCTGCACAGACGCATTAACACAAATCTTGTTTGCTACGGACTATAAGTTCATTGCTTAATTTACGTATTTATTAGTTATATTAATTACCTTAGGTTTTGTTATAATGGTTGAATTGTGGGAGTTCGCTGTAGGGCATATTGTTATGATGGAGTTTTGCTCAGCGTAATAGTGGCGTCATCAGGCACGGTTGGCAAACTAGCGTGCAATGCGGCAAGCGGCACCCGGCCAATAGTTAAAATTGGATTTGGAGCTAATTTCACGTAGAATTCGAAACGCGTGATTATTAGATTGACTACAACAGTTGCGACGGAACAAGTGTTAACTGAAAAACGTTTGTGCGAAGTGTAAATGCAAAATGCTAATAATTTATTCATTCATATGTATCACAAAGTATCAACAATAACAAAAATCTTCATTCATCATAAGTCTAGTAGATTCATTTGTGTCCTTCCTTCCAGTCCCAGCCCTTGTGGTCTTCGTGTCCGCCTTTGCTGCCATGACCTTTGTGGTGATGGTGGTGCTCGTGGTGACCACCTTCACCATGGAAGCCCTTGTTTTCGTGATGGTGACCTCCTTCCTCGTGGTGGCCCTTCTTGCCATGCTCATGTTCATGGAATCCGCCGTGCTTGTGTCCCTTATGGAAGTGACCTCCTTTCTTATATCCGCCTTCATGATGGTGACCGCCGTAGCCCTCATGGAATCCGGATTCACCATGTTTGTTATGGAAGTGCTTGTCCTTCTTGAACTCATCTATTTTATGAATGCCGTGGTGACCCTTCGTGTCGTGTCCCTTGTGCCAGTGACCGTGCTCTTCAAAGCCGTGGCCCTTTTCACCCTTTTCTCCGTGGTGGTGCTCATCATGATAGCCTTCGTCGTGGTGATGGTGTTTCTTGTGTCCACCATGTTCACCGTGGTGCCCTTTATGTCCTTCATGGTGGGAATGACCTTTGCTACCATGGTGGTGTTCGTGGTGTCCTTTGTAGCCTTTTTCATCGTGACCGCCGTGCTCGCCGTGATGATGGCCGTGGTGTTCGCTACCACCTCCTTTATCCCAATGGCCACCGTGATGAGAAGCTGCGGCTACAAGGTCTGTATCTCTTATATACCGCGTATCCCTTGCGATGACGGCGGTGAGCACCGCAGCCAAGCAGATCATCACGAGAGTTTTCATGTTGTCCTGTTCTCCTGGTTGTATTGAGTAATGATTGCCAAATGATACCTGTTACAGTTTTCTCTTTGCTTTTATACTATTGCCAATATTGTAGTGGTCGTAGTTTTTAATGTCAGGGCGACAGATGGATGGCGGTCACTACGCGGCTGGCCTAAATTAGTTCTTGTGCGTCAATTACTGAGGCTACTAATTCGTTCAGCGCACAATTGGTGCCTAGCTCACGATTTATGCATTTTTTAGCACACGTCGTGTGAACTTTTCACAAAGCTTCAATTAGGTCAGTAAGTCATCGATTTTTCCATATGACTATGACCATAGGTCTTGAAATGAAAAACAATGTTTTCAAAAACACTTAAGTATGTACATACAAAGTTTTTAACCTGGAGTTAAAATTATAAGTTTTTTTCAATTTTAACTTGCGTCAGTAAATAGGCTTTTCTATAATAAATTGTGAAATAAGCTAAGCAATTTGATACAAAATATATTTTACTGACTATGTTAGCCCTAATATAATAGACTCATGTTGTAGGTATAGTACGTTACTTATTCCTTTGTATCACAATTCCTTGTATATTGTTTAATAGAGACATTGTGGCCTCGTGAACTTGTGGTTTTCTGAAAACATAAATAAAACATAAAAACCACTAACTATATTTGATCTGTTTCTTTTATGTAGGTAAAACATTGGGTGGTTTTTATTGTATATGAAAAAATAAAATGTCAAGACAATTACGCCAAATACTCTAAAAACTTTATATGATAAATAATGTAACAGCGGGTTAGCAAACAGAGTCGTGTATTTAAATTATCGACTTCATATTTGACATTTTAGGAGTTTTCTGCATATCACAATGAGTACTACTAAGGATATCCGAAAAAATCTAACACTAAGACATTGTGTTCGATGAAATTTCCGAGGCAGACTCATATTCTTTTTCTGCAAAGAGTTTACGGGTCAGTAGCCACTCCTTGTCACCTCCGTTGTTCATTTTCACTGACGAATCGTAGATCGATACTTTTGTTATGGTTGAAAAGATTTCACGGAGTCAGCTAGTGTTTCATGACATTATGTGTAGGAATAAGATATTTATTCCTTGGTAGTGTTTTAATCTTCTGCAATGTTTTTATTATTTTAATAATTTTTGATATCTTAATTATTGATCCATGCAGCACGGTCTACGATCCTCGTTCGTTCAAAACATGTTAGACTAATTATCACTTTTTTATGTGACGGAACTGACAAGTTGTGCGCCTGGTGGTAAACGACACGCGTATTCATAACAGTTGCAGTGCCACTTAGAGTTTTAATCGCAAAGACCTGAAGGGTGTTGCCACCGCACCCGTCACCTTGAGACATAGTAGTAACTCACACACTCATAGCCCCGCACTAGGGAAATCCTTAGTCGCAGGTGCCAAGGACACACTCAGACAATTACAAATTACACCCATACAAATATATCTCCGGTCCGGAATCGAACACGGGACCTCTGCGTGACAAACCAGCAGGTAACCGTTCGGCCACAGAGGCAGATTAAAAACAAAGTTGATAAGTCCCATTAAGCCTGTAGATTCACTATCACCCTTACTTTTCTCTTTCCCTTTTGATTAATGCTATTGTTGGAAATCTCCTACGAGTGATCTAATTGTTAAATAGTCTTTTTTTATGACCCCAAGTGACGGCACGAACAAGTCGTGCACCTGGTGGTAAGCGACACGCCTGTCCATAACAGTTATAGTGCCACTCAGAACTTTAAAAGAGCAACGATCTGAGGGGCACTACCACTGCGCCCGTCACCCTGAGACATAAGTTGACAAGACCCATGTGCCTGTAATTTCACCAGCACCCTTACCCTTCAAAACCGGAACACAGTAATGCTGACATTACTGCCTGGCGGCAGAAATAGGTGAGACTCCCCTGGACGAACTCTTTCACAAAGAGCTTTAATGCTTCATTCGCATTATGCGCTTCTTAATTTGGTCGAGTATTACTTATTTGACAATAATTGTTTCGGACGTATGTCGTACGCAGGACGGGAGAAGACCCCAGAGCTTTAGATCTGAGGTACACTGCCACTGCGTCCTTCACCCTGAGACAAGTCTCATGCACCTGTGATTTCACCAGCACCTTTCGCCTTCAAAATCGGTACACAGTAACGCTCACCTTACGGCTTGGCGACAGAAATAGGTACGGTGGCAGTACTTCTCTGGGCGAACTCTTTTATAATGAGCTCATGCTTTGAGGGTGAAAAATAATTTGAGGAATAGACGATCTATAGTACTATTCGCTGACCTGTGGAGGTCGTAACACACATTGTTCTAGCGTGGTGGACTATCTTCTCTTTGGAATATAATAATAGCAGTCGAATGAATTCGGGTTATATGTGTAGTACACGCTTGTGGTGTATTTTTGTCACATGTAAGTGGCGCAGGGATGAGTAGTCGCTGAGCGGCGGGTGTTTTCACCAACAGTCAAGGGCGTCTCGTGTCAAGGTCGTGTTGCGCAGGCGTTGCCCTCGTTTTTTAGATCGCTTTTGTTTGATTCAGTTTCTTCTGAGCTGCTTCTTGCGTCACGGTTTCCGGTCGAGTGCGCGCGCTACTGAAGTCTACGTTGACAATGCGCAGACGCCATGGACCATTTGTTGCTCTTATATCTTAACAATAATACATGTGGCATTTAATTATGTACAGTTGTATAATATTTAATTTTATAAATCAATTTCGGTAGTTCTAGTGTTGCCAACTGACTTTGCACTATTTGCTATTATTACCTCAAATGTGTATTGTGTTATTAAGTATAATTATAGAAAAAAATGTGCACCAGATTTTAAATGTATTTTCATAAATAACATATTGTTTGTTGTGATATTTTAGAGTTGCAAGGCATCTAGTAGTTACATTATAAAATTTTTCAAGTATTAATTTCAAAAATTAAATTGTTTCTCGATGGAATTTATCACAGTTTTGCTACAATTTAATTTACTGAACTGTAGTGAGCAATTACTTATTATTCTTTGTGGTCAGTTAACTCCCTATTTGCTAATGACTAGTAACAATCCTTGTTTAAGTTTCTAAACATAAAGTTAACAGTATAAATAGTTTGTTTAGTAGCAAATCACGTAGTGCCGAAACTAATTACCGTGTGTAATCTCTGTAATCCAGACTCACGTGAAACCGAATCCGGCATAATCCGGGCGGAACTCGCGAAATTTCCACAGCCGAGCTTCAGCGTATAGAGCTTCCCCAAGGTTGTTATCTACCGTGATTACTACTGAATGTATTCGGAATACTCCTCTGTAGTCTGGACTACGCAAATAGTTACCTGATATGATTTCCGAGCGATACAGCACGAAATTGAAATTTATTACTATAACTGTTTTAAGGAGTCAATATTTCAAGGGTAATTATGTTTTTACTCATAAATTTTCTTAAATAAACCTTCAAAGTTTTCGATCGAAATTTTAATATTGCAAATGTAAAATATACAAAATACTTATATTTGTAATATCGAAATGTACGTAGGTACACTTTCAAAACAGTGACTTTTCTATAAAAAAAACAGGTTTTTAAAACAAAAGAAGGAAAAACTTTTATTTTTGTCATAGCAAAGCTATGTCCGGAATAGGTGAATAATTAAAAAAAATATTTTCTAGTTTCACTGAAATAACCCAAATATTATAATCGATCGACAAATCAGATCTTGCCCGTGGATCACCTGACTAGTCACTTTGGTGGATTACGTTATTTATTTCTTCCCGTGGTTCACCTAAAATCCACATTAACTTTCTTTTATCCAAGGATTGCTCGGAAGGAGGAAGATCCCATAGCGCTTGAAAGAGTTCGTCCAGGGACTACCCTGGTACTAACCTATTTCTGCCGCTAAGCAGTAATGTGACCATTATACTGAGTTTCGGTTTTTAAGAGTGCTAGTGAAATTCTAAAAAACCATAACCCAGTTTTAGAATATTGCAATTGTTTAATGATATTTTAGCTATGATCGTTAGGGTAAGTTCAGAAAAAAAAAGAAAAAAAAAGAGGGTAAGTTCAGATAAGTCAAACACGGTAACTAATTTTAACTGTTTTTAAAAGAGAATGTTGTGCTCTTTTTCTTTCTATTTAAAATGGTTATTTGACCATTTGTCACTTGGCTGCGTTTAGTTAGTGGACGGCAGACTTACTGACACATGGGACTTGTCAACTTTTCTCAGGGTGATGGGTGCAGTAGTAATGCCTCTCTGATGTATGCATTTTAAACCTCTCAGTGGCACTGCAACTGCCACGGACAAGCTTGTCGCTTATCACCAGGCGCACGACTTGTAGACTATTTAACAATTAAGACTATTTATCCATTAGACTCGTAGATTTCCAACAATAGTATTAACCAAGTATAAAAATAATTAGTAACTATATAAAAACTAGGTTTCGTGTCCCACAATGTCATGATAACGAATTGTATTGTTTAATTGGACTTATTTCAGATTGAGTCAAATATTAGCCAAGATGTTCCTTAGCCCATCGAAGCGAGAGTTGTGCAAACACCTGCAGTATGCAATGTTGGCTACTAGCGGTTAATTAACGTCGCTTCGTCGCCCGCTACGTCCAATTGTTGACTCTGCTATAATTCTGCAGACCTCAAATAACTATTCCATGTCTCTGGAAATTTCTAGTGTTAATGAATTTAGGTGTTAATTTATATTGTTCCGGTTTCACCCAGAGTTCAGGTTTATTGATTCAAAATGCAAAGAGACGATTTAAATGGAATGATACGGAAGAAGGCCGCATCCTTTGCAGAGGACAAGGAACCACTCCAACAGTGTCTTGAATTTGTAATTGTAACAAATTGGTGGAGCATTTTTTTTTAATGAAATATAAATACGCACTGGACCTTCATCTCACCTGATGGAAAGGATGATGAGGTCGACGATGTAGCATGCACATCTAATTTGTTCATAAATTTGACTACAATGGTCCGAATTAGTTAGTAACAAGAGAATTCTTATATCTATGTTAGTGTACTTACATCCAAATAAATTAATGCCTTAACAACGGGAAAAGTTAATGCTTAGGCTGTTTCTTGGTGCGCTGGTGTGGCATACCAAGTAGTGTTTACTTACATAGCATGTAAGTTTTTGTGTATTACTAACAATTTACCTCATCGTAAAAAATAAAAAACAAAATCAAAATTTTATTTTATTTTTAACATCATTAGGACACCATAATATTTCTAAATATAGTAAAATTTAGAAATTAGATCTTTGGGTTTGCCATACAGTACACCCTCGCGTGGTAGCAACCGTACAGTACCATATATACTCATAAACATACAGTGTCATTCCACTTTACTCCTACGATATATTCCGCAAAAAATACGCGTTAAGCGAGATTCACGTTTTGTATAATACCAAGTGACGGGACGAGCAAGTCGTGCGCCTGCTGGTAAGCGACATGTTTGTCCATAGCAGCTCCATTGTTAATCAGAGCTTTAAATCGCGAAAATCTGAACACTGCGATTGCGCACTTCATTCTGAGACATAAGTTGACTAGTGCCTGTAGAAAAATTCATCTGCATTTACCCCTCTTTAAATGATCACATTATTGCTTGGCAGCAGAAATAGGTATGGTGGCAGTACTTTCCTGAACGAACTCTTTTACAAGGAGTTGTATTGCTATTAAGTCTCGTCATGTATCAGTAATTTTACAAGTGCCCTTAGAGCGTTTGTGTACTACGTCCGATTCGCCTCAATTCCGAGTCCGAGAAATGAGTGTCCGAAGTGACATTTTATCTCTAGTTGTGCACTTGCACAATATCACTTGATATCCGTATGTTCTCGGATTGGAATCGGCCTTAGTGCACGAGCGACATCCGAAGTGGGTTCGAGTTTTCTAAATTTGTATAGTCTCGGATTTGGAACAATCGAATCGGATGCATTTCATAATAATTTGCAATAAAATGTATTATATTGCAACATGTAACGTTACATATTTTACATATATTATGTCTTTTACAAAAAGCACATCTATGGTTTTTTGCATTGCGTTTGTATACAACTGTTTTTGCAGTATTACACCGAATGTTTGCATGTGATTGCTATTGCAAACTAAACTCAAACTAAACAGTTGGACTAAATCGAAGCATCGGGAATCCGTCTTTTAACGTAATGCAAAGATTAGAGAAAGCGGAAAATCTCGTGACCAATGTCAAGCCAAGCGATCACATAATGTACCCGTGTACGAGTACTTAAACAACTATGCAACTAATCGTGCGAAACGAGGCATTTTAGAGCGAAATTTGAAAATCGCGTAAAAGCGAAAATGCACCTACCAGGGTAGTGCAAAGCAATGCTTTATATTATTAATATGTTATCCGGCTGGATTCGCTGCTTCGAATTCAGCTAATTAGTGAAGTCCATTATTCTTTCCAAGCAGCGGACGGATAAAGGAAAATGGATGTGGATTTTATGAATCTATTATAGATAATATATAATTATCTGTCAACCTTGGAAATCAGTGTTAAATTAATATTCACAAAACTTATTAAGCCACACGCGTTGCTGCGAAAAAATATTAAGTTAATTAATTTTGTAAGTCAATGATTAATGTCAATGGAACGCAACAAAAGCATAACGTGAAAAATTTAAATTTTAAATAAAAAAATGTTAGTTTTAATTATGGGAGAGTATGATTCATTATTCTGTAGTATATATCTGCAAAAGGGTCTATGTATAGATATTATTAGTAATAAAAGAACTATGAAATTTTGCTTTACATTTTTAGTGGAATCTCTATTATTTATTTCCAATTTAATGTTTTTCTACCTTTTTAAAGGTTTGCAACTCCATACTAAACTAACTAATTCTCTATCACCCTGTAGAAATGTTAAACAGATACTATCTATGTGACAAACTTGTAGACTCAACGGGTGTCTGAATTAGTGGCATTACGACGAAGCACTCATGTGATCTCTAGCACTTTAAGTTAATTGTGCAGAATAGAAACACAATACGTGTGACACTACCTTCTACAGATAGAATGGCTTTTCATTGTCTCCCTATCCAATAATAAAGTATCTCTCCCTATCTTTTTTAGTGCTAAATTGAATGATTCCTGCGCTCACTTGCTGAACAATGCGAAGAACAGAGAGAGATAAAGCTATTGACAACTACGTGACGATGTAACTGTTTACCAGTTCATTTGTAGCTCTAGTAGAGGTAGGTATTACAAACAAGTTCTATAATTATTAATACAAAGATAAATCACAAAGAAAAATTTCTTCGACCAGACAGGACTTGAACCTAGGACCATGCTGTACTGTACCGTCACTCTGCTAACTGAGCTACCCGTCGAGTTAGCAGGTCCAATAAAATTCTTCTATGTATCTGTTATAAATCTTTGTATTAAGTTTTTTCTGCTTTCAACGCTGTCAGCGTAACCGTAAAAAATTTAGGCGCTATTATAAAAATGAATCTTCATGCATGAACAGCCACCCTTAGAGGTGGATGATTTTCTTCAAAATCCCTCCTATAATATAATAATACCCTCTTTCCAAAAAAAAAAGAATCATGAAAATCGGTTCACAAACACTGGAGTTATCGGGTAACATACATACAAAAAAAACCAGTCGAATTGAGAACCTCCTCCTTTTTTTGAAGTAGGTTAAAAACAAGCGCTACTGATATTTTCACTTGAAAATTAAATAAACTGTTGACATTTAAGTTAGACAAGTTTCTTTGCGTGGCAAAATTTCATTGCGCGTCACACCTGTAACTAAAATGTCGACAAGTTTACTAGTTCAGTCCTTTACAACTTTGGGCCTATAAATATAATCGTCAGTGACAATATAAGCATCTTAATATATCAAAACAAAACGGTTTTGACTAGTGTCGTTTACTTATGTAGCAGATGTTTAGGGGTTACGCTAGGCAATTCATCTTAGTTTGTTTAATAAGGTACCTGTAAAGATTTTAGCTAGGACGTGACATACCTATGAAATATTGTACCCTTAAAGCCATATGACGAAATGTTTTATGTTTAATTAGGAGAGTTTTAATATTTCACATTTTTATGCCTTACTTTCTCAAACCCTTATTTTAGTAAACAGTGACTATACAGGAAATGGCAAAACTTTCCAATCATTTTGAATTTCTTATCAATTTGTCAAAAAATTTAATAATTTGCAAAACAAAGCCAGTGTGTGAATACGAAGGAAATATGATGTGAAATCAGCCTGCAAAATTTGTATACACAATCCATTTTTGTATTTCGTTAACTTTGTGCTTTAAGATACGTGTTTGAGAAAGTAAGGCGACGACATGCGTATATCGTTTCATGTACTTCCATTATTTTTATGACTTTCAAAAATAGTGATAAAACACTTTTATCAAGGGATCTGTTGGTAAGTTTCTGGAGATTTGAGACTTTCAAATCAAACCATTTATTTCTTTGTGATACACAAAAAAAGCGTTACAAAAATGAATTTTGCGTCACTGAGATCCGCCTTGCAGCTTACCAAGTTTTTATGTAATTTTCAAGCAATAATTTGTAAATACACTATAATCATGCAGACCAACTAATCGCAATCTATTACTACAAAATGTGATTGATACCAATAATGAAATATAACAATAATATGTTTAATAACTTTGTCCAATTAAAAAAACAGAACACATGAAATGTAAATTTTCTAAGACATCTGTAAGTAGTATTGTTCGTCCTTCGGGATAGGTTAAGGCGTCTAATTGGCCATATTGCCAGATTTTACATTTTAATTTTTCATCAACAGTTTAATTTTCTGACACGTATTTCACGGGAAATTGTTATATCTTTTCGGTGGCCATTTTGAAACTCCTGAAATCTTCAATATTGTAGAACGTCATGCTATTTAGGTAATTAATAATTTCTTAAATTCTGCACAATTATTGCAATTCCTAATTTCACGTAGAAGTTCATTGTAGACCTTCGTAGACTTCAATTTCTGTACTCTTACTTTTTTCCTCTGTTATTAATTAGGTGTAAGATTGTGACTTACGTGTAAAGTTTACTCAAATTGTCTAACAAACTACGAGAACGATACTACTAAGGTGCCGCTAGTAGTATCGTTCTCGTAGTTTATTAGTAGGAATAATATGTTAAACGTTTTAGATGTGACTCAGGCGTTGGCGGGGCCGTAATAAAAGCGGCACTGCGACGGCGGGTCGTGGTCGACGCCCAAATTGCGGATGTGAGATCGAAGCGACCGACACCCGCACGAGCCGGCGGAAGCCATTAATGAAATTGGAATTGTCTCTGGCTCCGGAGATCGTCGTTCTCCCCAATTGATTTTCATAGACAAGAATTGTCATTCTGTCAGAGCCCAATCCTCGGGGCCGGCAATTGTCGTGATATGAAAAGCAGGTGGATCGACCTTTCGTGACTGGAATACTAAGTGCCTTGTTATCATCTGATTCTGGGCGCAAACAAACGTTAAAATATCTCCTCCGTTCTCGTTGATGTTCTTCCGGAATTCCTTTTCGTTTTAGATTTTAATTTACTCCGCGCTCTTGTGGCAATTTATTAAAGTCTTAACTAACCATTAGTCTTAAAGTGTTGGTTGTATACGAGTATGTTTCTTATTGTTAAAAATTGTACCTATATTTAGTCTACGTAATATAAAGAAAATATACGTCGAGTGCGACTATCATCAACCCATTTAATGTCCCACTGCTGGGCATGGGTCTCCTCTCAGGCGAGGTTTAACGCCATAGTCCGCCACACTGGCCCAATGCGGTTAGGGACTTCACACGTTTTCCGAGGGTTGTGAACATTCTTGGATGTGCAAATTTCCTTCACCGAAACGCTCACGGTAAATTCCAAATTAAATTTCGATAAACTCAGAGGTTCGAACCTCTCAAACATAAGTTCGAATCCGGGTTCGCGGATTCGAACTTCTGTTTGAGAGGCGGTACGTCAAATCATTAGGCTGCCACGGCTTTTAAGTCGAGTGTATAAGGTGTACCAGAATCTGATGGCATTTGGACTAATTTAAATTTGTAGTGGGTAACATCAATATAGTAGAAAAAAATGTAATAGATATTGCATATATTTTAATTGACCAGAATTGATCTATCCTCGTACATGTTGTAAGATCTGTATGAATTTGTGTGTGAGAGAAGTAAGTAATTTCAAAACAAAAATATATCAATTACATTGTGGGTGATAGATTTATTTACGTTTGCAGTTTGAAGTAAGTCGTATTTACGCCATTTCCCTTTTTTACCAATCATTGTCTACACACTATAGTCTTGCTTACCAGTTCAACAAACATTACATACCACATAATAATATGTACATTGATTTGGCTTCGTTAAAATTTCAAAGATCAAGTTTATTTACTCCTACTAATCGGCAAGGTTTAAGACCCGCTTCTAAATCGTGAATTGTGACTTAGATGCACCTAATTCGTCGCTGATTTTCCGATAAACATTATTACAATGTTTTTTGCTTGAGATTGAAGCAGATTCTCAGTCATTATTGCTACAAAATCGTTATTTGCAAGTGAAAAAAGTTTAACATGCAGCCATTTGACACAATATTTTAAATTGACACATGTCAATGTCACATAACAAGTTAACATTGCCAGGTGAAAGTCGTTCGATTTTTCTAATATTTAATGCCATAAGATTCTGGTACACCATAACTTTGAATATTAATAATAAAAATTGAAGCATTGGGTGTAACTAGGGTGTATCACGTAAACGTGAGATTCGAGAAAATTGAAAATAAAGTTTTAATGTCTTATCTTTTTAATATTTATAATATGACCCTTACATACTTTATTATTTATTTGTCCTATGATTTAGCTAAAAAATCAGGCGTTATTATTAGTTTTAAAACAATTAGAAACATTTGAAATTTTTTTTCCTTGTGTTACCCGCCCTTGTTGCACCAAGCCGGTAAATTAATAGGGCGTCCGTTTTATTATAGGTTTTTATGGAGATAAATTACGAATCAGCATTGATTTAAATCAGTCTTATCTCAAAGTTATAATTTAAATAATTGAAACGTATTTTTAATCGTAAATTGAATTCGCTGAATTGAAATGAACACGACACGACAGTATCATCTTTAGCAGGTCTCACTGGTCTCCTAGATGCTCCATGTTGAGGATGAATTCGCTATCATTCGCTCGTTTCAGAAATTTTTTTATTAAAATAAGTTTTTACAAACTGCTGGTGGTAACGTGTCCGAAATTCAAACGCACATTTATAATCTATGCCACAAGGGCGGAGCGCCACCTTCTAAATTAATGAAAATTACGCCATCTAGAAGGGAGATCGAAATGAGTTTTTGTCACAAGATAATAGATAGGATTTTAAATGTTTTGATGAAATAACATCAAAACCGGCTTTGGGTGCCGAACGCCCTTGTTGTTCCCTCTTGTCCTTGTATAGAGTGCCAGCCACAACACCAGAACATCGCAATTCACTTCCAGGCATTATCCAGAGCACCTAGCCTAAAATCAATTATTAGAAAAGCTCATTTCCCACATGGGTCATATCGGGAATTGAACCCGAAATTTAATTATCCAGCGCTAGCAGTACAAATTTCTTCATTGTGTGAAAGGGTAGTATTACCGTTATTAAATAAAACTATCAATATATAAAATTTAAAAAAAATTTTATGGGCCAGATAAGATTTTTCTCTAAATGAGCAATTCACTTTAGCCTTATAGAATTTCAGCGGTATACCAAATGTCCCAAGCTAACTCAATTTCAATTACCAGAGTAAAGAAACTGTATTTTTTGTTTCATCGGCGTATTTCAGAGAGCATGGTGAATCTTTGTTGTGATGTAAGCGGGGTACTGAGGAAGTAGCATTAAAAGATTTCGTCGCCGAGCAACGATACGTAAAACGAGATTCTTTGCGGTGGTGTTTGTTTATCTTATTGTAATGAAATCGTTTCTGAACGAAATTGCTATTTATTTTCTAAAAAAAGGAAATTTACAAAATACGGTAATACGTACAGATCGTATCCAGTATAAGAGTCTTGGAATCCATCTTTACTGTGACGGTCTTTGGTTTGGTGAAGAGTATTAAGGGAGCGAGTTGTAAATAAATGTTGCTATATATATGTCACGTTTCTGCCGCTCGACCTAAGCTAAGAAAATGAACCGTAGTAGTACGTGAAAAAATTATATTCGAGCTGAGGTAGTATCGGCTCTGAAACAGAAAAAGAGATTGGAGAGGCGCTACCACTGCAGACATGAGTTGAAAGTCCCATCTGCCTGTAATTTCTAGTCAGAAATAGGTAAGGTGGCAGTACTATAGTATAGACTACTGCCGTGGTCGAGTGGCTTGTACACCGGTCTTCATGGTGTCATGATCTCTGTCTGGGCCCGGACTACATTCTCGGTCGGGTCAATGTAGAAAAACTCTGGGTGTTTGTGCTACCGCCGTTGTTTCCGATTTCCATAACACAAGTGCTTTAGTTGCTTTGGGATCTGAGGAACGTATGTGATGTTGTTCCAAGTACCTATTTCATTAGAAGAAAGAGCTCTTTCACAAGGGGCTCTACTACTATCATCCGTGCTCATCTGTAAAAGAATAGGAAAAATTCTAGCATGTTACTCAGTCTGAACTTGTCTAATATTTTGACGACTGCGCGGTAGGATATTTTTTCCAAAACAGATTCACGTCAAATATCACTTTTTACTTGCCATATTTGCATTCAACTGACGTTTTATCGAGTTCTTAGGTTTTATACTGACGTTTTATATTTAAATTCTAAATGTAAATATGATTGTTTTTGTCGCCTTTTCTTCCGTCGTTTTTCTGTTTTCCTTTGATAGCTTACGTGTTGTAATATAGAAAAAAAGGGGGAGATATGTAATGACGCTATATAATATCGGGTGCCGATGTCGCCACTTTTTAACTTGTATACAATTCAAACTTTACGCTCTACTACCATAACTTAAAGATTTTGATTGGGTAGGGCTTAAAACGTGAAAACGACGTAAAACAATTTTAAAATTTAACAAAATTAAACTTACAGTCACTTGAATAAGAGTTATATTACAATATTTCAGTATTTTTTCATCCTGGTTCAGCCATTCACCAATAGGTGGCGTTTTAGTAAAAATACTAGTAGTATATAATAGCGAACTATTACACGTTAGATAGCGCTGAAACTCATTTTTCGTTACACAAAGAACTCACGGAGCGGTTGCCAACCGCGTCTGCGGCGGGACCGCGGCATCTGTAGAATGTAACAGTTAAGTATGTAAAATTAGTAGCATATTTTACGGCGCGTTTTACGCCTGTAGTGGTGACGGTTGCTCGCGGTTGCCGTGGCGGGGTGCTAGTAGAACCGCGCAGGACGCGATGACCTGCGCGCTTGGCGGCCATCGTCGCCCGCACACTTTGGCGGTCGGTTCAGGCGCAATGTGGTGCAGGCACACGCAGGGTAAGTTCTCTATTAACCGCGCGACTTGCAATTAAGTCCCACTAACTTCGCGGTCCGTTCTGCAATCGCAACGGTGTCGTGCCCGCAACCGCGACAGCTACGTGGCCGCACAAACTTGCAGTAGGTCGGGAGTATTGAAATAAAACCGCTGTCTAGCAGCACCGGCGGGCGCGGATGGAAACCGCTCCGTGAATTGTTAACCTATTAACCTTAAACTGACGCTACTCAACGAGGTATGTGGTCCTACCTAATCGATAGTTGGAAACCATGTGGCTGTTTTTAATATTAAAAAATATTCCATTTTTCATACTATATCTACACTGGTACTGGTGTATTATTAAATAAATATATTAGTATAAATTAGTATTATTTTCTTAATGGCGACCACTAGGCTTGGACCAGTGTCAGTTTTATAAGAATAATATAAAAAATATGGCGATCGTCGCCAGTGTCAATTTTCCATTATACGTTACCACGGCTGAAGCTGACACTGTCAAGACTAAACTCGAACCATCAACGAATTTAATAAATTAAATTATGTTGTTTTTTTTATGAAGAATTTATGTAATTTTCTATAATTGTTTCTAATTTATTTTGCATGCATGCATGCACATGTAAAATAAAGCCGATTTTATTTTATTTATTTTTTAAACGCATTTGCTATGGAAATTGAAACAAAGTGAGAAACAGTAATAAGAAAACCAATCTTTCGATTTTCCTGCAGCTTCAATCCAACCTTCTTTTATTTTAAAGTCATTGGAAAAACTTAAAAATTAAAAATACTCTACGTTTAATCTACGAGTATAATGGAATTTAAATATCTTAAATATCTAAAACACATAAATTTTTTTTCAAGCAACAGCAACATCCAATTTGACATGAAATTGAAACGGTTATCCGAAATATGAGTTGTGTTAAAGTTACTCGAAATAAAATGTTTAGTAATAATAATAATAATAATAAAATAAAAGGAATCAATTTAACGTGAATGCTTCTCGCTTCGATATTTTAGGGACTTTAATTACACAAATCATAGCAAGAAATTCAAACATTTCAGTAAAAATTTATTGTCGATAAACATCAGTCTTCGTAAATGAACATCACTATATTTGAGTCTACACATTTCTATGGAGACAAAAAAAACATTGAATCATAATAGAAATAGTAACTAAAAATGCAAATAGCCAGTGGAGTGTTATCTCACTGGTTTTAAAATTTTTGTTTTCACTCCAATTTTTACAAGGTGTATCGCTACAACTTGGCATTTTCACGTTTTACGAGAGATCTTGTATGTACAACGAACGCCATGTCACTGTGGCGATGTTTGTAGGCGTGTCACCTCTTGACGACATGAACTACGCCCCCATACCATATCTCCCCTTTTTTCTATATCTATAGTTGTAATAAATTAATAAACTGAAGTAAGTACATTTGTTTTGGTCTTGCTCACTTGTTGTTAGCACCTATCAGGACCCATTGATACAGTCTGTTACATCGTTATTAAATGCAGAGACGATATTCCATTAACACTATATTCAGGTATTAGGTTTTTGGTTTTTTTTTTGGATTTTTTTTCGTTTTAGTTTTTTTTTATTTTTTGCTCTATTAGCAATAAATATAATTAACATTATTATTGATACAAAAGATAAAATACGAAGAAAAATTCTTACGAACTGATTGGACTCGAAACAACATCTGTTGCCATACCGGAGCCACTATGAGCTACATCAAGTAAGCAGATGTTACGAATTTCTCTATGTAGTTGTTGCAGATTCTTGTATTGGGTTTAAACGGCGCGAGAAACTTATGGAAAACACTGCTTCGAACCTAATGAGATCAAAGAATTTTTTCTTTGTAGGTATTATTCGATATTTGTATCAATAATAGTAATAATAACAAATTAATGGAGATTTCACAAAAAATACATGTATGCCTCACGTACGTGAGGTGCACTATATGTTTCCGGAATGAATAAGAAAACAAATACTATAAATGATCAGAAATGAATTTATTGTTTCTCAAAATATTCTCCGTTAGCGTTAATGCACTTTTTTATACGAATGAACCAATTTTGAAAACATTTATGCCACTCCTCCGTGACAATCTTTGAAACATATTTTTCATGCTCTTCGACAGCCTCTTCAGGTGATGAAAATCGTTGACCACGTAACTGGTTCTTAATTTTTTTAAATAAATAATATCACGAGGTGCCAGGTCGGGACTGTACGCGGGATGGCTCATAAGGTCAACGTTGTTCGTCTTCAAAAATTTATTTGTCTGTCTGGTCGTGTGGCTGGCATTATCGTGGAGCAAGATGATACGGCGTTTACGGTTATTTTTACGAAGCTTGTCAATAACTTCCGGTAAACAAATGGAGAATCGTTGTACCGCAAATAGTGATTGGTGTGTACCAATTAAACAACGAACGAAAAAAAACAACGATTCTCTAAAGCAACAGTAGCCACGTGTCCAGTTTTATTAAAAAAAGAAGCAATCATCCGCTGGGAGGCACTTTGCACGCGCGCCACTTTGGTTGGTTTTGGCTCATCTCGAAAGACCTTTACGCTCGATTGCTGCTTTGTTTTGGGATCGTAACTATAAATCCATATTTCGTCACCTGTTAATATGTCCCATACCAAATTTGACGCCCCTTCGTTGAATCTGGTAAGCATGGCATTGCACCAAGTGACGCGATCCATTATTTGAGCCTCAGTCAAATTGTGTGGGATCCACCGAGAGCACAGCTTTTTACACCCAAATGTTTGTATAGTATTGATTGTATTTGACTCATGCCTGTGCCTAAAGATGCCCGAATCTCATAGTATGTCACATGCCTGTCTGTTTTGATCATACGGCGCACAGCATTGATGTTGTCGTTGCTAACAGAAGTGGACGTGCGGCCATTACGAAATTCGTCACTGAGATTCACACGACCGCGTTTGAATTCTGCAAACTAGCTATAAATAGTCGTCTTGCATGGTGCTTCATCGCCAAAAGCAGTTTGAAGCCGACTGAAGCTCCGCTGATTACACTTAAAGTCGTAGAAAATCATACTATGAAAATTTTCACGAGTTAAATCCATGATGATGTAGACAACCAATTTCTAAAATGACGCCACAATGTAAAAACAAATGACAGTCAGATGAAACAAACTGTAGTCAAATGTCAACATCATACAAGTCTATAGCCAAAGAGTTCCATTTTGAAATGTTCTAATGACTTTTTAAATATTGTTTATGTAAGTGGCCAGTTCCGGAAACTTACAGAGCGCTCTAAACCTCAAGAAGGTTGTATTCAATAAAATAAATAATATAACTAACATTATGTAATTTGCGAATACAAGTCTACTTATGTTAAATGGGATATTATTTATCTAGCATGCAACCTATAAGACAGAGTTAGATTTATGGGGTAGTGTTGTAAGTAACAATAACAAAGCAAGTTATCGAGGAGGCCCGCCTCGTCTTCGCCACTCGTGTTTGTCCGTTAGTCAACACTCTAGTCTCCGCAAACTTCCTCCGCTGCAACTTCTGGATGACATTTGCATAACTTGAAAATTTGAATACAAGCGCTGTTCACTTCCAGTTTCACACTTTTTACAACTTCCTACTGAAAAAGAGTTGCCCTTTTTGTTCTTATCTGCTACGAAATGTTTCCACGAACTTTAAACTGTGATTTCGCATTAACTTTTCCCGGACAATTTCAGATTTTTAACAAAATGAATTGACACAGAGCTGCGGTGTCGACGTCTATTCTGTTTACTGACGTTGATATACGAGAAAACCTAAAAGCGTGTGGCGTTGAAAGCAATTTCCACGCTGAATATAAATCCAATACAATATATTCTATAATACAATATCTATTTTCTGATAAATCAAACTATCCGTAGGTAATTGAAATATTAATTTGTTTCTGACATTGACACTGAATAGCTTACAATTTGAGTTTGAAAGGACGTAACATTTGTAATATTCATGCTTGTAATATTCATTGCTGGAGGGTTTTCTACTTGAACAATACTCGCCAGGTAGCACCGCTTCACATGTGTAACGAAAAAAATAGCATAATGTATTTCAAATTGAAAGGAGAGCCATCACAATTAAAGGCATAGGAAATACCTTATTATCCACAGCCAGTAAATAAGTTAATATCGAAAATGCCTTTAAATAGCGGTTATTTGTATTATTAAACAAAATAAGGACAGTAATCATGTCATGAATAATTTTAATTTATATAAAACCGACTGAAATTACATATATTAACCATTTCCTTTTATTGAAATCGGTTAATGGAAAGTGGGTGAAATCCAATAAACCGGATTCTGGAGATCGGAGATCCTGTTTGTCCGAGGACGTTTAAAATTCTCTGAAAACAAATGAAATCTTCGACCTGTATTACGCCAGTGTGGTGGGCTAAATTAGCTTTTGTCTTTTTTTATGATACTAAGACGGGACGAAGAAATAGTGCGCGTGATGGTAAGCGACACGCCTGTCAAAGAACTAAGAGGCACCGTCTCTGCGCCCGCCACCCTGAGCCATAAGTTAAAAGCCTGTGCCTGTAATTTCACCAGCACCCCCACCCTTCAAAACCGTAACGCAGTAATGTTCACATTACTGCTTGGTAACAGACATAAGTAAGGTGGCAGTACTTCCCTAGACGAACTCTTTCACAAGGAGCACTACTGCTACTAAACTAGCGAGACAGCAATGCGACATATACAGGTTGACACATTACACCGTATAATAATAACACATTAATTGTGGCTAACATGTTAATGTAGCATATTATATAGTCCGTAGTATAGATGTAGATGTCGCTGTTTATGAGTGGAATTTGGTTTTCGTACAATATCACTGTATCTATGCCAATCTGGTCTATTTTTAAGTTACTATTTAACTTTGGGTCTAGTATCGTGAGCGTAAATTATACGTAGGGCGCACTATAAGGTTCCGGAACTGGCCACTTACATAAACAATATTTAAAAAGCAATTACAATATTTGAAAATGGAACTCTTTAGCTGTAGAATACAGTTTGTTTCGTCTGACTGTCATTTGTTTTTACATTTTAGAAATTGGTTATCTACATTACAACTCGGGAAAATTTTCGTAGTATTATTTTCTACGACTTCAAGTGTAATTTAACAGCTCAACGGAGCTTCGCTCGGCTTCAAACTGCTTTTGACGATAAAGCGCCATGCAAGACGACATTTATATATGTAGCTGGCTTGCAGAATTAAAACGCGGTCGTGTGAATCTCAGTGACGAATTTCGTGATGGTCCCCGTCCACTGCTGTGAAAAACATTGATGTTGTGCGCATGTGACATACCATGAGATTCGGGCATATTTAGGCATATGCATGAGTCAAATACAATCAATACTACACAAACATTTGGGTGTGAAAAAGCTGTGCTCGCGGTGGATCGCATACAATTTGACTGAGGCTCAAAAAACGGATCGCGTCACTTGATGCAATGCCGTGCTTACCAGATTCAATAATGGGGCGTCAAATTTGGTGTGGGACATATTAACAGGTGACGAAACATGGATTTATAGTTACGATCCCAAAACAAAGCAGCAATCGAGCGTATTGGTCTTTCGAGAAGAGTCGAAACCAACCAAAGTGGCGCGCGTGGAAAGTGCCTCTAAGCGGATGATTGCTTCTTTTTTTAATAAAACTGCACACGTGGCTAATGTTGCTTTGGAGAACCGTTGTACCGTGAATTGGTACATGATCATTTGTTTACCGGAAGTTATTGACAAGCTCCGTAAAAATAACCGTAAACGCCGTATCATCTTGCACCACGATAATGTCAGTCCCTGGCACCTTGTGACTTTCATCTATTTCCAAAAATTAAGAACCAGTTACACGATCAATGATTTTCATTACCTAAAGAAGTTGTCGAAGAGTATGAAAAATATGTTTCAGAGATTGTCACGGAGAAGTGGCATAAATGTTTTCAAAATTGGTTCATTCGTATGAAAAAGTGCATTAAAGCTAACGGAGAATATTTTGAGAAACAATAAATTAATTTCTGACCGTTTATAAAAATACCATTTATAGTATTTTTTCTTATTCATTCTGGAAACTTATAGTGCACCCCACGTATGGATTAGGTCAACAACAAATAACAAAAGAAACATATAAAACTGGTAATAACCATTCATGAAATATTTAAAAGTATGTACCTAAATATAGCTAGAACTTGCTTTTTCTTTATATAAATAGAACTTCAAGAAAGAAAATAAAGAAAGAAAATACATTTATTTGGTTACCACAATGACACCTCAAAAGAAAAAAAAGGGAAATATTGAAGTGCACATCAGAAAACATAATACATATAAAATTATGCTCATTATTCAAATAACTTTCTCATAGGAAAAAATATTTCACTATAAATAAAACAACTGTCTAACAAAACTAGTATCAAAAGTAATTTACCAAAACTCGACCTCTGCTAATTTCTCGTTGTATAACGAAAGTGTTCATTTATTAACAAAAATATGGTTTACATAACAAAAATGCTGATTAAACATCAATTGAAATTAACTGTAAACGAAATAACAATTCTTTTAACTAAATAACCTTAATTTTTCTCAAAAGTTGCTCCACAAATTATCTTCGTCTATACAATGAATCACGTACAACGAACATTTTTATGATATAACGAATAACACATATTGCATAACATAATTTCAAAAATGTTATCTGATTTCCTGAAAATAATCGAGACTTTTTATCTCTTTCGCATACAACCTTGAGTCTGGTACAATATGCCCGAATAAAGAACAAGCTAGAACGCTGTGCAAACGAAAATGCGCTAATTTTTTCAAAAACTATAAATGCAAATAGTCATGTTGCAGGGTTCGCGGTCCGGCTCATGAATGTGGTACCACCAGCAGACGCCAAAAATCTTCTAATCGGACAGAAAAGGAAGAGTGGACGTCCTGCGAAAGCAAGACCCGCATTAATAATTCAATAAAAGTTTTTTATTGTCCCACTGCTGGGCAAAGGTTAATTTATTTTTTTTTCAAAAGATGAAAACATTCAACATAACACATAAATAAATAATTACGAAACAAAAACACAAACAAAGCAAAAAAGAAAAATGTATATAAACAAATTTTATTAAATTAAAACACTATATAATAACATCACTAATTTAGAAATCAAACAGGTAGTCTTCATAATGCTTACTTTTGCATAAATTTATGTGGTACTTAAATCAAGTTTCAAAGGAGCCGAGTTGGAGCAAAACATCGGTCGGAGATATGTATGTTTCCTACGATGTGCTCAAGTTAGAGCGTCGTACGAACTCTCAATCTGAACGGAGGAATTATAAATGTAGACTTGATATACCAATTTCATGTGTATTTTGCTGTTATTTGTTTGAGAGTATAATCGATTCCGAAGCAAAAACGTGGCATTATATTTTTTTACTTGTTGTTTATTGGGCATACCCAATAATAAATCAAACATCGATGTTTTGGGCAATAGTGTATATTGACTTCGTACAGGGTCATGAGCATATTTCGTAGCAGTAAAACTCTTTGTGAAAGAGTTCGTCCGAGGTAGTACTGCCGCCTTACTATTTCTGCCGCCAAGCAGTAAAGCGAGCATTGCTGCGTTCCGATTTGAAGAGTAAGGGTGCTAGTGAAATTACAGGCACATGAAACTTTCAACTTTCGAGTTTGTTTAAGGGTGACAGGGGCAGTGGCAATGCCATTTGAGCGGTATTGCAACTGTTATGGACAGGCGTGACGCTTACTGCGCACGTCGTATTCGTCCCGATACTTATGTTAGATTACATAAAAATGAATAATAAATTTATAAATTTAAGTATATTTTTATAGCTGTAAGTCTCATAACTAAATTATGTAGTTATGTATTTGTGTTCTTCTTAAATGAAATCGGTAAATGAAATACTGTTTATTTTGTTTTAGGAATGAAGTTATTTTAATGTATCATTAATTTACAAATATAAAATATGATTATAATAACATTCATTAGTTATTAGAAATAATTACATCACAATTTATGATTATACCTTTATTCTATAAATAGAAAAGAGTCCAGAAAAAATATTTTAAGCCTTTATTCCCTATACTGCCCTTCAAGAGTAAAAAAGGGATTTCGTCCAAAAACGGAGTTACGAGATGTCCAAATTCAACTGTTTCTTTTTTCATTTTAATCTAATAAAATTAAAAACCACGAGCAAAAAGAAATGCCTTTTAATGTAGTTTAATTATTCCAAACGTAAAATAGTCTATTTATTGGTCTCAATTAAATTATTCTACTCATTAAATGAAACAACTTTAATTCAACGTCTTTAGGAAATTCGCACAAAAGCTTTCGTCTTTCTACACCTACCTGCTTCGGATGTTTACCAAATTGTACAAGGCATCACCATAACTATCATCGTCGACCTATTTATTAAACGTCTCACATCTGGTCACGAGTCAAGTAGTAGTAGAGAGGGTTGTATAAGGCAACAAAAAATATTATGCTGAAGGCGCTGGTTCGAGTCCAGCCAGACCGAAGGAATTTCTCTAAGTCTTCGACCTTTGTTTTAATAAATTATAACGAACTACTGGAGTAATTTCACAAAAGATATTTGAATATCATAGGTAGTAAAACATATGTGATATTCAATCATCTTAATATTCCAAGTTTTCGATTAAGTTCAGAGTTAAATTAAGAGTTAAGTTATATTATTTTTATCCGTATTTCCGATGACATAGAAAGTGACTTGTATGTGGATTAGGTACACAGAGCAGCACCTATACGAATGAGGCGTGGCGATGATGCGTCCGACGCCATCGCAAGCGTGGACCGTGCATTACTCAGCTCGCTGACCCGGAATGTATATATAATTGATTTCAGCATTGCGGCTGGCATGCTAACGAACCCTGAATTCCAGTGAAAAGTTTGATCTCATAACTGGAATGAGGACTAATCCCTCCAAAAATGAATCGCTCTCTCACCTATTTAGGGAGATAATAATGAGGCTCGACTGAGAAGGCTATAGTTTACGTAATCGCCTTTTTGCGTTACACGTGAATGCTACGCGGGAGCGTGGTTGGGCATAAAAAGAGATACACAAGTGATAAATTGACAGGTAAACTATCATTTATTCTGGGGAAGCTTCGTCGTCTGCGTCTCAGGGTGACGGGCGCAGTGGTTATGCTCAGATCTTTGCAATTTAAACTGTAGGTGCTATGGACAGGCGTGTCGTTAACCGTTTGTTCGTCCTTTTGTTTAGTAGTTAGTATCACAAAAAATGCTTACTGCTATCAAAAATATGAATCAGATAAAAACACTAGTAAATTTTTGAAAATGTTTATTTGGGCAAAAATTTACTCGCTGTAGAAGCTTTTTTAAGCTTTTATGTTACATCTCTTGACAACTAGTTAAGCAAAAACAGTTGAGTCAAGTGAACATTGATTAAAATTTCTACTGGACCAAAAGAAACGATTTATTTGACATTATTTATGACATCATTTAAGCGTTGAGAGTACTTAGTAGCAATAGAGCTCCATGTGAAAGAGTTCGTCCAAGGAAGTACTGCCACCTTACCTATTTCTGCCGCCAAGTAGTAATTTTAGCATTACTGCGTTTCGGTTTAGAAGGGTAAGGGTGCTGGTGAAGAAATTACAGGCACATGGGACTTGTCAACTTATATTTTAGGGTGACGGGCGCACTAGTATTTATATGTTCTGTGGGCAGTGCCTCTCAGATCTTTGCGATTTAAAGCTCTGAGTGGCAATGCAACTGTTATGGACAGACGTGTAGCTTACCATCAGACGCACGAATTGTTCGTCCCGTCAATTGGTATTATAAAAAAAGAAGTAGAACAGTTTTCCAACAGGTTTACAATGAAATCTCCACATACTAATATAGTTTTTTTTATTGGTAAAATCTGTTTAATACTATCTTCCATGGTTAATTCAAACTCGATGAAATTAGCAGAGGGGGGCCTGTATACAAATAACACGACAAATTGATCCAATTCCACACATGAAATTTTAATGCTCCGTTCAATAGAAAGATCTGTGATATCCTTACGCTCTTTATATTTTAAGTTACGCTTAATAATAATCATGGATCCGCCTCTATTTAAGTTCTTTCTTATGAACGAATGGAACGAACTGTCTATTACATAATTTTCTACGTTGTTAATTACTTCGAAATCTTTCAACCAGTGTTCTGTTACACAAAACACATCAACGAAAATGTCGTGTAAAAATGACTTATTTCTAATGTTTTGCAAGAAATGTTTTGATACACGACATGGAAACGATTGGACTTATCTGATGTCGAGTCTCATACACAAGGACCTCTACTGCTACTGCATATGATATATTATGGGACTATATCTCAATGACAGGCAGCTTCGGCACCGGATAAGGAACTTTTATATTTCTTCAAGCTTCATTTCTTCAAGCCGTCCTAATAGCAAAATGTTGAATCTAGTTTATTCATTATCATTATATTATAGTGGAACGGAAAATGTTACGATTATTATACGACAAATTAAACACTTCAACAGCTAATTAGGTGCGGCTAAGATCAGAAGAAAACCAACGGGAACTAGATTAAAACATTCGAGTTCTACTGTAAATTATGTCATGTATCTTTTATAGGAACGTAGGAATACTTCAGTAGGATCGGGATCAAGGAAAGCAAACCACAGATAATATAATACTGTACTAGTACAGATACCTAATCTCACACAAAGAAATATCCACTCGTAACTCAGCTTATTCGTCTTAAAAGTCAGCTTGCTAAAGCGTTTCTTGGTTCTGAGAATAAATTCAAATAACTGCCATCTATACAATTTATTGCAAACTAACAAATCAAAAAGTATATCATTGAGAAACCTTCGATTTGTTACCATTTCAACGACAGTTTACTTGTTGCACCAATTTCCAGAACTATAAATGAATTTTAATTGAATATTTCTAAAATTTTGTTTCTTTCTTATATTTTACATTTTACTTCTTACGACATACCTCAAATTTTCGGGATAATTATTTTTTATTTTAACCAAGTGTCGCCATCTACAGTTTTAAATAAGTATTCAGTGTTTTTGTATGAATTTTTACCGCTTGAGCAAACAGTGAAAGATCTTTTTCTTTTACTATCTGTTTGTTCTATACCCAAACTCATAAAGTACACTATCACGTAAACTTTGGAGAGAATGTAGATCTCAAGTTTAATCCGTAATCTTTTAAGATTATTCTGTACATGTATGCATTCCCATGATTATGGTGGTATGTGAGCCAAGAAGGGATATGCATATAAATTGGAAATTATCTGCTTCGAGAGAAGGAACATTAGTCACAAAAAATTGTTCTCGTTGACGCGTATCGGTTTATCACCGAGTTATATTAGTGGTACAAGATAATCTCTTAACAAGATCACCAGGACTGGTGTAATCCATGTAGACTCTTTTGCATCGCTCAGTTCTAAATTAATAATACAAAAATTGTTTACGAATTATTTTTGTAAATATTGATTGATAGAAAAAAAATTGAAACATTTGTTTTCATATTCATATTCATATTCATTTATTCATTGCCACCATATGTTAGAAAAGGTCTTAACTTAAATACATGTGTTCATATGGACCCCGTTAGGGCACTGCAAGATTTAACAATTTGAGAGAGGAACTTAATATAATATTACCTACTCACTTTCACACATTCACATACCACATTTATATTATTATATTTACATTGTAATAACTATAATTTTATATTTATTTTCTACCTATACAATTCAAATACCTAATAATGGAATTAAAACATAAATTTAACTCTTGACATATAGTTATAAAATTGCAACATAGAGCTTATGTAATCTAAAATACACAAACGAGGTAATAGCATAGCATCTACAATCATATAACGAATATATTCTATTTTAAACGAAATTTTATTATAATATTAGAACGAATACGAATAGCTACTCGAATTTGTCTGAAAAAAATTCCTCTATAGAATAGTAGCATTTTTTAATTAACATTTGTTTTAGATGTTTAATAAACGTTATGTATTTTTCGTTACTTTTGATTTCATTTGGGATTTTATTATAAATTTTTATCAACATACAATGAGGGCTGTTAGTAAATAATTGCAATTTTGAAAAGGGTACTTTTAATTTGTATTTATTTCTGTCATTGCGTTTAATTCCTGGTATTGGAGAATACAAACCTATATTCTTACGTACAAATTTACATGACTCAAGTATATAAATTGAAGTGAGGGTTAATAAATTGTGTTTTATGAAATGGGGTCGACATGAGTCCATTTGATCAATGTTAGCCAGGATTCTAATGCATCTTTTTTGAATTTATCATTAATTTATTTTTTATCGAGTTCCTAGGGTTTCCTGATTGTTTACACAGGAAGTGAAACTATTTTTTTTTTATTATTATTTTTATATTCATTCGAGAGCACAAGCGACATCGGAAATGGGTCCGAGTTTTCTAGATTTGTATAATCTCAGATTCGGAACTATAAATGTAAAATGCGCCATAGGACTTGTAAAGGGCCCGAAACGTTGGTTTGTTCGAAAAATCAAATATACGCGATTTAGATCCGAAGAAATAATTTCAGTTCGTATTTTTATTTTTACTGAATGTCATAATATTTTCCCTTCAATGATATTTTCATTTGTGAAAATACTCCACTAGTTTGTTATCATTATTGATACAAAGATCGAACAAATACAACGAACAATTCCTTCGATCAGACTGGACCCGAATCTGTATCTGTTGCTACAAATTCGGTCTCCATCTCAATAATAATAATTAAAAAAAATGTTAAAATAAAGTAGAGTTTTAGAAATAAAACTTTAAATGAGAAATACTGCACGACTTAAAAAACAAATGTACGCAATTTAGCTCCGAAAAAATTGTTTCAGTTTCTGTATTTACGCACCTGACATCCTTCAACGTTTATCTTCTTACCATAGTATCAGATTCGATTTCGACATTTTCTCTGGTTCTGTGGTCTCAGCTAGGAACTCAACTAGGAAATGTCTTTCGTCTTAACTACACGACAGATTTCGTTGAATTTTCTTAAAATATTAAATTCAAATTTATGGTTACTGTCACTTATTCAATCATATAATGTTTATATACTTATTTTATTTAGCAGGTTGTGTTCACGTCAAGTAGGGTACTTTCTTATCGTATTACTATGCTATGAAATACTTTTAGTTTTTTATTGAATATCATAATGCTTTTACTGATGACTCGAACCAGTATCTGTTGCCACAACGTGGCTATAATAGTCGATCTATGTAGGTACCAATAACAATAAAAAATATGTTAAAATGAAGTTCGGTTTTAGAAATAAAACTTCAAATGAGAAATAGTGCACAAAAAGACTTATTTTTCTCGAATTTCAATGCCCTGTAGCGACTTGGAGACGTAGTCAGACGCCTACTTTGCCTAATTGTTCATCTAGGTATTCTCACCACCGATATACATAATACAGAGCCTCTTAAAAAGGATTTGGCAACCAGATTGGCGATGTCATTAAAGTTGCAGATTAATATAACACGGAAAATCTGCTTCTCATTCCTAATTTACTAAAAATTAATTCAATTCTACGGTAGAATGGTTCTTTACTATAATAATATAATAATAGTGTGTTAGACAACCACACCAATTGTTTGGTCTCACACTAGGGAATTCCCTGTACAATGAGCACCAGAGTACTTCCACATTTACATGGCGAACGGCTATGGAGCGGAATACCTTGCCTGCAGACATTTCCCTAAAGGCTATAACTTCGACCTTTTCAAGGCGAGAGTGGATAGGCATTATTTGAGTGTGCTTGCTAATTCGTCGACCACATCGTTACTTTCCATCAGGTGAGTTGAGGTCAAATGCGCATTTATTCTTACACGCAGACCTAAAGCAATTTAGAAAAGTTCACTTTCGGAATTGGTCGTACGGGAATCGACCCCGGGATCTGCTCGTCCATTGCGCAAACCATTGTGCCACAGAGGTCAATAAAATTAATGTATGGTTTAAACAGCCATTTTATTCCATAGCGCCTCGATTAGTACTTGAAACTCATTTCTTCAGTCCAATATTCATGTTTTTATCTCTCATAACGATCAAGTGTGACACATAACACATCCTTGCAATGTTTTTCAGTTCATGTACGATCTAAGTGATGAATGTAATGTAAATAAATACATTCGGCGTAATTAAGTGCAAATAGAGAAATAAAGTTTGACAATAATAGTCGCTTTCACGAAACAAAATCGCCGAGTAGGTATTAATGGAGGCTTAAATGGAGGTGAAACTTTAGTAAAGTGCCGTTACCGCCCATTTGTCAAACAAAAAATATGACTTAACTTCGGGCCCGTGCCGTCAGAACATGACTTATACAAATATCCTGCGAGGTGGTTAGTTTTGGTCCCATTTTACGAGCTGAATATTGGGGAGGGCAAAAGAAAGTATTTAAACCGTCACATGTTTCTAACGCGCAGCAGTGTTTTAGGACGTATGACGGATGAAGATTAGTAGCAGTAGAGCCTCCTTGTGAAAGAGTTCGTCCAGCGAAGTACTGGCACATTACCTATTTCTTCCGCTAAGCAGTACTGTGAGCATTACTGCGTTTCGATTTTGAAGGGTAAGGGCGCTTGCTGGTGAAATTACAGGCACGTGGGACTTATCAACTTATGTATCGCGGTGACAGACATAGTGGCGGTGTCGTCAGATCTTTTGCGATTTAAAGCTCTGAGTGGCACTGCAACTGTTATGGACAGGAGTGTCACTTACCACCAGGTGCACGAGTTGTTCGTCTCGTCACTTATTATTATAAAAAAGAATTTAAAAATCTGAAGATTTTGCGAAAATTCATGTACCTACCACATAATTCAGTAAAAAGCGCCTTTTTCAAAACACATGCTAAAATTCGTTTAGCCAAACAACTGTATAACGTAAGTAATGCAATGCGTTTAGCTGTTCGTTAAGGCAGTTAAGTTTTTGTTTTTTACGTAGATGTAAACTGACACTAACGCTATTGCAGTTGTAAAAAGTGTAAAATAGAACATGGAAATTCTAGAAGTCCGTTTCGTTTGCAACTCTTTAAAAATTCAGCGGTAACTGAGATAGTTCTCGTAAGCCTTTGACGTAGGGGAGACGTGAAACAGCCGTTGGAGCAGGTTCGGAAGTACACGGATTCATCGTCGAACCGTTTAACGAATTACCCAAGGATTACTAACTTATTTCATTAAGAACTTGGCCTGCCGAATTGTTATTTTGGATAAATCCCACTAGCGATCTTGATGACTCTAGCTCCTTTTACCTCGCCCTTATTTTCTTGCCTCTTTTTCGTTTATTTAATATAAAAGTATTTTTTTAAACGCAGGAATGTCTTTACGTTAAACAGGTTGAACGTTGTGAGCGTCGCTAAAGTATAATATAATTCAATTTAATTTAATTTGAAATTTACCGTAAGCTTTTCGGCGAAGAAAAACATCGTGAGGAAACCTGCACACATCGGCAAAGAAATTTAATGATCTGTGTGAACCCAATGCGCATAGGGCCCACGTGGGAACAGCCCAAACCCTCTCATTGTGAGAGGAGACATGTGTTCGATGTTGGGACTTTAAATAGGTTAATTATTAATGTTATTAAAAGATAAAATTATCGTTTTTATGTGAAATAATTGTAAGTTTTTCATTGAAAAAAAAAACCGACCTCACAAGTTTTTTCGATTTCCATGGGTTCCTCTCCTCAGATTCTGACTTCTTGGTAACAATAAGACTGTTACGAACTCCTTTTTACATTTTATATTTCCTTTTCTGGTTGTCATAGTGACGGTGATTTGTTGATTAAAAGTATTGTGTCAAGTGAAAAGCAGACTTTTATTCGCGGAAAATAATTAGTGATTTGTGATTGCCGAAACGAACCCAGAACAGCATCAGGGACCACCACCACCTCGAGAGTATACCTAAAAGCGATAGAATGACCAGTGGACTGAATGGAAGACAGCGACGGAGGAAAAACACTTATTTTTATGAAAAATTTATAATAAATTCAAAACACGTTACACACTGAAAGACTTCACAGCGAATCAAAAAACAATGAAACAAAAATGTAATTCAAACATTACAAAAGAAACCAAAATAATTCCAAGTCTAAAAATTACATAAAAAAATAAACTATAAAAGATCTATATGTATGAAAAAGATCTGTCGCCAACAATACCTTATCAAACAAAAGAAGAATTTTCAAAATCGGTGCACAATTGATGGAGGAATTGGTGAATACACGGATGTGCCCATAAAATTTGAAGATTTCCTTTGATTGTTATGGGATCCTCATCCGATTCTGACTTGGTGATAATGGAACTACCACGGGAGTGCACCCTTTCAAACAAAAAAAAAAGGTTTTGACGGGTGCTGGTGACATTACAGATACATGAGGTTTGTCAATTTATGATTCAAGGTGACCTGTGCAGTGGCAGTGTCCCTAAGATCTTTACGATTTAAAGCTCAGAGTAGCACTGCAACTGTTATGGACACATACAACCAGGCGCACGATTGCTCGTCCCGTCACTAGGTGTCATAAAAAAATCTCATCGGTTATTAAGACGTGTAACAGTTACATATCACTATGTTAATACAATAGTGTATTAACTCAAAAAGTGTAAAATAACTCAAAAATACTTAAGATTTCTCATAGATACAAATACAAAGACATGACAACAAAAACATAGAAAAATTCGTGAGGTCCGCTGGTTCGTTCCGTGGCTTAGTTGGTAAAGCGTCTGCCATGGTATGCTAGAAGACGTCGGTTCGAATCCGGCCGTATCGAAGAAATTTTTTCTGAGGTTCGGTCTTTGTATTAATAATTATATCAAAAAGTGTATTTTTTCTCAGAATCGATGCAAAACGAATTACTCACTTCGTGAAAGATTAACAAAATGTATGTATAGGTTAAAGTTTAATACAGACATCTAAACAGTTTCCTACTTGCCAAATATATTTAAAAATAAAACGGAAAAATTAATAATTTCGCAATTTTTTGATGAGGGACTGTTTTCGCCACAACTAGCTCACAAAAATTTTGTCTCATTTCCGGATTGTTTTTCGCAATATTCTAACGACGGATTGTGAAAAGTGTAATTTTGAATTTCACACATTTTGAGTGACAACACTATTGTAATAGCACTGCGATATGTATATACATACACGTGAACTGCGAGTTTCATATCATTATAGAAAAGATCCATATAAATTGGATTTTGTTAGATCGGTACTACAACACAATAATAATGTCATTTAGTAAGAAAGATGGTGGTACGTATTCCGTGAAACTATTTTGTTAAATTAAATACAATACCTTCTGAATTCTATGCCTATAGATTATTTTGATTGTTGACAAAATAGCTTAAGAATTCAAGCAAATTGTAAACCAATACCATATAACAAATCCAAGACGCAGTTGAAAGGATGGAGGAACCGTGTAATGTGCCTGTTAAGAATAGGCATTCCTCTCACGTCATTTTGTACCCTCTTCATTGTCCTATTTGAGAAAATTCTCAGATTTCCCTTGGAATACCAGACATAATTTAATAACATCAAAGAAAGAAATATCTTAAAGGAAAGTATTTAAATATAATTGTTTATATTGCCTAGAAATATTGTTTTATATAAATATAAATATTAAATAACATCACATACGTTGCTCCAACTCCAAAGTATGTAACTAAACCACTTGTGTTACGGAAATCGGAAACAACGATAGTACCACAAACATGCAGACTCGAGAGAATATAGAAAAAGTTAGATTTCTACATTGACACGACCGGCGATCGAACCCAGGACCTCAGAAATGGCGACACATGAAAACCGGTGTCCAAGCCACTCGACCACAGAGGTCGTCGAATCCTTAAAAAAAATCTTCGTAAGATACACACTGCTTCTTAAAAATTACGCGTCCGTCATCAACCGATTTATAAGTCCCACATCTAGGCATGGGTCTCCTCTCAATACAATACTATACAATAAAATATACAATGATTGGTTGTTTTTTGTTAAGCCTAATTTTTACTCTGTATTTTTCTTCTTTTTTCTGCATGTTATTATTCCTTCATCGAATAAATGTTTTTTTATTCTAATCTATTTTACTCTCAGGAGAGTATTTAGGCCATAGTCCGTTGCGCTGGTCCAATACAGAACCTACTACCTAATACTGAACCTTTTTCGACGTGCAGCTTTAGGCAGGCAGTCACGTGCTCATGGTAAATTTCAAATTTAATTAAATTTCTCACATAAATTCCGAAAAACTCAGTGATGCGAGCCCGTATTTGTACCCACGGCTTCTGCTTGAGAGGCGGTAGGTCAAGCTGTTAGGCTACAACGGCTTATGTGCCTAAAGGGATACAATAAACATAACTAGAAAGAAAGAAAGTAATAAACGTTTATTCAGCTTATAAAGACTTAAACAACAAAACAAATGTCTCTCAACATAACAAATTCCTGTTGTAAATAAGTTTGTAATCGATATTTGTGGGTGAAAATAAACTATTATTATTATTATTATTTATCATAAATTTCTTATCAAGGGTGTTAACTTGGATTCATTGACGTTACTTTAAGAATAGGTTTTTACCTATTCTTAAACTAATAACTGAATACCAGCGTTACAGCAGGCGAGCTGTGGCATATCGTCCCTTTATTATCTCAAACTCGTATCCTAAAGCACGAAGTTACTGAAATGTATAAAACGGTTTGTATATACAAATTTTGCAGGCTGATTTCACTTCACATTTCTTACATATTCACACACTGGCAAAAGCCAGTGGCAAAAGCAAGTGAAATTGCACGAAATTAGTAATGTAGTTAACACTAAATCTATAGTTTAGTACCTTAAATATTGACTAAAGACAAGTAGAATAATTACTAACAATAGGAAACTAGAGCAGTTGCAGTAAAACGCCTTGTGGAAGAGTTCGTCCAGGGTAGTACTGCCACCTTACCTATTTCTGCCGACAAGCAGTAATGTCAGCATTACTGCGTTCCGGTTGCGAAGAGTAAGGGTGCTGGTGAAATTACAGGCATATGGGACTTGTTAACTTATGTCTCAGGGTGATGCGCGCTGTGGTAGTGCCCTCAGATCTTTGCAATTTAAAGCTCTGAGTGGCGTTGTAACTGTTATGGATAGGTGTGTAGCTTACCATGAGGCACACGACTTGTTCGTCCCGTCACTTGAAGTTATAAAAAAAAAACTACTATTATAAAAGCTTTTGCAACACCATTAACGTCCCCAAGTACGGTATTTCTTTATAAATCAGTATTAACAATACACAATAGTTACAAATGGAATACAGTTAAAGGATTAAAGAAAAGAAAGTTCTTGTAAAAGAAGTTTCTGAACAAAGTGTTTCCTGTGGCGTAAACTTAAAGAAGAATGGAGGCAGTGTTGTGACAAGGCTAATTTTGCACCTCCCGCCGCCTGCCGCAAGGGTCGATGCCACCCCGCAGGTCACCTCAGCCGAACCAAATAAATACGTCCTTCTCAAACATTTGCCGGTGTAATAATTCTTCCGTATATCTCCCTCCGCGATGTCCCTTTTGTCCCTTGTCTTTGATCGAAAGCCTCTTCGATTGATGACTGCTATTTGAACGGAGTTCGACCGCCCTCTTCAATGACTTTCAAGTTTTACCCTCAGTGTGCCTGTAATTTGAATGTAAAATCGACATGTATAAATTATTTTAGGGAGACGTTAATATATTTGTAGCATTATTAAATGTTAAATTCTCTATTAATCTATATCTGAAATGTATTAGCTGAGAGTCATTATTTATGCATATATGATAACAATTTATGTTCGTTTGCGATAGAATACATAATACTCCTTTTTAGGGTGAATTAGTTGGTAATATCAATAAATAGAGCTTCGAGCGATCGTCGAGTGTCTTTTAAAATTAACATTTCATTAAAATCAACTTTTCAAAGAGAAACCGTAAAATAGCATTTGAATTTAAGTCGCATTAAAAGTTTGCGTGAGCAGAGTTCGCAGCACAATGGGGCCGTTGGAAAAATTCTAATTACTTTACCGAGTTGGTCCGGAATTTAAAAAAGTTATGCTTACTGCCGGCTCTACTCGAATACACCAACGACTTCCTTCTTGCTCCCAAACATCCTCTCAGAAGCTAACATAAGTGTTTTTTTTATTGGTGTATCTTTTGTACGATTACAAACTAAAATGGAGAAGCTCTTAGTACACATGATAAGTGCCTATCTTCTTTTTATCTGCAGTGAAATAATAGTTCATTGAGAGAAGTACTGCCAACTTACCTATTTCTGCCGCCAAGCGGTAATGTGAGCATTACTGCGTTCCGGTTTGAAGGATAACAGTGTTGGTGAATTACAGACACATGGGACTTGTCAGCTTATGTCTCAGGGTGGTAGGCGCAGTGCCAGTGTCCCTCAGTGGGGTGATTCACGTAATCAAACCGTTACGATATCGTAGTGATTTACCCGTTGAACTGCTTTTTCGTATTCACGTGTGACAGTGAACGTCAGCGAGTCCAATTTTAAAGTCGTTCTATCCAAATGTCGTTAAAGCGTATTCTGGCATGTGAATCGAACTTAAATGGACTCTAAACGACAAGTCATACGTATTCTGCTAAAATTTAGACAGTTCTTTCAATAGTCTTTCGACGACTGAATGTCAAATTTCACAATTCAAGATGTCGTTCATTAGCCATTACGTTTCGATTCTACTCATATCAACGTTCGTTCAAGTGATACGTGAATACCCATTTTGGATAGGACTTCGATCGAACGACTACGTAATTTCAACGATATTTTGATAGCTTGAACTTACGTGAATCGCACTACAGATGTATGTGATTTAAAGCTCTGAGTAGCACAGCAACTGCTATGGGCAGGCGTGTCACTTAGTACCAAGCCACGACTTGGTCGTCCCGTAACTTGGTATTATAAAAAATACCTTAGCCTTATTAAAACTCAAAAGGCATACAATGCCCTCCACGTCCAATGCAATAATGCCTTCAGAATGCTGTTGGTTCTCCCTCGTCATTGCAGCGCTTCAGGGATGTTCGCCGAGGAACGTACTGATGACTTTTATGCCATTAGGTGGAAATGGGTTGCTTCTCTGTTGAGCCGTGTGCGAGGTAATCAAAACGAGATTTTGAAGGTATTTGCTATAAATATGATTGTTCCATCCTGAAGTTCTGGTTGGACCTAATTATACATATGTAGGTACAAAGAAAAAAAGGATTTATACTAATAAGAAAGAGTAATTTCTCAAAATATTTGCTAATTCTGAAAAAATATTTATTAAAAGTAATAAAATATTGTCATTACAAAAATACAGCTTATCTTTTTCTAATACAATTTTACTCTTAACTTTATTCTAACTTTGAGACAAATACGTTCACTTCAAGATTTTACTTCATTTCAACTTACATCAAAACATTTTTACCTCTTACATCAAATTTAAATTTAATCTTAAATGAATTCAAAATTTCTTGGGTGTATTTTAAGAAAATATATTCTTTAACAAAAAAAGAAGTAATTTTCTATTCATATTAATATTCTAAATTCTAGAGTATATTCTTAAAGCAACATTTCGTTGCATTTTGACATGTCGCCGAAGGCACACGAGGTAACGATTACTTTTACTTGTGCTTGTAATCATAAACAGTCATTCATCCAAAGAAACAATACGTAGTATCTCTAGTTTGTTAGGGTGTTATTTATTATGTTATATATTAATTTAAGAAATTTGGTTTCAGCATGAAATCAAATTACACTTGTAATAAGCACAACTTTAACATGCATTTAGTTGCATCACGCCATCGCTAGATGGCATTAGTTGTACTCTGAAAGGCGCTATCGTTTTGTTAACTTCAATAGTATAAATAAAGTCAATATATGAGAATATATTAGAAATTGTTCTCAAGTATTTGAGAAGATATCATCCTGTTTCTGCTACTTTAAGGTTTGGCACTGAACCGTGTGCTTTCTAGACATGGGGAATAGTGTTACATTTCTATCGCCGTGACTGTCGTTCCGGTTCCAAAAAAATCACAGTGATAAATCATTGTGATTTTGTCACGACTGTAACATACATCACGATATACGGTTTTAGCCAGCGGCTTCTTTCTAATACTTATAGCCGTTTTTTATAGAATGATTTAAGTTTTTGCTCCCTTTGTAATAAGTTTCAATTCCATTCAAAAAGTTGATTTTGTATTTAATGTAATTTTGTTTTTACTTATTTAATGCGAATCTTTGGATTGTTAAAAATAGCAATAAAATGTAATGTAATTATATTTCTAGTAGAATACACAAAGTAAATTATACATAAATATAAAATACCAACTCTTCCTATAATAAAACAAATATACGAAAATATTTTACTTTGTTCATAAATAGGTTTATGATAACTGCTGCACATTTTTTTCATCTGCCCTTTCTAGTAGTAATAAGCACCTACGACCCTTGCGAGTGAGCAAAGAAAGTCATCCTATTTCATTCACTCCCATCGTCAAAATGGCCCGATTTGAAGAGAACTACAACGAGTGGCGCGCTCAGTCACCACGGAACGGAGATCGCGCATTGTATCAAATACGTATGTCGTGATGTGAGTGACGGGGATAGCTATTGGAACGGAGGAACACCTATGTGACTTTGGAACGTCGTTCCTTCGGAACGAGTCACGTAATACTGTTTGCCGGCGGATCATCGTGATTTTTTCATCGTGACGTTATTTATCACCCACCTCTAGTGCTTTCACGCCAGTGAGACATACTGTTGGGTCCATAATCTTGTAAGTTTACCCTTTTCGATATTAGAAAACATAAATCTTCAGTCAAATAATTAACTATCTCTCAATTTTTCATTCTTTTTTTTTTCAAATCAAAATCGGACATTTCTAATAACAAATAAATATTTTGTTGAATCTAAAGTGGCTTTGTGACTTGAAGTAAATAAATTTGCTCTTGGATTAAATATTTCTGTCTTGTAACTAAAATACACTTTTGAGACTTTTTTTTACTATTATCAAGTAATTATTCTCTAGCGTCTATAGGGAGAGGATCATTTTGTTGGATTTAATAAATTTATCTTCATAAAAAGAATTTTGTCTTTTTCTACGTAATCTGTTTTTACCGTGTAGGTAAATAAATTTTATTATTATCACTATTATTATTAATTAACATAGTTGTAAGTACTAAATGTTACTACCAACTCTATTGATGCAATTATCTGAAATAAATGAGTATAATTATTATTATTATTCAAAACCTCTACCTACGTTCTTAAAACTTATGGCCTCTAACATCAGAGAGCGTAATAAATTTGTAAACATATTTTGTAAAGTGTTCTTGCTCTTAAATCGAAAATCTACCTGCGTGGATGCCACCATTAATTTACCGTGATCCCAGATCGATGTAGGCACTCTAACAAATAATGAACTAGAGTAAACTCCTAAACGCTCTCGGCACAGAAGTGTTGGCAATTTGGTGCAGCCGGCGCCTTGTTGCCGTCGTTTTTCTTGCCGCTTTGTTCAATAAATGTACGGCTCGAGTGCCCTTCTACACAGTGTTAGCTACATATTAATACTGTCATCATTATTTAATACGACGCTAACTGAGCGAAAATGGCGTTTATGAATCCGGCCACGATATTTTTGTGTGCCACACATGTAACACGGGACATTGTCGTTTGCCATGAGTTTATTGACAAGCAATTTTTTTTGACTCGTGGTAAACGACATGACGTGTTTGTGGACGGCGATAAACGTGTAATGGGTAAAAATATTTTTAAACCCAATTACGATAAGTGTTACCGTCAATGATATTAGGAATAAACATTAGTTGTTAATCTAGAACCGAAGCACGAGTAGAAATTAGCTTTTTACAGATACCATTTCTTCCCTATAAATCATACCAGGAAGAACATTACGATCGCGATACATACGTTATTACGCTGTTATACACATTTCACAAAGGCTCCATGTGGCGCGCCCAGTGCGAATTAAAACCCAACAATGCCGGCAGGTGTTTTATGCGTGTGTTGTGTTTTATACGTATTATCCGCCAACATCCGTCCGTTCCTACTTTCAGACCGTTTCATCTTGCGCCCAGGCGGGTCAGCGTAATTTATTACCTATTGTGCGGATATTTCATTTATCACGGTGAATTCAATTTACAGAACAATTAATCATTCCACAATACTTACTTGTAGACAGCGGACTGGTTGCCGGGCACTGCACGGTAGACGCCTGCTCGTAGAAAACTTTCCGTACGCTTAAATCCAACAAAAATACACTTACGTCACGTTTACATACGCGCGCCACTCACCTCGCATCTGTTTCCCGCAATCGTTATCATACACACATAAAGTATACATATATTAATATCTAATCTTGTAACATTTACATTTTCTAATAAAATTGAAATTGATGTCATGTCATTTCGTTTTGAAGCCAACGGAAGCAAAGAGACAGGAAATCCTTTGCGGTTATATTCTATATAGAACTTTGAATGCTCTGTTATTTGGTTTTTAGTCATTAATTTTGTTTTACGTAAGAAATATTTAACAATATTTCTACGGAGAGCAAGGCAACCGATTTGATAAAGGGAAAAGTTAGCTTGGTTTGGCATACGATGGAATATCAAAGAGGAAAAGGAAATTGGCATGCAGTGATGTCCATAAATTTTAAAATAGGCATATTCCAATCATGTTATTAGGGGATCATACTTTCGGCATGCGTTATTTTGATTATTCTCGCTTAATAATAAATAAATTAAAACGGGGGATATTGCCAGACATGAAAATTAACGTCCGATGTCGCTGGCCACAGTTGTTGCTAAGGTGTAGGACAGTCTGCTGGACAAATATTTGGCCCTGCACGACGCTCTGTTCGGTTTTAGGCCAGGACTTTCCACAGAAAGCGCCATATTATGTTTTAAGCAGACTGTCCGATACTACACAGAAAGACGCAGGCCGGTGTTCGCCTGGTTTCTTGATCTCTCTAAAGTTGGTGGTTTATAATATTTTATAATATTCTGTGGGATAAGCTCGAGAAGGCAGGCGTACACACAGACCTAATAAATGTGCTAAAGTGCTGGTACACGAACCAGCAAAATAATGTGAGGTGGGGAGGGGCTCTCTCGGATGCGTACAGGTTGAAGTGCGGGGTGAGACTGGGGGGTTTGACCTCGCCGAAGCTCTTCAACCTGTTCGTAAACGAGCTGATCGTTGGACTCAGCAGTAAGCCTGTCAGATGTCGAATCGCCAGCATTAGCGTAAATAACATCGTCATCATAAATGTCAATGATATGGTGCTGCTGGGTCCAACGGCGGGCTCAATTGCGGAGCTCCTTCGGTTTTGTGAGCAGTATACGAGTAATCACGGCCTTGGACGTGAGGCGCACTATAAGTTTCCGGAATTAATATAAATAAATGGTCAAAAATAAATTTATTGTTTCTCAAAATATTCTTCGTTAGCGTTAATGCACTTTTTCATACGAATGAACCAATTTTGAAAACATTTATGCCACTCCTCTGTGACAATTTCCGAAACATATTTTTTCTCTCTCAACTCCTCGACAGCCTCTTCAGGTGATGAAAATCGTTGACCGCGTAACTGGTTCTTAATTTTTGGAAATAAATGAAAGTCACAAAGTGCCAGGTCGGAACTGTACGCGGGATGGCTCATAAGGTCAACGTTGTTCACCTTCAAAAATTTATTTGTCTGTCTGGCCATGTGAGAACTGGCATTATCGCGGTGCAAGATGATACGGCGTTTACGGTTATTTTTACGGAGTTTGTCAATAACTTCCTTTAAATTTTGCAAATAAATGGTCGTGTACCCATCACTATTCTTGGTACAATGATTCTCCAAAGCAACAGTAGCCACGTGTCCAGTTTTATTAAAAAAAGAAGCAATCATCCGCTTAGAGGCACTTTGCATGCGCGCCACTTTGGTTGGTTTTGGCTCATCTCGAAAGACCCATACGCTCGATTGCTGCTTTGTTTTGGGATCGTAACTATTAATCCATGTTTCGCCACCTGTTACTGTGTCCAACACCAAATTTGACGCCCTTCGTTGAATCTGGTAAGCATGGCATTGCACCAAGTGACGCGATCCATTTTTTGAGCCTCAGTTAAAAAGTGTGGGATCCAGCGAGAGCACAGCTTTTTCACACCCAAATGCTTGTGTAGTATTTTTTTTATTATATATATATTGATTGTATTTGACTTATGCCGTTGCCTAAAGATGCTCGAATCTTATGGTATGTCACATGCCTGTCTTTTTTGGTCATACGGCGTCGATGCATGGCATGCGAAGCATCGATGTTTTTGTTGTTCAATGAAATTCGTCATTGAGATTCACACGACCGCGTTTGAATTCTGTAAACCAGCTATAAATAGTCGTCTTGCATGGTGCTTCATCCAAAAGCAGTTTGAAGCCGAGCTAAGCTCCGCTGAGCTGTTAAATTGTGGAATAAACTTTAAGTGGTTAAAATCGTAGAAAATCATACTACGAAAATTTTCACGAGTTACATCCATGGTGATGTAGACAACCAATTTTTAAAATGGCGCCACAATGTAAAAATAAGTGACAGTTAGATGAAACAAATTGTATTCTACAGCCAAAGAATTCCATTGTCAAATGTTGTAATTACTTTTTAAATATTGTTTATGTAAGTGGCCAGTTCCGGAAACTTATAATGCGCCCTATGTATATAATTGTGTCAAGAGAGAGTTTATGGTCTTTGGTATCCCCGGTAGAGTGATGTCTTGTGAATCTAAAATAATCTTAATGAGGTGGCACTAAAGAGGGTTGTGCAGATTGAAATACCTAGGACATTACTTACTGACGGAGCATCTTAAAGACCAAACTGATATTGATCGAGAACGTAGGGCGTTGGCTGCCAGATGTAATATGTTGGCACATAGATTCGCTCGCTGTAGTGAGGAAGCCAAAATAACTTTATTTAAGGCGTATTGTCAATACGGGTGGTCTGTAGGTCAACTATACGCAGAAGGCGACTTTTGGGACTACCGCGACATTGTAGCGCATCGTTGATGTTTGCTCAAGCGGGAGTAGATGACTTTTTTGCTGTGATGCGAAAAAAAACGGCGTTACTACTCTCTAGACTGCGTTCTGGTCCTAGCAGCATCCTGAAAATGTTAGCGGCTAAGCTCGATGCGCCAATGCTTCGTCATTTTATCCAGGTTCTGGTGAGGTGATAGGGTAATCGGCAGCGCCTCGAGCAGAGAATGTATGTTTTTATGTTTTACGTTTTAACTCTGTATTTACTAACAATAGTCATAAGTTTAAAAAGGTCTGTATTTACTAACAAGTGGGCCTTGGACGCCAAGTAGGTAAATTATTTATTTATTATTATTTATTAATGCAATATTAGAAACCGTGTATATTTAATTTTAAGTCTTCTTCTTATCGTAACGATGGCATACTAAAGTATGCCAATAAGAAGTTATAAATAATGCTTGTCATCGTGGTGAAAGGATTTTCCAAGCGGCGTAAGACACTAGTCGATTGTTAGTTACCCAGTGTGCGCCACGCGTAAAGTAATGGTAAGTCGTGCGGGCCCTTTCGTGCACCCCAATAATGAAATTAATATCAGAGTAATATTAATTTTAAGTGAAAACGAGTTACAGAAAAGCCTCTGTTGCATAAAACTTGATTCAGTTTACTTTTATTATGGAAAATTTATGTTTCTTTCTTAAGACATTACCATAATGGGATCTTGGGCACTCTAGTTTTCCCAACGTTAGAACAGACAATTTGCCATTCAACTTGCAGATTTGGTACACGTGTTCATTTATGCTGGTTGTTAGCATTCTGTACGCTTTCGCAGAATTGAATTAGTCTACCCGTAACCTTACGTTCCCCTACGTTTGGTGCCCCCACGAGTGACATGCATGACTCGTGATTGCGAACACGTCGCGAATTAAATTCTCGTCTGACCCTGCAGCTTTACGTTGGTTACACAAAATAATGTAATTTGAGAACATTAGTTAATTGATGCGTTGCTGTTTTATAAAATAATCTCACTGTGAGGTTTCTAAATATGCTTTAAAATTTTGCTTTAATTATTTGTTCGTTAACATTCAATTAAGTACTCAAGTAACTAAAAGGTGAAAATTGCTAAAAGCCTGTTTCGCAAATAAAACGGTGCGGGCACCATCCCAAATACACATCACGCTAGCATGTAGCGCTGTACAATGTAGTGACCTAATTTCACTGCAACATTAACGATAGAATATTTCCTTTTATAGTACTTAGAATTTTCCGTTGCAGGTCCAACGTATGTAAAATTAAAAATTAAAATTAAAGTACACAGAAGGGTGGGTACCTATGCTATTTTAAAAAGTTCACCCTACACATCTATTATATGAGTCATACAATTTTTATTGCATGTGTCTCGCAGTACAGATTCAACTACTTATCTATCTGCCTATCATCATTATCAACCTATTTATACGTTCCACTGCTGGGCATGGGTCTTCTCTCAGGCGAGGGTTTTAGGCCCAATAGTCCCATTGCGGGTTGGACTCTTGCCACGTTTTTCTTGTGAACATTCTGCGACATGCAGATTTCATCACAATGTTTTCTTTCATCGAAAAGCTAATAGTAAATTTCAAATTCAATTTCGCAAGTAAATTCCGAAAACTCAAACTCAGAGGTGCGAACCCCGATTCGAACCCGCGGCCTCTGCTTGAGAGGCGGTGGGTCGAACCATTAGACTACCACGGCTATATAAATTATTTTTGGATTTGTGGTATTTTGACTTGATTGTCATAACTAATACATTCGCATTTCGGAACTTTCGATATATTGGCACCTAAAGCTTTATTGTCACCTAAAAAAAAAGTCGCTGATTTCACTTAACAATAAAACTGAAACTAATTTAGATAATAAAAAACCGATAAGATTGGGTTGCAGATCTTGATTCACTGATCACATGTCTGGGACATGTCAATAACTCAATTTCGTTAAAAATGCGATTACGTTACTTATGGATACTATAAGGATGGCAGTATTATAATCGGGTTTGAAGTCTTAAAATTAGTCTGATTTTCTCCTGAAAAAGCATGGAAAACGCCGATAGTTTAATTAATGTTTTGTAATGAGATGCCACCTTAATCCCAGTCGTAGTAACTACGTGAGTTTAGTGGCACATATCAGTACATACTAACCCAATTGCGCCACGCGGGCTTGTCCTCGTAAATCTACAATCCGTGGCGCTGGCAGGTCGGGCTAACTGACTCCGCGGGTAATTATCCCTTTACAGGACAGTTAAGCCGAGTCGTATTGCTGTCTGCCGCTTCGTTAGGGGATCTTGAATATTTTCTGTTTATCTTTGTTGTAAGTTCTTGCAAACTTACAACGAATAGCTTGTACTAGAACCGATATCAAAATATATCTCAGTGAAGAAAAACATATTAGTATCTCTGTATTCGCGTGATGTATAAAATCAATGTCACACCTTATTAAATTATCGAAAGGTTCTATTACTTGAGTTGGTTATAGACGATCAAATTTCCGGTGTTATGTTTGGGTCCGTTACGGCGGAAAATACGTTTAATTTTAGGTAAATTAGAGCAGAGCCGTCCACGTTCCTGTACTCTATCTTCTGGACCCGACCACTGGCCGCTAGTATTGTTCAATGATTAATTACCCTGAAAATTGAATCGCCGCTGTGATAAATGAAATACCAACACAGTATGTAACAAATCGCCGTCGTCGTCGAGCTTTTCGATCAGCGCTCACCCTCCCGATTGTTTGATTTTTGTCAAAAACGCTGAAAAGATTAACAAAGGTTACAGTTGTCAATACACGTGAAAGCAAAACAGAAGTCTTCCTCATGGTGAAGGGCTTAATTTATAGAATTCAATATTTGATTCCTTCAAAAGCCGCATCCTTCCCGCCGTCAATGCATCGGTGGTTTTTCTGGTATTGCAAATGTCTGTACCTAATTACACTTAAGTACCACAAGGCAGCCCGTCTTCTCATTGGCGAACGACTTTTTTATGTTTTTATAGTATTGATATTATTATTCAACAATTTTAACAGTTACAGATATCTGGAAATTCTAAACGAAGTCTTAAAGAAGACTACAAGCAAGGAGAAACTCCCGAAATAAATGTTTAAAATTCAATTCCGCTCCCAATAAGCTTACACGCTTTACATTATATTGCTGGACCTTGTTTATAAAGGCATAATAAATTAATTTGTGAAAGTCCGGGTACACTTCGCAATTTTATCGAGTAAAGTAGGGTACACAACGAACACTCTTATTGTGTGTTTTCGTTTTATTTTCAACGCTGAAAGTTTTTGTTGGCGAATTATTACAAAGAGGGTCGTTGTTTGGAGTGAGGGAGTCGTGTTTTAATAATGAATGGGCGAAGCATTAAAGCTGACATTTAAGTTACTTCGTCGCTGGAGAGGGCCGCCGGGCGGGCGGCAGCGATGGCGTCGTCGCCGGCGGCGGAGTGAGGCCGGGCGTCCGCAGCCTCAGCTCCTGATTACAGCGTAATTGAGTGCTTCCGCCGATCACATTGTCGGTGAGTAGCTTCTCGTTTCATGTCGTGATTATTTAGAGTTTCGAGTTTGTACTTTCACAGTAAAGTTGTAATCATATTTGCTGCATGCATGTACCTTGGTGAGAGTGTCGATATTGATTGTCGAGTATGTTTTGGCAAAAATAAATCCTTTTTTTGTGATATCTAGTGACAGGACGAACAAGTCGTGCGCCTGATGGTAAGCAACACGGTTTTCCATAACAGTTGCAGTGCCACCCAGAGCTTTAAATCGCAAAGATCTAAGGGGCTTTGCGACTGCGCCTAACACCCTGAGAATGAGTTTAAATGTTTATAAACACAACGAAAAACAGCCAACCCCGGTCTTAACAAAGAATAAAAATATTCAAAGAATAAGAAATTTTCAAGGTAGAAATTGCATACTTTTTTTATATACCAAATGACGGGAAGAACAATTCGTGCGACTGGTAGTTCACTGAGAGCTTTAAATCACAAAGATTTGAGGAGCGTAGCCTCTGCGCCCGTCACCTTGAGACATAAGTTGAAAAGTCCCACGTGACTGAATGTCAAAATTCAAAGCCGGAACATAGTAATATACATTTTTGCCTGGCGACAGAAATAGGTAAGGTGGCAGTACTTTCCTGGACGAACTCTTTCTTTCACATCGTATACAATCCGTCCCCCAAGGAGAGATGAGTGAGTTACGAGTTTCTGAGGGAAATAACCTGACTAGAATACTAAGACTAAGAAACCTAAATAGAAATATCATACACAGTACGCTCCCTCAAAGCGACGAATAAGGTACGCCTCACCAGCTATCCTATAAGTTTACGGCCTTAAAAAACCGTATATGACACTTTTTAAATAATATCGAAGAAGTCGTCCCGTCACTTGTTCACATATTATAAAAGTGCGCCTGGTGGTAAGCGACACACCTATCCATAAGTTGCAGTGCCATTCAGAACTTTAAATTGCTAAGATCTTATGGGCACTGCCTCTGCGCCCGGCACCCTGAGACATAAGTTGACAAGTCCCATGTGCCTGTGATATCATCTACTAGGCCAAGAATTACGTACGGCTTTCCGCAAGAAACGCTTGTATAAAGTGGAAACGTCTGTGATTCGTTGCCTCCATTACCTACTCCACTTAAACAAAGTAAGCAAATTACACTTGAAATCGTCATACTTATTAAACTCTACTGCTCATTGGTAAGGCAGATTCCCTTAAGAAGAATGAGCAAGAAACTCTAGGGGTTGTAAATCTCTCTGTAAAAATACATTTGAATACATTCATCATTACAATGTCTAATTTAAACATCTTAGATCGAGACTACCAGCAAGAGTTAAACAGTTCACTACCATGGATTTTGTCTTCCAAGTACGCAGAACCTTTAGTATAAAGTTTTTATTTCACGACGTATTTTATCTTATATTACAGTTTTTATCTTATTACAGAAGCGTATACATTGCCCCTTAAATGCATTTGAGACTTTATGAAGACGACTGTCAAGAACAGCTAGTTTATTTTTATTCCTCGTATTAATGTTATGTCTGTTATTATTTTTCATAAAAAATAAATAATATTTTTCTTAAATACCATTTTCATAAATGTACAATAAGTACATTACTCTAAGACTAAAATGTCTATGTAAGAATGTTAATCTCTTTAAACTTATTTCTCAAAGACACTCTTACTATCACATACTTTATTTCTATAGCAATATATTTTATAAGTACATTTAGTGGATATCATTTAATTCATAATTAAAAGCGCCCGAAAATTTATATATGCGTCTGGGAAAGATGTTTGTCAAACTTAAATTTATTAATTTTTTTATTAACTTCGGGAGGCCCACTGCTGGGTAATGGGTGAAAACAGGCTGTTGATGGAGACGACGATGAATATAATTTTGACCTTCTTAAAAATTCGGTGAGACTGTAATCATATTAGGGGTTAAAGTATGAAATTGCCGTTTTATTGCAATAGGTTCTTTGAATTTTCATAGAATCTTCATGGTTTGAGGTTTTCGAATGAAACTTTTTTCAAATGGTTTCTGTGATTTTTTTTTTTTAATTTGAAACATTTGAATATCGACTTTCAATTGTTTTTGTTATTCAATTTAGACAAGAAAGATGGATACTGCGAAAATTCGAGTGATTTTTGAATACGAGTTCCGACGCGGAACTAACGCGGCAGAAACAGCCCGCAATATCAATGCTGCGTTTGGAGAGGGGTCTACTAATGAACGCACCGTGCGATTTTGGTTTAAACGCTTTCGTGATGGAAATTTCGACTTAAAGAACGAGCCACGAGGAAGACCGCCCACACAGGTGAATAACGATGAATTAAGAGAGATAGTGGAAGCCGATCCTAGTCAAACTACCCAGGAATTAGCGACATGGTTTAACGTTACCTTACCCACAATATTGACTCACTTGCGTCAAATCAATAAAATAAAAAAATACGAAAAATGGGTGCCTCATGATTTGACTGATCTGCAGAAAGAAACGCGTGTTGAAACTTGTGTTGCCTTGTTGAACCGGTACAGAAATGAAGGAATATTGGATCGAATTGTAACATGTGATGAAAAGTGGATTCTTTATGATAACCGGAAAAGAAAAATGCAATGGCTGACCCCAGGTCAAATGCCACAACAGTGTCCTAAAGCAAAAGTTACCAATAAAAAGGTAATGGTAACTGTTTGGTGGTCTCAGCATGGTGTTATTCACTATAGTTTTCTCCGATCTGGTCAAGCAATAACGGCATATGTCTATTGTGCCGAACTCCGAACCATGTTGACAAAACTAGTAGTAAAACAGCCCCGACTCATGAATCGATCTTCACCATTATTGCTCCACGACAACGCGAGACCTCACACAGCACGAGAAACCATTTTGACCCTTCAGGAACTGCAGTTAGAAACCATTCGTCATCCTCCGTATTCACCAGACCTTGCTCCAACGGACTACCATTTTTTTCGTGATTTGGACACTTATCTACGTGACAAGAAGTTTTCTTCCCAGGAGGCAGTACAAAATGCTTTCACACAGTTTGTGCAGTCTAGATCGTCGGAGTTCTATCGCAAAGGCATTAATAACCTTCCCATTAGATGGCAGCAATGTATAGATAATAATGGCAACTATTTTGATTAAATAAATTTGTTAAAAATTTCAAAAATAAACAATTTAGATTTTCAGTACAAATCGGCAATTTCATACTTTAACCCCTATTATTTTTATATTTTTTGTCTTTTAATTTGGATGGGAATTTTATTATCCATTTTTATTATATATTTATTTTATTTTGGTATTTTTAATTTGTATTTGTTTATAATTATTACGTTGCATAGTAATTAGTAGTGTATAATGTTTATGTTTCCTAACAAATTTGCAAAGTTCCAAAATATACATTGATGTAAATGAGTATCTTTTATTAACTGCCTCCGTGGTCGAACGGTTACCATGCTCGCCTGTCACGTAGACGTTTCGGGTTCGATTCCCGGGCCGTGAAAAATATTTGTATGGCTTTCATTTATTTCTCCCGTGACTTTGGGTGTAATTTGTGGTTGTCCATGTGTGTGTCCATGGTACTCGCGATACAGGGTTTCCCTAGTGCGGGGTTATAAGTGTGTGTGCGTTATTATTATTATTTGATAAAGCTGTATATTGGGTATCTTGTATGTGACAAATTACTAATTTTGCACCTTAATTCTATACAGAAGAAGATATTTTCGTTTGAGTGAAGTACTCGACGCGACAAATCAGAAACGGTCGCTTTCTTATGAACGTTTCTTGCGCATAGCCGTACGTATCTCATCCCCCAGCGAATGTAATAAATACTGCTTTTTAATGGCTTAAACTTTACGGTAGCTGGAAAGGCGTACCTAATTCATCGCTTCGAGGGAACGTATCGTATACGTAATTCAGTTGTTTAGGCCATTCGAAAAGCATATCTAACTCATCTCTCCTTGGGGAAAGTATTGTGTCGGAAAGCTCGCGAAAAAATATTCGCGTCCGAGAAAGATGTTTGTCATACTAAAATTTATTTATTTTTACCGATTTGTTTAAACACTCTTATATGTCACGTCGGTTAGGCATTTGGCAATAATCACGAACTCCATGGCGCCATGCCAAGCCATTTTAAAAAGTGAATTAGGTGTTTGTTTAATGCCTATTGATGGATGCCATCGCCATGGGCGCGCTCTCAGAAAATTCATTTATAATAAAGAAAGCTTTTTTCCTTATATGATGTAATACTTCCTTGTATGAAATATTTACATCAAAAGTCAAAAATATCATCTTTAAATTGTAGAGTACTTTTAAAGAAATGAAATAAATCTTTTCGTATAATAAGTATTTTATTTAGCAGTTGAATAATTTTCAAGAAATCTTAACCATGCGACATTAAAAAGAACAACTTATTTTTAACCGACTTCAAAAAAAAGGAGAAGATTCTCAATTCGACTGTATGTTTTTTTGTATGTATGTTACGCGATAACTCCGGTATTTGTGAATCGATTTTCATGATAATTTTTTTGTTGGAAAGAGGGTTCCTCAATAGTGGTCCCATTTAATTTTGAAGAAAACTATCGACCTTTAAGGGTGGCTGTTCTTCACGCATGAAGATTCATTTTTAGAAATAACGCCTAAATTTTATCATAAGGAGCAATTATTTTAATGGTTGATTTTGCTATTCTCTAATTCAAGGCGTTCTTAACCGATTTCAAAAAAGGAGGAGGTTCTCAATTCGACAGTATGTATTTTTGTATGTATGTTACGCGATAACTCCGGTATTTGTGAACCGATTTTCATGATTCTTTTTTTGTTGGAAAAAGGGTACCTCCATAGTAGTTCCATTTCATTTTGATGAAAATCACCCACCTCCAACTCCAACCATCCAAGGGTGGTTGATCACGCATGATCATTCATTTTTATAAATAGCGTCTAAATTTTACTTAAGGAGCAATTATTTTAATGGTTGGTTTTGCTGTTCTCCAATTCAAGGTGTTTTCTATCTCAATATACTTTGAGTAGTGAGAACCGATTTTTATTATCTCCTGTGTCAAGACCTGACTAAACATCACCATATTTCAATAAAACTTGGCAAACAGATGTAATTCCACGTACTTTTGAGGTCGGTTTTTTTAGTAATCTGTACTGAGATTATTCTCTCTCAATATACTTTGAGTAGTGAGAACAGATCTTATTATCTCCTGTGTCAAGTCCCGTATAGTGGCGAACTAGGGGAAGAATCCGGGTTTACAAACTTTCCGGTAACCGATTTTAATAAAACTTGGTAATTATATGTAATTCCACGTACTTTTGAAGTCGGTTTTTTTAGTGCTCTGTTCTGAGATTATTCAAAGCGCAAAGGCAGAGACAATTAAAAAAAAAGAGAGTTTATATTCAACACTTCACCTTATAAGGTCGCTATATATGTATATATAGCGATCGCCCATCCAGCTATTGACTGCACACGACTTCATTTTTGTGTTAGGTACTTATCGTAAGCGAAACTATTAATGATTTACTAATGATATATACATAACCATGTATATATCGTTAGTCAATTTCCTTAGTGTGTCGTGAATAAGTTGTATCATCTTAGAATGCCGTTATTGTTAATCATCAATATTGGGCTTGGTTACTAAGTCATACAATGAACAAAAAAAAAAAACAAACCTTGCCAACTATTTTAGGAAAAGAAATCTACGTTCAAAACTCAGTCGGATTTGTTTTTTATTTCTCATATACAATTAGAACAGACCACTTGTAGTTTGTGACGTTGTCATCCTCCTTCATTACATTGGAATATAAAATAATAAAAAAAGAATAAAATTATGTTTTCATTATTTTGAATTTTTATTTATTTATTTATTTATTTCATTGTCACACTTATGTCATTCTAGATACAGTGGCTTGTAAATGTACATGTGGCGTAAGTGTACGGGCATAGCAAAGTGATGAGGGTACTTCTTATAAAAATAATAAAATAAATGTGATATTTAATAAACCATTATATTTATACAAGTAAAGAGTAAATTGAGAAGGATATCGAGTATTTTAAATTAATGATATAGTAAATTACTTTTTGTTATTGATTATCAATAATTACTATGCGTACCGTCATAGTACAATAACATAAGTTTGGTATGTGTGCTCGCCCACCGCGTACCGTGTACAGACTCACAAATTCGCGTAATCTCTCGATGCGTTCGCTTCGCATAGCGCTGGTCGTCCCAAGCGCTTTCATTATTATGCGAATGTACACACACAGGAGGACACACACACACACACTGACACACACACACACACACACACACACACACACACACACACACACACAAGCCGCGCTGCTACGTTTGTGTATTATGTAACTATATCCCTATGTACTATTGAATATATCACTAACTCTTCCTAATCAAATTCATTTGAATTCGTATCTCCTCGACTTTTCTTCGGTTATTTAGCCAGCTTCGACCACGCGTCTCACATGTTGTACAATTCTCCGTATAAACTTGTGCTGTACAAAAAGTCTTACTGCAGACTAATATTCGTCAATTATACTGCCATTGTATGATACCTCATGCTATCTATCCATAATTGTATATATTTTTTTGTAAATATCTCTCTTATTATGTTCTACAACAAGCGGCTGATCGATTTGTACGCGAGAGCTTAGATAGATGACAAAGAGATGTTTAATAACTTTATAATTTCGTGAGCTCGCTGTTAAAAAGCTAGTCCAGTGCATGAGGCATGATGAGACATTGCCAGTACAATGAACATTAGGTTGAACAATGAGTAACAGATACTCATCTCTCCCGCTCAAAATTTCAAACGAACTGTCTTTGTTTTGAAATTCGTAATTAGCAGCATTGGCGGGTCCCAAAAACGTAACTGTACCTAAATTAATGTCGGTGTAATTATCCCTTGATCTCTCGTTTTCGGGTTATCATTGGCAGCAACTATTCCAGAATTCTTGAATATGTAAGAATATTAAGGACTCGCAACTCGTGTGGTTTTTGGTTGATGACTATTCATATTGGATATTACAAGAATTTTCGAGTCTCGCTGTGCTCGCTATCACGAATAGAAATCATTATCATCATTATCTTAGACATGTTTCCTATGAATTTACGGGTTCTTTCTTACTTGGCACTGAAATTATTATTCCACTTGGGACTGAGTACATGGAATTTGGGAATAAATGTTATTTGCACACACCTAAAGCAGTACAGATAGGCGCACGTTGCGTTGATAATTTCTGTAAATTAAAAAAAAAATCAATTAAAATATATATAGTTGGTCAAGGATAAAAATTTGGATAGAAATTCAGGATGGATTCTGGACATTGGGATGGATTCTGGACATTGGGGAGCTTAAGATGGAGACGTTTGTCCCATGCTGAAATCCTAATTAAGTTATTGACCACAATGGGAAATCGTGTAGAAATACTGCGATTTTCTTACAATCGCACAATAGGACCATATTGTAACGGACTGTATCAATGGTATCGGCTAATGAAGAGTGAGCAAGACGAAAGGTATATACTTACAGTTTATTAGAACCAACAATGTAAAGAAAAAAATACGAACGAACACAGAGAAAACAAAGACAATAACAAAGAAAAAGGTACCACAAACAAGTATATTTGAACTTAGACTTTCAATTTAAAACTAATCTGCGAAAAATACCATAATAAAATATGTACAAAAACATTTGTAGCGACTGCTGCGATTCGCTACACACATAAAATTATTTATTGTCATTTACAATAATAATAATAATAATATATATAATAATAGCAAATTGGTGTTGTATCCAAGTTTTGCTCTACGTACAATTAAGCAAGTGGACTTAATAAGTGTGCGGCGAGTTTCACAACTTGAAGGCAAGTAGTCTTGAGAATGCCCGTTGAGAAGTGAAATAGTGCTTAACAGTTGTTCAATTACGAATTTCGTGCAATTAAATTTAAATTAAACTTATCCGAATAACTTTGAAGACGCCTTAATTAACAATCAAGTGTATGAGCAATCAATCACAGAACGTGTTTAGGGCGATGATGAATGATTCTACGTCTACTATTTTGCAGAGCTCGCAAAAGAAATGTTAATTAAGTAATAATTTCCGTCTACCCCATAGTTTATTTTTTGTGTCTGTAGAATTTATAATGCCGAGTGTAAATTCTAAGGCAGTGGAAATAAAAAAGTTTACGAAATTTTCAGACTGCCGCGAGCTATGGCCCTCGCAAACTCTTTAACTCCAGCTGGATCATATTTTTGGGCGGCAAAATTTGCAGCAATGAATCTTTTCCAAGTTTTGATTGTACACATTCGTTACGTTGTGCCATTCGTCAGTGGTAAAGAGTTCCGTTCCATCTAACTTCGTGATTCAAGGAGTTACGCTAAAGTGCTCTCGATTTCAAATTCGAGCAAAATGTCATTTGTATAAAAAGCGGGAGATTTCACAAGTCGTATTTGTAAATCGCAAGCACAGGAGGGATTCAAGGCGTGCACATTACGAATTCATAATATGATACGTATATTTTTGGCTCGTTTTGTATAATGTCGTATTATTTGACTTTAAAACATAAATTTTGGAGCTTAAACCAGTGTGAAATGGGGCAATGCACATTCTACCTAAAATTAAGTGTGACGTGCGTGAAGGTGGTCTTACGTCGCCGGACCTTTTCAAGTTTTGTTTACTTTTAAAAAACGATATAAGCAATGGCTCAATGCTCAATGGCTCAATATATATATGTATATGGATGTATGTATATACCACATACGTTGCTCTTATCTCAAAGTAAGTAAGTAAAGAAAGCATTTATGTCAGGAATCGGAAACAACGACGGAACCACAAACACCCACACTCGACACAAAATAATAAAGTTAGTTTTTCTACATGAAATGAAAACAAGTGCGGAAGCCACTCGACCACCGAGGTCGTCTAAAATACTTACTACTTAAGGTAGATTTAGTTTAAATTTAGTAAAATTAGCAATGATGTGTCTTTGACCTTTTTGTCCACATTATGCCTTTGTATTTCCTATTACTTTTCAATAATTGTGATTCTTAAGTGGAGAACAGTGTGTGGAGAAGAAAATGTATTTAATTTGTTTATTTAATTAATGAATGAATGAAGTATCAGTGATCAAGTTCAAAATGTATATATTTATAATTTGAGCTATGCCGTTGACATGGCGCTTCGCAGAGAAACAATTTCGGTTTCTGGGAATGTACTGGAAATTTCAGAGACGAGATTGAGAGCGCGGGGCTCTAGTGGTGTGCTGCAATAGCACGCAGGTTTGCAAACTGGTTGAAGGTTATTTTATTTGAAGGAAAGAAGTTAGGCATTATAGCCTATTACATCTTTCGTGTACACTACAATGACGCGTACAACGTACCGAAGCCGTTGAAGCCGCCGTATCGCCGATTTATTAGAAGAGGGTGCGTGACTCAGATAATTAACTACTAGCGGTTGTAGTCAGTTTTACAAACACTGGATTTATCTTGCATTATATGAAAGTGAACAGTGGATATAGATCAATATTTGCGATCTGATATTTAATATTGTATTTATTATTTGAAATTTAGATTTTTTTATGGTACTGTAACTGGGGCGTAGCCTGGGTTGCGTAGCGAGAGGTGATTTTATGAATTTAAACTGGAATAATCTTCAAAATATACTTTATTGCACTTTTTTACATGCTTTCGGCGTTGGGTTATATTTCGTTATATCAAGATGTTCTCTTCTTTTCTTACTTCATTTTTCAAAACACATTCTAATTACAAAATTATTCATTCAGCCAGTGATTCTACTCATAGAGTAGAGCCTAGACTACAGTACCAAGTGACATAACGAACAAGTCCTGCGTCTGGTGTTAAGCGACACGCCCGTCTATAGCAATGCCACTCAGAACATTAAATCGCAAAGATCTGAGGGACACTGCCACTGCTCCTGTCACCCTGTTGACAAGTCTCATGTGCCTGTAATTTTACCAGCACTCTGTGCTCATTTATTCGACACGAATGTCACCGCGCTCACGCCGCGTCGCCGCCGCGCAGCGACCGCGTGCATCTAACTGTCATGGCAAAATACGCTCTATTTATTTAGCTTTTACGTTTAAATTTAAATGAGCGACTCTGGCGCGCGGGCGAGACTAGCTTGTTTGTGGCCTATGCGGCGGCCGCGCGGCGACCGCGAGGTTATATTATTCTCTGGAATTTAAATGGATGCCTAGTAAATAGAATTCAGATTCGCCATTAATTACGCGAAAGCGTGGTAACTGGGCCGTCAGTCGGGAAAACTCTTGTGTCGTGTGACTGGCCGCTTACCTTTCAAAACCGGAATGCAGTAATGCGAGTATTACTGCTTGGCGGCAGAAAAAGATAAGGTGGCAGTATTTCCCTGACTGTTTCTAAATTTTTGATATAAAATTTTTGAATAATAAAATTTTACTACTTAAATTTGACTAAAAACCTTAGAATGTACAATTTTTAATATTGATTTTTAATTTAAGTTGCAGTTACATTTTTTTTTATATAGTTTATATTTACATTTTTAATTTAAATTTCTAGTATGTTTTGAACCGACTGCAAAAAGGAGGAGATTGTCAATTTAACTGTATTTTTTTTGTATGTATGTTACACGATTACTCCGACATTTGTGAACCTATTTTGATGATTCTTTTGAAAGAGGGTACCTCAGTATTGGTCCCATTTAAATTTGAAGAAAATATTCCACCTCTAAGGGTGGCAAACTAAGGGATGAATCCGGTTTCGCGCACTTTCCGGTAACCGATTTCAATAAAACTTGGCGAATAGATGTAATTGTATGAACTTTTGAGGTCGGTTTTTTTATGACATTTTGCTTTTAAAATAAATTCTTTTTAAATTACATTTTGTGGTTAATAAATGTAACTATGGGTGCCTTCCTGAAATAAAGTTATTATTATTAATGCTTCAATACGCGAATGTCCGTTTTTGTACACAGATGTTGAATAGGACAATGGAAAAGTCGTATTAATTTAATTATTGATAACTGGTAGAATAGCTGAATTGAATGACAATTCATAGTATAGTTGCATTTGCCCGTTTCAATTTTACTCGTATATGGGATTTTCATTCAAATGAGATTACTGTCTGACAACGTCGTATCGGGTCGTGCGTATCCTTTTGCTGGGTGCATTCTAAACAATTTCGCGGAATTTACTTTCTTTAAATTTTTAGTTACACTGACTAAACATTTTCATTATTTGACGTGTTTAATAAGCACCTCAATTGTATAATTAACACCACATAACCTAAATCATCAAGAGAACTATTCTATAAAGTCGTTTTACCGCTGCCAGATGGCAGGTGACTCGGGTCGGAGTTAATACATAGTCGCAATAAATATCTATCGTTCCTTTCGGGCCAGTCATAAACTATCCTTGGGGCCTACCCGATATAACTATTTATGGTGCTATCATGTAAATATATAATATTGTGCTACATCTAGTAGATATAGATGTGTGAATTTTGGGATGAAAATGAAACTAATCTTCAATATTTACTTTGTTGAATATCACTATGTCTTTACTACCAAAAGTGCCTCGTCCTCCTCGGTCCTCGTGTCGTATACCTCATTACTGAAGGTCTGATTCCCCCACGGAAACTGTGTCGAGGAATATAAGTATATAAGTGTCTAATTTGAAGTTGCCCTTAGACCCAATAATATAAAGATCATTCGCTAGTAAATATACTCAGTTTGTTATAAGGGCGCGTTCAAATTAGCCGCTGTTAGACGCGCTGCAGCAGCGCGGCGGCCGCACGATGACCGCGCGACGGTCACTTTTCATGCAATTTCTAGAAGCGCTGCAACCCAGCGACTGTCGCACTGCAGTCACGCTCGGTGGCAGTCACGGTTAGTGAGGTGTACATGTAAATTTTTCAAATTAACTACGATGAATGAAAATCGAATTGAAGAATTTATAGAGAATGTAAAACAACACCCTGCGATATGGGATCGCAGTTCCGCCAGTTATTCCAATCAAATGGATAAAAAAAGGCTTGGGAAAATTTATGTCTAAAATTTATTGACAATTTTGAAACTGAAACTAGAGCTGAAAAAAATATAGCGGGTGAGTCATTTTTAATAAGGTAAAAGTAATGTTTCTTCGTCAGAATCCATCGCGTAACTGAGTCGAAATATGAAACATTACTAAAAATTTGATCGCACTTCAGTAGATCGACTGCCGCGCCGCCGCCGCGCGGTTTCAGTGTGCCGCCGCGCGGCTGCAGCGTTTCTAACAGCGGCTAATTTGAACGCGCCCTAACAGCGGTAGCCACGGTGAGGGATCACACGCTGGTTCGAGTCTACTCAGAATAAATACATTTTTCTTTGTGTTCAATATTTGTGTCAATAATAATAATAACAAAACTAATTTGTCTGTAAGTATAGTAGTGTAACACTAATGATCATAACGTATTATAGCATAATTGGCGTTCTAAACTTTGTCCTATTTGAAAGGAAATAAAGTTTTTTTTAAATGTCAGATTCAGATAAGAATGTAAGTAATTTTCGAATACGAGTTCCGACGTGGCACTAATGCAGCGCAAATGACTCGAAACATTATCGACTTGTACGATACTACTAAAGAACGTAATGTGCATTTTTGGTTTGTCGCGTTTCGTAGTGGAAATTTTAATATGGCCAATGATCCTTCGACCAGAGCTTAAGGTAACATTTACCTCCTTGTCATTAAAGCGTTTCCATTTCGGTAACTTTCGAGACTTTTTATTTATGGTTACAATTGACGTTACTAACAAGTGCACCTGGTGGTAAGTGACACGCCTGTCCATAACAGTTGCAGTGCAACTCAGAGATTTCAATCGCAAAGATTTGAGGTACACTGCCACTGCGCCCATCACCCTGAGGCATAAGTTGACAAGTCCCATGTGCCTGCAATAACTTAACAGACTTAACATACACAATAATGCTCACATTACTGCTTCGCGGCAGAAATAGGTAAGTTGCTACCTCCCTGGATGAACTCTCTGCTTCAAGGAGCTCTACTGCCACTAAATATTGATAGAGATATTGGTTTATAAAGTATTTTTTGCTAATAAAAAATATCAATAACGGTGATTTTGCTTAACAATAATACTTAAACTAAATTATAAAAATCGATTGAAGGAGGTTGTAGATCTCGTCATGCTGATCCCAGATGCATATATTAATAACTCGAACAGAGCTATAAATGTCAGATTACGCTAGTTATGATGAGTTGTGACTATTGTTGAAGCCGATTCATCGAAAACCACACGGCCGTCATTGGCTACATTTTAGATTAACATATTAAAAAAAAATAAGTTGTAGTACTAAGTACCAGGATCTCGGCTCCGACTACCTATTTATAGTCTTTGGAGTCGAAACCCTTAGCCCGTGGGGCCCCAGTGCCCTTCATCTATACAAAATTTTATCAAAAAGATTAATAGACTGTCTGGGAAACCCAAGGGCCGGCGACTACTTTGCCCAACGCATTAGCATAGCCAATAGAAAGGGGGAACGCCGCCAGCATCTTGGGCACCGTGCCGCGGGGACCGAATTTTATTCATATAATTTAAAAATCCTAGTTTTACTTTCTAGTAGTTAAGCTTTTATTGTCTTTTTTACCTTACCTGTATATTATCTTAATTAAACATTACGATTAACATATTTAGGGTCTTAGCTTAGGGTTAGACTGTTCGTCCATTTTATACTAAAAACACACAAATCCTGACTTTAAAATTAGTACATGAGTACCAAACTAATTCGAACTACAACTGCACTGTCTTTACAGGGTGTAATCCTTAACTGTGCCCAGGCGATTATTCCATAAATATAAAGGTACCAAAAAACTTTAAACTGATATCAAAAGTACGTACTTTTAAAAAAGTTATTACACAGCAATAACTTTTTTAAATTAAAACTAGAAATATCCAAAATTTTAACATTAAATGCTCCCACACATTTAATATGATATTCGTATAGAGGCTTTAGTTTTTCTACTGTAGGAGGTAACAATAAGTTAACACGTAACAAAGCTGCCATAAATAAAGTAATAAAACTAGCTTTTAATTGAATAGAAATATAATGGTATAGTTAATTATTAGGTCAAGTGTAAGTTGTCCATAAAAATGAGTAAAATTTATTAAATTTCTTTAGTGCTGATCGACTGAAAGTTCATGTATGGATCCTTTCATTGTATGGGACGAAAAAAATCGGGACAGCAGTAGGTCAAATTTATAAAAAGTTTTTTTCACACAAAATAATCGCCTGGGCACACTTAACGATTACACCGTGTAGATATAGTTGGATTCTGAGGAGTTTTAGACCGCATTATAATTAATTATTCGCACGTGAAGCCAAATACAGTCGTAACTAAAAAATGATGGAATCGAGAAAACTAAAAAATACTGATGGTACCAACAAATTTATATTCCTGTTTATAAGTGGAACTAATTATTATCTAGAAATAAAAGCAATCCCATTGTTCGCAATAAGATTCATTCGGTATTATTTTATTTTCAAATCGTGTTATCTTACTTCCACCATTTTTGAGTTACGATAATATTTGTTCCATGTGCGGTCTTGTGATGAGAATTTTTTTTATGATAAGTGCAAACGATTAACGCAGCGGCTGAACCTTGGTCACCGAAAACGAAAGTGAAAGTTACCCACAGAAAATTGTTGGAAACTATGTGGTAATCCAGCCCCAGGATAATCCACCAGAATTTCCAAAGACCTGGTACAACCGTGGCATTCTTTGGGGGAGGCCTAAGTTCAGCAGTGGACGTCTTTTGGCTAAAATTATGATGATGATGGTACAACCATGGCAGCAGATCACTATTGTAAAGAAATACGGGCGATGACGGTAAGTCTTGTAGAGAAACAACCTATGTGCTGTATATTCATAAGGTCTGGGTATTCGTGGTACTCAACTGAATCTTTTTATATCCTATCTTTCAAACAGAACGCAGTGCCTCAAATTTTTTAACTGCCTCCGTGGCCGAACGGTTACCATGCCGGACTGCCACGCAGAGGTCCCAGGTTCGATTCCCGGGCCGGGAGAAATATTTGTATGGCCTACAATTATTTCTCTCGTAGGTTTGGGTGTAATTTGTGGTTGTCTATGTGTGTGTCCATGGCACCCGCGACACAGGGTTTCCCTAGTGCGGGGCTATGTTGAGTGTGTGTGAGTGTGTGCGTTAAAATTGGTGATTTGATCAGTAGGGAGATACCCATAGAATACGGCGTTCCGCAGGGTAGTGTTCTTGCCCCCACCCTTTTCCTCATTTATATAAACGAATTGTGTGACATTCGTTTGGATAATGGTCGATTGATTG
>NW_020653726.1:13261965-13293552 GCF_003589595.1 Hyposmocoma kahamanoa
CACACACACACACACACACACACACACACACACACACACACACACACTCACTCACTCATAACTTAAGTTAAATATAATTAGCATTATAATTGTCTTTCCCTCTATTCATCTTGGTTTTATCTCGTCAATGTTCTCTAATTTTTAAAATAATTATAAGGAACTCATCCATTTGAATCTCTGTCTCTTGAGATACAGGTTTTTACCTAGTTCAAGAGTCAGTGTCGTTACTTGCCACTTCCTGATCCACTTTCATTGTAATTATTTTTTTCTGAAACCGTTATGTGTATTATTGTATCTATTTGTAATTTGTGGAAATAAATAAATATTATTATTGTGCATAAATGTATAATTTGATAAAATAAATGTTCCTAAAACATTTTTTATTCGAATTCAAATAGAGAACGGTAATTTCATATTTTACTTCTATTATTTAGGGTGGGTCAAATTTATGAAGCAAACTTTTGTAAATTGGTTCTCGTCTGAGTGTTCTGGGTACAGCTCTCAGAGTTATGGTTATTCTGTTATACGTACTGTGACGATGCTGACTTCATTCATCGTCATTCCTTTCTGGTTCTTGGCCACGAATTTTTTTATTTTTTTTAATGAATTCGCATTACAAGTATTTTAATTGAAAAGTCATATTACAAAATTGTAGAGTATGTTTCAGATAAAGAAGTATGGAAAGACAACAAGAGTCTAGATTCCACACAAATTTGATTCAAATTGTATTCCATAGCATTTATATTTATTTGAAAAGAGCAATCCCCAGAGTTTCTAGCTCGTTCTTCTCAGGGAGTTCAGCGTAGTGAACGAGCAGTAGCTTAAAAAATAACGTTTTGAAATGTAAAAATGTTACGTATGGAATAAATCATTATTTGACTTTGACTTTGACTTTGACTATGGTAATCCTCGAAACGAGAGGTTGTGCCATTTCTCTTGTAAATTTATACTGTTTGAATGTCCACACATTTTCTTATGTGCGTTTATATATCGAAGAAACACAAAAGTGCGAGGTGCACATACATGCATATAACATTTTTGAAGAGAAGTTCCGAATGACGAATTGTATGTCTTTGAAACAGTTCCTTATACGACAAGAAGCGATAAGTCTCTACAAGGACATCTTCAGGGCTCTCAGACAAGTTAAGGGTGAGAAAACGAGTTTACGTACTGGCCATATTGGCGCCATAAGTGGCGAGATAAGTCAAGCATTAAAAAACTTGATCATTACGAAGAGTATAGTTGCAGAGAACGCTGAATGGAATCTATGACTCATACAGCCACGGCTTTATTGTGAGTCTACCTGTCATCTGAGAAATAAAATGCTTTTGTTAGTATTGGGCACAATAGAGTGTCTCGCAGGAAAAATTTCAACAAAGAAGATCGAGTGGTAGCTCCATTAAGGTTGCAAGTGCGGGCTATAATACAAAACTATGTTGCTCTCGTTTTGTACCTTTTCTTTGCAATTTGTACTGTGATTCCACCAATTAATATAAACAATGTTTACTCTGAGAATCATGAAAAATAAATGGCTCTTCTATTCTAAATATTAGTAGCAGCAGAGCTCCTTATGAAAGAGTTGGTTCAGGGCAGTATTGTCACGTTACGTTATTTCTGTTAGTAGTAATGTGAGCATTGCTGCGTTCCGGTTAAGGGTAAGGGTGTTGATGAAATTACAGGCACATGGAACTTGTCAACTTTATGTCTCACGGTGACGGCGCTGTTAATATTAGTTTATAATTTTTTGCAATCTTCTAAGACCTCACTTTAATAGTCTTTGGGTATTTACCCAAAAAAAGATTTACATAAGAATTTTTTTTAAAAAGGCAAGGTATAGATAGGTAGATATGTAGTAGCCTGTTAAAAAAAGTCATGTTGTTTTTACCTCTAAAAATGTGTATTTTTCTTGTTAGTTACAGTTATAAAATAAGACTGAGGATCGTATTCTAGAACTCTACTCAATGCTCAAGTCAGGACTTGAGTATGATTCAAAGCACTCGAAATCATACTCAAGTCCCTGCCATTAGGGTTGTATGTCCAGTGCTTGTGTTGCCAGTGCAATCTTGACTTGAGCATTGAATAGAGTTCTAGAATACAACCCTAAATCTGAATCGGCAACGTGCCGAAGATGCTGGCAGCGTCCCGTTGTATGGCTATGTTAAGTCGTTGGCCGCGGTAGCTGTCGGCCCTTGGGTTTCCCAGATTGTCTATTAATATTCATATAATTTAATTCTAGTTTTAGTTTCTAGTATTTAAGCTTTTATTGTACCTTACCTGTATATTTTGACTTATTATCTAATAAAAAATTGACGTATCCGAATGGAGATATCCTCCAACAGGCAGTGGCGGTGTCCCTTAGATCTTTGCGGTTTAAAGCTGTGAGTCGCACTGCAACCGTGTTACTTTCCACCAGTCGCACAACTTGTTCGTTCCGTTGCTTGAAACCTTTGCATAAACACTTTGAAACCTTTGAACTAGCTACAGATGTGAGAGAGGTACTTTTCAAGTTCTTTGATGAGTTAAGCGTTTCTGAAGTACACGCTGGAGTACTTCTTAAGACGCCCTTCGTCGTTTTAGTATAAGCCGGTTTTACTATAAAGGTGACCTGGTCTGATATTAATATTGTAATATAAATATAAACACAGGGTTACAGCGAAAATATTAATTAGTGGACTAACTAATTTAATAACCTACTTCCGTTGATCAATTTATTTTGTAATCCGATACGCATTCATTAATTTTATGTTAAGTAATTATTAAAATATATTAAAACCATGCCAGTATACGAGGAAAAATCATTTACGCCATTGCTATATTTAGTGATAGTGATACCTATATTTTTTTATAACGTCAAGTGACGGGACGACTGGGAGCTCTAGTGCTATTAAAATATGATGATATGATTATGAAAGTGATGATAGAAGGCTGAACTGGCAGCACACTACCTGACTATTGCATGCTATGGTGGCAGCGGGCGATTGATATGGTCCTGGTTATCACAGCTTTTTGAATTTTGTACTCAAGGGTTGCCAGAAGGTCCAGCTTAGCTAAATTCTCCAACAGTCTCCTTGAAAATATTACAATCGCATATACATATACATACCCCAAATTATAATATTTTTAACAGTAACATTAATTTGCTAAACTCTTCAATGAACAGTAGACTAGATTAGACTACCAAGGCTTGCTTTTTTGCTGATTTGTTAATTTAGGCGATTCAATTATTTCCACAACGAAATAATGTATTATGTTATTTAATACATTGTACTGGTAAAAGTTGTACAATTTATTAATTACTAATATAATATATTAGCTACTGCTAATCAATATACTTAATATTTTATAGTGAAAGGTTGTTGTTATAGTGAATGGTTCTTCCGTAGGGTGGTGCAAAATATTATCAAATAGTTGCCAATAAAAGAGTAGGTAAAAATTGCTACGTGACTTTGTTATAATTATATATAAAGCTAGGCATACATGCTTTAGCAACTGCAAAAGTGTATGTTTAGGTTCATTACTCGTTCAATAATAGCACCTTTGTTTTTGATAGTACAATCTTAGTTGTTCTCTTTGGCAAAATTTATAGGGGTACTTGGGATTAGGTGTATACAAAATGAGGTTACGAGAACATATGCAAACGGCCCGACCCGCGCATTTGTATGTTAAATAAAATATATATATTCATTAGAAATTATTTTGGAATCAATCATATTATAAGCCAATCTTAAAGTCGTAAGTTGGAGTGAAAGTCAAAGTCAAAGTATAATAATCAGGTAAAATTTTTACACTTGAAAATTGAAAACGTCATTTTTAAAGCTACTGCTCGTTCACTGTGCCGATTGCTCTTTTCAAATAAACTTAAAAATACATTTTGAATAATATTTGTGTAGAATCTAGACTCATGTTGTCTTTCTATACATCTTTATCTAACACGTAGTATACAATTTTGTAATATAACTTTTCAATTAAAATACTTTCAATGTAAGTTTGAAACTTAGGAAATGGTAATCTTAATATATGGTAATCTCAAAACGTTTACAGTACACTTCTCTAGCTCTGTTAAGATTGTACTTATTTATTTATTATTTGGAAGATTTACAGCAAATGTTTATCAATAAATATATGTTAAGTAACAGGTGGTTAATTACAAATCTCCACGTGTAAGGTAGCACAAACAATAGTTTATTAAGGTTTCAGTAAGCAGAAACTAAAAACGTTATTATTCAAATGTAAACAATATGATTATTGTTTTACATATTACATTAATGAGAGATAGGTAATTAAAAAACAGAGTGCTTAGTAAACATAGGTCGAATAAAGCCGACGTTGGTACTGAACAAATCTATGTCTAAAGACTATTGATTATACTCCTTAATTGCTTTTATAAAAAATGAATTTTGAATTTATACCAAACAAAACTTTCTAATACAAATAAGAGATTTGATGATATCACTTACTTAATGCAATGATAAAAAAACGAATATTCCCATTCCATCCACGCTGCGAGTTGATCAAATTTCAGACGAAAATGTCAAATCGGATATTTGCCTGCGACGTATGCAAAAGTGAAATGATTCGAAGATAATTGTATAAAAGTGTTCTGGAGCACGATAATGAAAATACATTAATTTACATTAATGTATTTTCATTATCGTGCGCCATTATATTGAAATAATTTAGATTTATATTGTGTCGTTTTTGTTCAGGTACGTGTGTACTAGCCTGTGCCCTTGACTTTGTCTGCGTAGAATAAGTACTTCGAGTAGTCTACTGTAAGCACTAGTTACTTGAGAAATGATTGGTTCTCCATACAAAGTTTCGTCCCCTATTTTACCCCCTTTAACATTTATTTTTGTGACAAACATTAGCCTATGTCCTTTTCTAATTTGCCATCTATATCTATATCTAAATTAATCAAATTAGGTTCAGCGATTTAGGCGTTAAAACGTAACAGACAGAATTACTTTCGCATTTATAATATTATTTTAGATGTCTTTGCTGTCAGAGCTATAGTAGAATGCCAGGCAGGGTTATGTACTCCATAGTCCTTAGTAGCTGGCCATAAATCCATTTCACATGTTCGTTATTTTTATTATATTTTTTATTTTTATGCATGTTCTGTTTTTGTTATGCATTCTATTGCTAAATTCTTACCAAGATTATATTTACGGTTACGACCGTTTGAAAATCGAATAGAACGCAATACATTTCCAAGAATTTGGGTCACTTACTCACTCGTTGTAAATAGATAAACGAATTGATCGCTGAAAATTGATAAACGCCGACATATACCCGGAAATAGAAATTAACTGAACCTTTTTAAAAGCTTAAATGTCACCCACTGTCTGCCCCTCTTGTGTCAATCCTTATTACATTAATAATAATACATTGCACGTTAAAAACGACTCCATTACTAAACGAAACTCTAGCTTTTTCAAATGTAGACTTAATTTCTAAAACATTTAATGACTGTTTTTCCAAAAATTGAGTTTTTTTAGTGACGGTATCGGTTTCAACGTACTATGTTCAGAAATATGAACAGAAAACAAATAAATACTGCGATCTGTAGACAGAAACAATCTCATATGTAAAGCTCACACTGCAGGGGATCTGTAATAAGTAAGACGGTCCACAATTAGGAAGCGACTGTCGCGATATTAAGCCAAGTACCCTAATACCGCGCGCAGGTTTCAAAACCAGTGTTGTTGCCAATTCCAGCTTAATCGCTTGGTAAAGCTCAATAAAGAAGTCATCAAAGCAATGGTGTTAAGTCGCGTGTTCACTGGTTGTACACGTGTACAACCAGTGAAACTTGAAACTATAATGAGAAACCATAACAAGTGCGGGAGACCGTTTTGAAGTTGTGGATTTACGTTTTTTTTACCTCTAGCGTTTAAAGATCCTACCACACTACCACATTAGCTTTTAAAGTTTTTTCTGAAGAAAAGCTTCTATAGAAAAGAAAGATTTGCCATAAACCACTTGCCAGTCAGATTGGCGTTAGCAATAAAGCTGCTATGGAATAATAAACCTGGAGATGTTGTTGCCCATCTTTCGGATTTAACGTCATTTTCTAGTATACATTCAAAATAATATCGTATAGTAAACTGTTTCCGTATGGCAACGTGCGGGACTTGAAGTATGATTGTTATAGTATCTATTATTGTAGATTATGGAACTATTTACAATTTATGATGAATGGGAATTGTTTAAATTCAATTGATTTTTGAAGAAAATACGACATTTTTTATTATGTTTTTACTTGTGTACGTGTAACTAAGATATTTTTTGGAATGGAGAGACGCTATGTTTTGTTCTTTTTCAAACAAATTGATATTTTTCGCTCTTTACAAGTCCCACGGTCACTGGCTTTATGCATTTTTAGTAATTTATTTCAATATTAGGACATCCATGTATTAAAATTACGTAAAGAGTGTGATGTTACCTTTATTTGACGACGGGAAGGAACATGTGTTTCCGACGGAGGAATCTCGCCATGATTGGCTGCCAACTGCAGAACATTCGCTTTTCATTACATACTAAATGTTCTTCGTTGCGGCCCTAGCATTCGCACTTATTTACTCTGCAACTTAATGCGTTAGTCTCGTAGTTATTTTGCTAAATTGTACGATTCATGATTTTAACAGATGTCGTGTTGTTTGTTCCACAACATTATGCTTGCGAATATAATTTAATATTATGTTAACAGTATGTTTAGTGGGTATATTTGTTAAGTATTAAAGTGTAGCTATGGATAGGGTCATACTTTTACATATTTTTATACTTATATAGTTTTGTTGGGTCCTTTTCAGTGCAATAATACTACTTTTACAAACTTTTACAAATAATACTTTTAATACTAATTATTAATATTGTACTCCACGTGTATTGTGCTGAATAAATTACTTTTCTTGTCTTTCTTTCTTTGTACAAAAATAAAATAAGTGACAATAAGTAAATAAATATAGGAAAATTATAACACTATGCAGAAAGGATATAAGTGAAGGGAATGGAGAGAAAAAATTAGCTCTACTCTTACTAAATATCTAATTTTGTTCTGCAAAGGCCTCCCCTCTCTTTTATCATTGCTCCCGATCTTGAGCAACATTCGGCAAGTCCTTTAAAAAGGAGTCCAAGTCATACCGCCATCGCCGACTTGGTCTACCGCGTCTCCATTTTGAGTTGTGGGGCTCCCACTCTATGGTTATCCTGGCCCACAACTCGTTCGGCATGTGGCAAACGTGACAAGCTACATCGACAATTTGGGTTTGTGAGCGTAGCGTGGTGTTCCTGATACGATCGTCTAATTTTACAGCCAGCAGATGCGTTTCATCGCTGGCATTGGTCGATCATATCATATAGTCGAAGACCAAGTCTGAGTGCCAATGGTACCATCCCCTTCTTTCTCCAAAGTAGCGCAAGTTTCTGGAAGACATGTTCCAATGTGCTGGTGAATAGTTTTAGGCCATAGTGGATCTCTCTGTTTAACTTCTCCTTGACTTCGAAGGAAGAACCAGAAGATTTCGGTTTTAGTGCGGCTGTACTGTTTCTGGAAAAAAGCGCTATGAGTTGGATGTAATTTGAGGCTATTTCTTGCTGATGATACAAATAATAAATTAATAATAAAGAAGTTCTTTTGGAGAGTTACCACGTTTTTAGAAATTAAGAAAAGCTTCATGTACATGAAATACGATGTTTGTGCGAGGCAGCTCGATACAGGTTGGCAACGAATCTGCTTTCTACGAATTTCTAATCGCGTTCGTACGTAGTTGATGATAGCTGATGGACGACCTCGACACGCAATTGAAGTATTTCAACCACGGAAAATTTTTCACACGGTTTTTGCGACATTAAAAAATACAATACAAGTAACGGGACGAACAAGTCGCAGTGCCACTCAGAGCTGTAAATAGCAACGATCTTAGGGGCACTGCCATTGCGCCCGTCACTGTTGAGATATAAGTTGATAAATCCCTTGTGCCTGTAATTTCACCGACCGAACCGAAACACAGTAATGCTCATCATATTAATGCTTGGCGGCAGAAATAGTTAAGGTGGCATACTCCCCTGAACGAACTCTTTCACAAGGAGCTCTATTGCTACTTATAGTGGTTGTCTATGAGTGTGTCCATGGCACCCGCGATACATGGTTTTACATGGTTTCCCTAGTGCGGGGCTATGAGTGTGGGCGTTATTTATTCATTTTCAACATCTAGAGGTATTTTATTTACCATACCAAACAACTTCCTTGAAGATTTACATAGAACCGCCAAACAGCCTGAAGGTATACACAGAGCCAGGATACTGCTTGACTTTGGCAATACTAACTCTAAAACCGAGCACGATCCTTAAATCCAAAACACGTGTTCAAGAACGTTACTGAAAATTAAACTTTATACAACTGATTTTCCTTGTACCAAACATTTGTGTTACACTGTGTAACAAGCCTGGTGACAAGGCTTGTGAGTCTTGATTATCACGTTGTGAATTTGGAATTATAGTCTAGTGTCAACTGTTACTTTCGCCAAGGAGCATATAGATGGCGCTGTTATAATTTTATGAAATAGACATCGCGTATTTTTATTTAACGAAAAATTATTTACTGTGTGCTAATAAATAACAAATAAACAAAATATTGAAGAGATATTTGTAAATAAATAAGTTCAACTTAACTTTTAATCATTACAAATCAGTATTAATATAATAAAACTGAAAATAATATTGTTTCCAATGCATCCGTGTAACTATTTTAAGATTGCTAAATTTGACATAAGAACAATATTACTTTAATGTTAAGTCGCGTCATAGTACGGACTGAGCGAATGAACGAGTCACAAAGCTGCCAATAAAACATTATAGTTGTAACATTATAATAAGCTTACTTTAAGCGAGTCATGGTACGAAAAATCAATCTAAGGTTAATTTATTTGTAAGTCATTGAAGGTTAAAGTAATATTTTTTTAAGAGGTTGTGGTAGGCCGCTAGGCTCCCTACTACGCTACACGTCTCTCATGTGGATCAAATAGAAAGCTTTCTTTACATGTATATATAATAATTTTAACCCTAACGTCACTACTTACGAAAATCTGATGGAGAAATTTAAACATAAAAGTCTGGAGAGTACACGCAAGCAATATTGAAATAACTCTTTATAAAATATTTTTTATAAATAGGTTAGGTAATTAATAACAACACCAACTATTGCCTCTGTAATCATAAAACTTTTTAATAGTGCGAGTTTACGAATAATTGTCTTTTGTGATAAAATATGTACCATTGTACTTAGTATGTACAATGACCTCGCTGTAGTCTATTCTGAGATTGACATCTCCAGTAGTCTCTATTACGACTTTCGAAACATTATTTGTAAAAAAGTTGGACTGTACAAGTTGTCACTTTTTTATACTAACTTTTTTAATCCCCGGCGCAGAAAGAAAGCTAAGAGTTAGTTAGGTGAGGCCAGACGAGCGTAATCTTGTGAGATGTGAGTCGCGTTTTTTGTGTTATTTTCGACTGAAATTCGGTTGGCGCGTCACGAACGTATTTTATTTCTAGATGGTTGTGTAAATACAATCCTTTAAAAAATAGGGACTTTATTTACTTATTATTTTATTCTATTTGTTTTTCTTTGCCACTGACAACTACTGGGATATCTGAAATTCCATTTGTCGTCAGTGGAAGCAACAGATCTTTTTATCCCATTTGTATTCACCTGGTAACATATGGTTTTTTTCCCATTTGTCGCCAGTGGAAATCGCCACTGGCAACAACTGACATTTTTTATCCCGTTTGTCACCACCAGGTTTACGGGATTTTATTCCCCATTTGTCGCCAGTAGAAATCACTACTGGCAAGAACTGACATTTTTATCCCGTTTGTCACCACCTGGTAACATATGGGATAAACTATTTTTATTTACGCGCATATTTGTTTTTTCAAACAAACCAACGTTTCAGGGCCTTTACATGGTCGCCAAGTCGTGACCATAGGACCTATAAAGGGCCCGAAATGTTTGCTTATTTGAAAAAACAAATATACGCGATTTAGATCCGCAAAAATAGTTTCATTTCTTAAGTGTAACAATAGCGAAAACCTAAGAAGTCAATACGATAAAAAATAGTCTCATTTTAAATATAGCTCTTAATTATTATATTACTTTAACTGCAAGTACTACTTTTGACAGTGAATTAATTATACAGTTTGTGTAGCTCAGGATGTGACCTGTTTTACAGTCAAGAGCACGTTAAGCTTAACACTTTGAACCGTTCTTAGTGTAAGAGGCATTGGGTTGAAAATAAATCTTAATTAGCTTGACTTGCTCTTGACCATATACCTTGTTTAGTGATATTACAGTTAAAAAAAATCTACTTAGGTATTTATTATTACCAAAAACTAAAAACATTCCAGTATAGCATAAACTTAACTAAGTTTTTCCGCATACCGCTCATTCGTTGTACAATAAAAAATCTAATACATATACATTTTTTTTATTTCTCTGAATTTTGTTTATTACTTAAGGAATTATATTTTTTAATTTATTTTAACCATAAAGATTACGATAAGACGGTATCAGCCATAGATTTAATTTACCTATACTAAATCTGTGGTATCACCAATATATTATTGTAGTCATGTCGCGTCTTTATTTCATGACTTCATCATCACTTTCATGAGATTGTAATTTAAAAAATAAATTATTTAATTATTGGTTTAGCAACAGTTTAACATACTTAACATTTACATACATTATTATAATCATACAAGACTAGTATGTGAGCCAATTACAGCCGAACACATCATTGTCATAATCACTTAAAAACAACATAATTAAAATAATAAATCAGTATAAAATAAATTTATAAATAATATTATAAATATTGTAACATATAGCAGTGTTAGCCTAGTGGGAGTATGGCTGCTTCTCAATCGGTTGATTTCCTGTGGATCGGGACCCAAAGGACGCAAAGGTCCCGTGTTCGATTCCCAGGCCGGGAGAAATGCTTGTATGGTCCACATTTATTTATTTCGTGAGTTTGGGTGTAATTTGTGATTGTCTATGTGTGTCCATACCTTTGCAAGGGTTTCCCTAGTCCGGGGCTATGAATGTGTGCGTTATTTTTATTATTATATGTTTTTAATTTCCAAGTTTCTTACATTTGTGAGTGTTTAACAGCAATGCCGTAATACACCAAGAAAAACATCGTGATGAAACCAACACGTCGAAAAAGGTTCAGAACCCTTGTAAAATCGCCCGTCCACACGACGTGTTTCGAGTTTCGACTGGCGTCGGGGGCGTGATCGGTGTGAAATCAACGTGGTCATTAATTTTTCAGGTGTTAAAAACACTAAAACAATGTATAAATCTACTTTTATATAGTCAGAAGGGTAAAGAGGAACATATTTTATTTTGAGTTAAATGATTTGAGCTGTAGCAAGAACACATAAAGTCTTATAATAATTTTGAGGTACATTAAACTTGCATTTGTTTATCAGTTTTACATGTTTTAACAAACATTACGTTGAATTCAATACTTACGACGTATTTTCCGAAAATATGTAAATTGTGCTGACGGTTCTCTTCCCCATAAAGATGAGGTAATAAGAACAATCACCTTATTTCAGGGTAATGTGTACCTCGTGGTGATTTCAAAACTGTCAAATTTATTTCTTCTGCCTTTTGGATTTGGAGCGTCGTAGCGACATCTCTTTAAAAGTTTTTAAACAAATTTGTTAGCCTGTTTTATCGACTGCCAGACTAAAGTGCAAAGCTCTTTAGATTAAGGGTTAGGCTTCAAGTCTCTCTCAAAGATATAATTAGCGGGTAATGTAATATGGAGATTGACAGTCCAACACCCAGCATCAACATTTATGCGTCATCTAGCGGGAGAAATAGTCAGTGTGCCTCCAAAGTCCAATCTACGAATAATAGGATGTACATAGATAGGAACGCAATTATTAAATAATATTATATATTATTATTATTATTATTATTAAAATAATATAAATTTTCGCCACACCGATTTTACGCCGGCCTAATTCATCGATAGCGGCGTATGTACTAATCAAGTTATTTCTGACTAAGGCGTATAGAAATACCTACTTAATATAATATAATTTATTCAATAAAAATAGACACCAACCTAAAGATCAGCTCTAGGCTTCGTCAATAAATACTAAAATAAAAAAATATAAATATAAAAAAAAAATCCCGCCCTGTATCGCGACTGGCTCAAAGTTCCCATTATAACTGGCAGCGTTGCCTTGCTGGATGGCAATGGACATCTCCCAAATCAACCACGACTTAGCCTAAGAGCGATGATCGCAGCCCCTGAGTCCGTTCCGAGTTCCGAACCCTGGAGCTCCGCCATTTCGTCTGCGACCGGTACAAAGTCGTACACCTACTTAATTATTATTACGATGTTACTTTGTTAATACTAATAGATACCTAAAGTATGTAACCATTCCCTTAAATTATATTTCAAACATGCTCGGAAATGTTTGCATTACTTTCAAAAAACGAACACGAAAAGTCTGTCATTTATGGACCGTGCGACTTCTTCCCGGCTAAGGGCTGCAAAGTATGTATGATAATCCATTACTGTCCACTTCGCAAAACTTTTAAAGCTACCTTCTATTATTGAAGTATGTAAACAGGCAAAAGAAAAACTACTCGTCCACCACCCTCATCATTTAAAACTGGAACGCAATAATGCTGAAATAAATGCGGTGGCGGCAGTACTTCCCTGAACGAACTCTTTCACAAGGAGGCTCTACTGCTACTAATCTACTTTTTTGTCGTAAACGATTAGTAGTCACTACGATCGATCAAAAGGAGGAATGGGCCTTTTCGTGACTTATTTGCTAGTAATAAAAATAAAAATATTTATTTGTTACAAAGAACGTATGAATACAAAGTAAAAATATATTTTATTTCTTTTGCAGTAAAATAAAAACTCCTTAGGCATATAAATTGGGAGGGTGACATAAAACGAAGAGAATGGGCGATGCAGCGCAGTTTTATGTATATCGTCGATTTGTGTGATCGTAAGCACGTGTTTTATCGCATCCACTGCTTATTATTATCCCGTTTTACAGCGCAATACGGAACAACTTCAGTTGGTAAACAATCGATTTCTTGCGATGTATCGCCTGTCGCGTACGGAGCTGAATTTTAAATAAACCTATTTTTTTATTGACTGCGATACAATTCCCTCGGCCGTTTTCGAGATTATCGAATCACGGTAACTTGTTAAACAGTGTTTATTCTAAAATGAGTAAGTGAGTGTAACTATATGATGACGTTTAAACAACTTACTTATTTACCTCGGTGACTGAGTGACACAAAGTAGGTCTTGGCCCTCGACATCAGATTTTGCCATGCCTCTCAGCTCTGAGCCTGCTCCTTCCAGCCAACCGAGGTCCTTCTGGGGGCCTACCATAACCTTTCCAAAAACAATCTTATTTCAATGTAATCTTAAAGTAAGCTTATTACAATATTACTCTTATTCGTACCATGACAAACTTGTGAACCAAGTAATGTATTATTGCTAAAGTGATTGACAGAACGAATGATTTCCCAATATAGTCTATTCCTTACTAAAAATAGGAAATAGATGACGCTGTGTGAAATACATAATGCCATCTCTTTATTTTTTTTGATGTTCCGAATCGTCTTATCGTAGTACAATGTTTAAATATTTAATGTATATTTACATTCAGAGAATTTTGACTGTTAAAAAAGAAAAGTATGTAATAATAAAATCTATTCTAATTACGTTCTTTTCAATAATTATTCCGCAATTTTCATGAAGAAAAATAAATAAAACAAGCCAAGTCTTGATAGTCACGTTGTGAATTCGGAATTATAGTCTAGTGTCAACTGTTAGTTTCGCCAAGGAGCATATAGATGTCGCTGTCATAACTTTACGAAATAAATACCGCGTATTTTTATTTAACAAGAAATTATTTCCTATGTGCTATTAAATAAAAAATGAACAAAATTTTGAAGAGATATGTTGTAAATAAATAAGTTCAACTTAACTTTTAATCATTACAAATCAATATGAAGATAATAAAATTGAAAATAATGTTGTTTCCATTGCATCCGTGTAACCTTCGTGTAACTATTTTAAGATTGCTAAATTTGACATAAGAACAATATTACTATAATGTTATGTCGCGTCATAGTACGCGTAACTGAGTGAATAAATAGTCACAAAGCTGCCAATAAAACATCATGGTTGTAACATTATATATAATAAGCTTACTTTATGCGCGTCATGATACGAAAAATCAATGTAAGGTTAAAGTAATAATGTTTTAAGAGGATGTGGTAGGCCCCCAGGTCTGTCCGTATTCCATCGGTCCAGCGGTACCTAGGACAGCCGGCCAGTCGGCGTTCACTCAGTCGTCCCAAACACGCTCAGTTCACATCACGATCTTCTCCTTTTCTCTGTACGCGTCCGAGCCAACGGAGTCTCGCAGCTTAGTTTCTTTCACAATATTGGACTCGGACAGTAGATATTCAATTTCAAGGTTCTTCCTTGCACTCCAGCCCCCATCCTTCTTTTGAGTTTCCATCAAAAAATACAAGTATATAATAAAATAAACATGTGAAATGGTTATCACTATTTATAGTTTTTTTTTAAAAACGGTATGATTTATTTTTATATCGGGAAAACAAAATAAATTGTATTGTGGTATGAAACCTGTAATAAGTGATAATCATTTAGTAAATAACCACGGAAGTCTTATAATTTATATATTAAATGGGCTTACGACTTAGAAACAGAGGATAATGGTGTAATGGAGTACATGACCCTCTCTGATATCAAAATTAAATATGGCATACCCTGTAATGAGTAAAAATACATATATATATGTGTGTGTATTTTTATTCATTACAGGGTTATATATATACGCACCTGAGCCAAAATGATAATTAAAATACAATCTTAAATATTAAAGAAGTAGGTCGATCTGCGAAAAGAAAATATTTCGCAGGTCAAGTATATATTGTCTATCCGCACGATGTAAGTGGAAAACCATGGTAATTAAATTACAGGTGAAACTGATATTGCGATCAGAATAACCGTTTGAAGCGTTATCGGTTTCTGCTAAGAACGATCGCATGATCAGAGTACAGTTAGTAACCCTACACGGTAATTCCGTAACTGCCGCTAGAGTCTTCTTGTTATTATAGATATTGGAACAGATTGTGTAAGACATTTTAGTAACGGTTTTGAAAAGCATGCACTTCTATGAAAATTATAACAATTTGATACATATATCAGTACATACATACTCAGTGGACAAACAGCGAAATACTGCCCCTTATCTATTTCTGCCACCAAGCAGTAATGTTAGCATTACTGCGTTCCGGATTTAAAGGCTAAGGGTACTGGTGAAATTACAGGCATATGGGACTTGTCAACTTATGTTTCTGGGAGACGGGCGCAGTTGCAGTGCCCCTCAGATCGTTGCAATTTCAATTTTAGCACTGCAACTATTAAGGACGGGCGTGTAACTTACCATCAGGCGCACGACTTGTTCGTCCCGTCACTTGATATTTATTACATACAAAAAAAACATACATTTATAAAACGTCTCGAATCACTACACATTTGTTTCAATCACTTATTTATAATGAGTTTCAAACTCTAATGACTATACACACTTTTAACTGCCTCCGTGGCCGAACGGTTACCATGCCGGACTGCCACGCAGAGGTCCCAGGTTCGATTCCCGGGCCGGGAGAAATATTTGTATGGCCTACATTTATTTCTCTCGTGAGTTTGGGTGTAATTTGTGGTTGTCTATGTGTGTGTCCATGGCACCCGCGACACAGGGTTTCCCTAGTGCGGGGCTATGTTGAGTGTGAGCGTTATTATTATTATTATAAACACAAGAGCAGTCTCAATTATATTGAATCTATTCAACATGATAAAAGATCAGCGCTATAAATTATTCATTACATCAGCAAACACCTTCATGTAGCTTACCGGAACTTGGCTCACTGGAAGTTAACAGGAAGTTAGTGAAAGCGAAGTTTTCACTGGAGGCTGAATGTACTTCCTTGTACAAAAAGAGAGGCACATGTTAAAGATTTATATTACTTATTGATAATTCAATCAATGCTGAGGTTTATGGTTGTCATTTTGTGTAGCAATGGAACACATTTAGACCCCTTCTACGTAAAGTATCGTATGTCGAAATTGCCAAGTTTACAGGGGAGCGTTTAAAAGTTTTGAATTCACTAAAATGAGCGTAACACGTGACTAGCATTTCTCAGTTTTATTCGGTAAAGCTCGTTATTTACATAGAGTATTATAAAATTCTAGGTATCAGTTAGATGAACAACCACAATTTATTTTATAATTATACTCATTTCAGTGAAAAAAACTTTAAAACGCTCTCCTGTAAATTTGGCAATTTCTTTTTATTTCTTTACGTAGGAGGTGTCGATTTTTGTATTATTGTCTCATATTTCTCTCTTAAACAGGGCCCTATGGCTACTAATTTTCTTGGAAGCACTAGTCATTGTAATTCCTTTGAGACTCCACTGAGATTGTATTGCAATTATGACGATATTTGTTATTCCGCTAAAATATACTTGCAATGGCAGTTGAGTCTCAATAGAGTGTAAGTGGAATGGCATTAATGGCATTCATTCATTGAATCACTAATGGTCGATGTCGCCTTACTGAAACTACCATGTAGATTACTATTCATATATCTTAATTTTTATCTCGTTTAATCAGCAATTTAGTTTCATATTAAACATATATAATATTAGTAGCGATGACCTACGGTTGTGAGACGTGGTCACTTACTATGGGCCTCATAAAAAAGCTCAAACTCACTCAACGAGTTACGTTGTAGTTGGAGCGATCAATGCTCGGCATTTTTCTACGTGATCGAATCAGAAATGAGGAGATCCGTAGAAGAACAAAAGTCACCGACATAGCTCAAAGGATTAGCAAGTTGAAGGGGCAGTGGGCACGGCACATAGCTCGTAGAACTGACGGCTGTTGGAGCATAAAAGTTCTTGAATGGAGTACACGAACCGGAAGGCGTTCAGTGGGAGACGGTCCCCTACTAGATGAACGGATGTACTGATAAGGGCGGCAGGTAACCGATGGATGCACGTCGCTTCCGACCGGCAAGTCTGGCAATTTGGGGGAGCTTTGGGGAAGGCCTATGTTCAGCAGTGGACAAGCCACTACTCTTAACTTTTACCAGAACACCAAACGTACAATAATCTGCCTTTTGCACTATCGACACACAACTCAGACGATTTAAAATGAGTATACTTGGGGCTCTGGTAGGCAGTTTTAATAGCAAAAGAGGTCATTGTGAAAGAGTTCTTCCAGGGAAGTACTGCTGTTATATTTATTTCCGCCGCCAAGCGGTAATGTGAGCATTACTGTACTCCCGTTTAGGGGGTACGTCTCAACGTGATGAGTGCACGAACAGTGCAGATCTTTGCGATTTAAAGCCTGGAGTGGCATTGCAACTGCTTTTTTTTAATAATATCAAGTGACGGGACAAACAATTCGCGCGCTTGATAGTAAGCTTTACGCCTGTCCATAAAAGTTGCAGTGCAACTCAGACCTTTAAATCGCAAAGATCTGAGGGGCACTGTCACTGCGCCCGTCACCCTGAGGCATAAGTTGACAAACCCCATGTGCCTGTAATTTCACCAGCACCCTTAACCCTTCAAAACCGAAAAACAGTTATGCTGACATTAACTGTTTCACAAGGAGCTCTACTGCTACTAAATTATGGATAGACGTTAGCTGTTATGGATAGACGTTAGCTGTTATTGATAGACGTGACGTTTCTCACCACTTGCTTGCCCCGTAATTTTTATGATACTAAGTGATAGGGCGAACAAGTCGTGTGCCTGGTGGTAAGCGACATGCCTGTCCATCACAGTTGCAGTGGCCCTCAGGGTTTTAAATCGCGAAGATCTGAGGAACACTGCCACTGTGCCCGTCACTCTGGTATCAGATCAGATAACAGTTTTATAAAAAAACCGCCAAGTTTTATAGAAGCCGGTTAACGGAAAGTAGGTGAAATCTAAATAATCGGATTCATCTCTTAATTTGTCACTCTTAGGTAGAGGGGAATATTTTCTATTGGAATCAGTGGAGATTCACATCCCCCTTTTTTTGAAGTCGGTTAAAATATATATATGTATATATTTTGCTATAAATTAACATAGCGGTGTAAATAGCTGGAATTTCTATATATTTCAAGCCATTACGTCTGAAAGTAATGAGCAATTTAGCGGTCACTACTTCGACGGATCGTAATACAGTACGTTTCATAATAGATAGAAAGTTCTAGGCGCAGGATGTATTACTGAAACATGATCATGATGTTTACCTCGAAACTTCAGAAACGAGGTTACAGTCGCAAATTACTGTATCGACGTTACAATTAATATGCATCGTTACTTCAAACTTTACTTAGCGGGAGTGAGGTGAAGCAAGTTTAATAAGGGTCTCCCTGGGTCATTACGGGCTCGATGTCGTAACAAAAAGACACCAGTAATTTATCTTCCTTGCAAGTAGGCCTATTTTCCGCACGCACAAACGCTCTTGATGCTGTGGTTAGACAACAGCACGGGATTATTGTTTACGAAAACTATGTTTGAACTTCTGGCGTTTAGATTGTAATTTTTTTTCATTTATTTTCCAAAAACAAAATAAATAAAAAAAATGAAATGAATAAATACGTAAGTGGCTACAGTCATCGCACAGCATAATGCGCTTTGTTTTCGAAAAACAAAAATAAAAATTACTGAATTAATAGAAACAAGAGAAATTGTAACTATTACTAACATTTACTAATAGTAACAATAACCAACAATATCGACACTTGAACACAATTTTTCATCAGACAGTACAGACAATCTATTGTTTTATGAAAAATGCCTACATCCTGTTTTTGCATTGTTTTACTTTTTTACATATCTATTTTTCGACGTATCGACGCTTGATAAGCAAAATGGGATATGCGACATTTTTGGTTATATTGAGCTACGTATAGTTGGAATAAGTTAATGTTTCTGATTCCAACGGTATGTATAACTTAATATGACCCAAAAGTGTCGCTTATCCCATTTTGCCTTTCAAGTGTCGATAATAATATTTTCTGTATATGTTTAGGTAATGTGTTTAGCGTATTAGGAAGCAAGTAATCCCTTGTTCTCTGTCCATATACATTTTTATATTTAGGTAAATTGCCAATCGGTAAGTATGATAAAGTATGCAAATTAGAAGGCAAATTAAGGTGTGCTCTGAGTGGCTTTTAAATTTTCCACAATCCAAACTAATATTATAAATGAGAAAGTTACTCTATCTGTTACGTTTTCACGCCTAAACCGCTGAACCAATTTTGATGGATTTTGGTATAGAGATACGTGGGACCTAGGAGAAGAACAAAGGCTACATTTTGTTAAAAAAAAAATCCTAAATGGGGTGAAATAGTGAATGAAAGTTTGTATGGAGATTATTCTATTTAACTAATATCCTATTCTAATATGAAAATTAGTATTTAGTAGCAGAAGGGCTCGTAGTGAAAGAGTTCGTCCAGGGAAGTACTACCATCTTGCCTATTTCAACCACCAAGCCGTAATGTGAGCATTACTGCGTTCCAGTTTTGAAAGGTAAAGGTGCTGGCCAAATTACAGGTACATGAGACTTGTCAACTTATGTCTCAGGGTGACGGACGCAGTAGGAGTGCCCTTCAGGAGGCCTACCATAACCTTCCCAAAAACAATCTTATTTCAATGTAAGCTTAGAGTAAGCTTATCTATATTATAATCTGTTAACCAATAAAGAACGAATGATTTCCCAATATTGTCTATTCCTTACTAAAAATAGGAAATAGATGACGCTATGTGAACTATATTATGCCATCTCTTTCTTTTTTGATGTTCCGAATCGTCTTATCATCGTAAAATGTTTAAGTACTTAAAGTTATTTACATTCCGAGAATTTTGACTGTTAAAAAAAAGAAAATTATGTAATAATAAAATCTTACGTTTTAATTACGTTCTTTTCAATAATTATTCCGCATTTTCATGAAGAAAAATGAATGAAACAAGCTGAAAATTGATAGTCACGTTGTGAGTTTGGAACTATAGTCTAGTGTCAACTGTTAGTTTCGCCAAGGAGCATATAGATGGCGCTGTTGTAATTTTATGAAATAAACATCGCGTATTTTTATTTAACGAAAAAATATTTACTGTGTGCTAATAAATAAAATATAAACAAAATATTGAAAAGATTTATGTAAATAAATAAGTTCAATTTAACTTTTAATCATGACAAATCAATATTAAGATAATAAAACTGAAAATAATATTGTTTCCATTGCATCCGTGTAACTATTTTAAGATTGCCAAATTTGACATAAGAGCAATATTACTTTAATGTTAAAGTCGCGTCATAGTACGAACTGAGTGAATGATTAGTCACAAAGCTGCCAATAAAACATCGTAGTTTTAACATTACAATAGGCTTACTTTAAGCGCGTTATGGTACGAAAAGTCAATGTAAGGGTTAAAGTAATATTGTTTTAAGAGGTTGTTGTATGTCCCCTGATCTTGGCGATTTAAAGCTCCGAGGGGCATTGTAACTGTTATGAACAGGCGTTTCGCTTTCCACCATAAAAAAAGTGTAGTTCAGTCGGCTACTCGGAATATTTATTCTACGCAGACGAAGTCGTGGGCACTAGCTCTGCTAGTTAAAAACAAAAATAAGAAACATACACATAGACCCGTGCTAGGGAATCCCTGTATCGCGTGTACCATGGACACACACATAGACAACCACAAAATACACTCAAACTCACGAGAGATAAATGAAGGCCATACAAAGATTTCTCCCGTCTTGGGAATCGAACCGTTCGTGCACTTGACAGTTTTTTTTAAAGAAGAAAGGAATACTCGGAGATATAATACTGCTCTCCTTTGACTATGTCGTAGCGGTAATTGTCGAGCAGCACTTAACGACACTTCGGGTTGATGTGGGGCTTGGGCTACTGCAGCCCTTGGGCGCTCCCGGACGTCGCGTTGTCGTCGGTGTGGCCACCGCAATACCGTCAGTCTCATCCGCTGTTTTTGTTCTGTAAATTAATTGCCTGTACATCTGTTTTATGTCACTGCAAATTAGTCTCGATTACGTTTTGAGTTGCTTTAAAAAGGATTTTGTTGAATGTCTTTTGTAAAACTACTTGTTAGTGGTCACCATTTCTGGCTGATATATACCTTAGCATTTAAGCATATAAAGTCTGTCGTTTTTGACGACAGAGTAAAATAACATTCGCAGGGTTGCCAGTTTTTATAAAGTTTTAAATAGTCATGTATTTGTAGTCGACAGTTTTATCGATAGATTGTGAAAGAAAGTAAAATTTTGCCAAAAATATCTGAATTGTGAATGTTAAGTCGTTCTAATGATTAGTAATTGCATTATTGCCTTCTTCATGCTTATTTTGATTGTTGTTCTACAAGTAACCAATTTTTATTCACATAGGTTTTAACAAGAACATTTGACTATATGATTTGACTATCTATATTGTAAAATTTTAAAATAGATCTCTTCTTTGTATTAAACACCATAATATACATAGTTCTAAATGCCGTAAAATATCCAAGTATGAACTTACAAAAATTGATAATTCATACGAACCTGTGCCCAGCAGTTAGACGAATAACGGGTCGATGATGATTCAAATGAACCAAGTTCATTAATTGCTATTTATTGCATAAGAGTGACCCATATTTAGTTGATTGTCGATAGAATATTTATCGACTGCAATCACTAGCTGCTTGCAAGTGGGCAACACTTTTGCGTCATAAACTGTCATTTTACTCTATTTAAAAAAAAACAGACTATACGAGTAGATTACTTACTGATTTGCTTTAGCACTGAAGGAAGATATAGTATGGTTTCATCTATGGTGAAGCTCGAAAACTTCAAGTCATATGAATTGCCCACTTCAGATCGGACTAGTGAACTTTGATCTGTGAGCTTCTTTAAATTAGGTCCGTGTCTGCCCGCTCTGCAATATTATAAATTACACAGCGATATTGCAACAGCACTTCCAACTTAAGCAGTACAAATCTTTCTACGAAGTTTTTACTTACATTTATCGTATTAAAAGTTTAGTTCACCCTTTAAATTAACAACAGAACGTATGTAGACAGTGGTTTGATGTAAGGGTACTACTAGCTACTAAACGAAGTAAGCGAGAGGGCTAATTAGATTACACTTACTCGCCTATGAGAGTGTATGACAAAGTCAAACAGTGCAATTATACTTGTGTTGACAAGAGAAACCTACTTATTTCGACTCATCCGTAGAACAAAGATCTATGTGCAAGTGTGTAGTACGTTTCGTTCGTTCTTCTTCGCTGTGGATATCAAATCGACAGTTGTTCGATTTTATACTTCCGAAACGAAATAAGATACATACATTTTTAAAACACCTTTACCTAGGCCTTACTTTGAATAACGAAATTATTCTCGAAACGTACTTATTCTCATTTCGCTGTATAGTCGGACTCTGTTCTTCGGATAAGTCGATTGATTTTTTACGATTTTAGTGGCTCTACGGTAAGCAATGTGGGTGTTAGATGAGTAGGTATCAGATCCGGTTCCAAATAGAAATTTAAAGGAGAGGAATATATAGTTTACCTATTTATGATAATTATCCAAACTGATACACAGTTTTCATTGATTTTTGATTAAAAATAACAAACATTGAGAAATCCAAAAAAACACGTAGAAAAATCTTTGGTTATACGATTTGGTCAGTGACTTGTTTTTTGAGATTGACATTTTACATGTTTGGATACGTCTCGGATACAAACACATGGCACGACATTGCTTGCGGAAGAATTTTGTTGGTCCAATTAATTTAATAAATATCAAGGTATAATTATCAATGATATATCGTAATAATGATCATAACAATTATCACTTTGAACCCTACTGTAAAGGGTCCTAAATGTTGGCTTGTTTGAAAATGCAAATGTATTTTTTTATACTACCAAGTGACGAAACGAACAAGTCGTTTGCTTGGTAGTAAGCGGCACTGCGCCCGTCATCTGAGACATAAGTTGACAAGTCCCATAAGCCTGTAATTTCACCAGTATTTTTACCATTCAAAACCGGAATGCGGTAGTACTCATATTACTGCTCGGTGGCAGAAATGCGTAATGTGGTAGTATTTCCCTGGACGAACTGTTTCACAAGGAGCCTTACTGCTACTAAAATGTATAAGCAATCGAGAAAGTCTTAGAACTCGAAATGAACTGTTCGAAATTGGTTCGGTTCTGGGTATTGTACTTTGTATATTGTGGCTGGGTTCTTGGTGTGGTCGTTCAACACATAAAATTAGATTTATTGACATTCTTAGATATTGTAGCGTAAATGATTTTGCTACGGTTTTATGCTAAAAGGTATCGTACAGTTTCGTAGAAATGAGAATTAGTTTTGTTGTAGTACTTACCAGGAGCGAGGAACATAGTTGGTCGAGGGAGAGTTCCGTAACTAGTTAAATCCTATTTGCTAGTCTTAACTTTGATGTTAGTTACTTGTTTTTATTTTGTGTTCAATTACAATTAATAATGTTATGGATACAGTCATTTATCGTAGAGCACCTTGTGAAAGAGTTCGTCAAGAGAAGTTCTGCCGCCAAGTAGTAATATCAGCATTATTGCGTTCCGGTTTTGAAGGGTAAGTAAGGGTGCTGGTGAAATTACAGGCACATGGGACGGTAACCTATCACAAACTCGAGTTTATTTTTTCCGAAATAACGTTTGTTCGAATTTTCATTACCCGAAAACCGAATTATAACGAAACCGTTGTTCTTCCAGGATATGCTGGGTATTTATCGCAAAAACCCGATTAGGTTCGGTTATGTTAGGTTTAAAATATAAAGAGGCCAGTGGACGAGTGACGGGGATCCCTCCACTGGTTGGCCAGTCCCACATAACCCATAAAAAAGGTTTAGAATAAAAAAAATTTTCCTCTCAAAATTACTTTCGAGGTTATAAAAATTCGAGCAAACGTTATTTCTGGAAAACGTCATTTCGAACTTCTGATAAGTAACCACATGGGACTTGTCAACTTATTTCTCAGGGTCACGGGCGCAGTCCTCTGAGTGGCACTGCAACTATTATGGACAGGCGGGTAGCTTACGACTTGTTACTCTATATCTATATGGGCTAACTATTATTGTTATAAGCAATTAATATGAGAAGTTTATTTTGTGCCAATTCAAACCTTAGTTAATTTAGTCTATTTGCTCAATAAGTAGAGGAAGCTCTCGATTTAATAAAGTAGGCCTTCGTATATTTATGTATCTATATACTTATATAGATACATAACATATTTATGCGTATATTTATGTATCTTGGATACATGCAAATTTAATAGTAGAATATGATACACTGGTGAACCTTCTAACGTTATCCTCGTAACTTCGTAGAGTATAAAATAAACTTCTGCAGGCGTAGCTCGTTGCGTAGCACAAGAGGATTTATTGAACCGACAGATTTAACACGTGACTCACATAACCGTAGCACAAAGCTGACGTATTCGCTTTGCGTACCACTTTTAAGTGTTTCACTTTTTGTTTTCTTGCGTTTAAAATATCTAAAAACTGATTTAATTTCCATCATAGTTGGAAATAAAACTGTATTTTTCGGATCTGAGTCGCGTTATATATTTATTTTTTTCAAAGAAACTAAAAACTTTATATTACACGAGCCCTATACCCCACCAATGGTGGGGTCGGGTTCAGTCTGTGGCGCGTGGTTCTTCGGTGGCACAGCGGTTAGTGCTATAGGCGCTTGGTGAGGAGGTTCCGGGTTCAACTCCCGGTTTGGGCCAATTTAGGAAATGAACATTTCAAAGTTGGTTGGTTGGTATTGCCCTCAGAGATATCGTTACTCTGGTACTCATATTACAGGATATTCCCTAATTTGAGACAAGAAATTTGGTGTGATTGTCTGGTATTTTTTTCCCCCTAAATACTTAACCTAAATACTTCGCTTTGGTAAAGCTTCCAAGAAAAAAGAATCTAACAGAGAGACGGTTACGGTACAACAAGGCTATAAGTATCTCATTTCGACTACATCGGGAAGTGTGCCTTACATTTTGAACAATTATGAGACCTTGTACTCGTAATAGAGCCCCCGTATACTACCTACGTACGGTGGCGTACAGACGCTTCGGGCTTTGCCCTCCGCTGGACGTGGCATACGGCCTCGGCACTTATGACTTTGTTGTAAAAAAATAACATGGCTCTTTAATGGCGGTCATGTTGAAAAATGGTAAAAGTAAATTTTGACAGCAAATTATTATTAAACACCCATAGAGAACCCCGCATGCTGATTTTCAGTCGAATTACAGCAAATTTTTATCAACCGCCAAAAAAGTCTGATTGGCAGCCACATTGAAAAATGACTAAAAGTAAATTGACCGTACTTTAAATATTAAACATCCATAGAGACTCCGACATGCCAATTTTCAGTCGAATTAGAGCAAATTTTTATCTACCGCCAAAAAACGCTTGTATGGCAGCCATATTGAAAAATGGCGAAAAACTAATGTTGATTCCAAATTATTATCAAGCTCTTCTAGAGACTCCCACGTACCACTACTCAACTCCAACGAACGTTTGTATGACGGCCATATTTGAAAATAGCGAAAAATCAATTTCGAGCATAAATTATTATAAAAGCCTTCACATGGCAATTCTCAGCCGAAACAGAGGAAGTATCTTTCGGCAGGTATTTTTAACGAAAAAATATCTTATATGGCAACCATATTAAAAAATGACGAAAAACAACTTTTGACCCCAAATTATGATTAAGGACTCCTAAAGATTCCCGCATGCCAATTTTCAGCCGGATCGAAGCAAGTTTTTCGTCGGCCGCCATTTTGAATTCGCCATCTTGAATTTTTTTTACCTTATGAATGAGCAGTAGAATTTAATCAATATGGCGATTTCATGTGTAATTCTCTTACCTATGAAATATATTATTTATTTAGACTATGTACTATTTGACTTTGGCTTTGACTTAGTATTTCAAAAACTGAAAAATATTTTTATCACCTTAGTCGCCCGTGACCATATGGCAGCTGTAAAAGAGAAAGTAAAAACAAATATATATTACTGATAAATATAACTGAAATATTAATTGAATAGAAGGTGACCTGAAGGTGTATTCGCCATTTGGATCCGGAAAAATAGTTTTATTTTCAATACTTTGCAAAATCGAAAAATGTAAAGACTCGTAACGAGTTGTTGGTAATTGCATTTTGGTGTACCGTAATTCATTTACCAAGTGAAAGAGTTTTTATTGTACTTATATGTGGGGCGCACTATAAGTTTCCGGAATGAATAAGAAAAAAATACTATAAATGGTCAGAAATCAATTTATTGTTTCTCAAAATATTCTTCGTTAGCGTTAATGCACTTTTTCATACGAATGAACCAATTTTGAAAACATTTATGCCACTTCTCCGTGACAATCTCCGAAACACATTTTTCATATTCTTCAGGTGATGAAAATCGTTGACCGCGTAACTGGTACTTAATTTTTGTTGAAGTTACTTTTTTTATTCTTATCGTATCGATGACATTAGATTATTGTGGCCCAGGATTTATTGCCGTTACCCGCGTCACTAGCACTATACGCCATGCTGAAGTGTGGGACATGTTTGCTATGGTGGTGAAAGGATATGCCAATCGGCGTAACGTACTCGCCGATTGTTGCCCAAAGTGCACCAGATGTACAGAGGACATGAATAGCATGCCATCGTAAGGAAGCTCCTTTCGTGCACCTCTTTTTTTATGTAACCTAAAATTCAAAATTTTGTGTTGCTAGTGATATTGATTGGGGACCAGTTGTTACTCGATTTAGGGATAGCACTATAATGATATAATGATAAGGCGCGACTTGAGCGAGAGTGACATAAAGCGCGAGATACTGTTCTCGCATAGAAATCACGCGCTCTATGTCGCTCTCGCGCAAGTCGCGTCCTATTGTGCTAGCCCTACAGATAGGAGCCCATTTACTTCTCTCCAGTTGGAACAAAGAGTAGGCGATTTATACTATTTGAATAAATAACTTGTACTACAAAGTTATTTTTAATTTTGTGAAATATTACTTCTTGGATCCGTATGAATCCAAATTTTCCACGCATTTGTGTATTTATCTCACTCGACTTATTTTTTATTGACCTATAAAAACTGATTTCAATGTTTACTTTTATGGCCTGATATTTCAGTGAAAATACAATTTTACTCGCATTCCGGTTTTATATAGGTGAAGGCCTTTTCTTACGTTAGTCTCTATTGTACTCGTAATAAGCGTTAAAACTGCAACGTAACGTCTTTAACGACGACTATTCTCACGTCAAAATGTAATTTATTATCAAAGCAGAACGACATGATAAATGTAATTATTAGCGTTAGCGACTTTTCCTGCTAAAGGCGCTAAAATTAGCATCATCCGCCTCCTATTCAGAGGAAAATGAATACTCTGATTAGCGGAATAAAGCGACGTCATTAAATAGGCACTCGAGTAGATGATCCTAAATGTTGCTCAACTTTGTGAAAGTTAAAAGTCGCTTTTGCTTCATGATTTATATTTCTTTAAAGAGCTACCTATTAAAACTTTTTTCAGATTGCAACTCCTTTAACACTTTCAATTCCAACTGCTATAAATCAGAGCTAACCGCGGCAGCTTTCACGTTATGACTTCCTCGTAAAATTTACATTTAAAAGTTAATTTTCTCGTTGCCCGGCAATTGTTAATCTTGGATTCGCTGGTGTGAGAGTGTGCTCTGTGTAAAAATTAAGAACATTCTAAGTTGTCTGCCCGGTCTCGGGTAAGATTACCCTCACCCCTCGCCCCATTCTCTTGCCGTCGAGTTTGCGCTGTTATGATTATTGTTTCATTTTGTAAGTGTATTTTCTTCTAGGAATGTCTATATGCAGTTTTTTCCCATTTAAAACTCACCCAAAACCCATTTAAAATAACTATTTAACAATCATTCATCTGAGCATAAAGTTATATTCAAACTATGAGATCTCAATAAATCAAATCCCTACGTGAGGAAGACACGAACTCACCCTCTTACCCATTTTCCGGACATGAAAAATTGTATGTGACTAAACTGCATAAATATGCAGCATCTAGGTCGTTAGCTGGGAAATCCGGTTACAAAAGAGTTGGGAGAGAGCGGGCGGAGGCGGCGACTATTTCGTAGTCCGCAAACGAATTGCAAATGCGACTAGAGCGCGAGTTTGCTCACTCGGTCGCCAAACACGCGCGTGCTCACCGCTACTACCACCGCGCCGATAGAATGCTAACAAAACGCCCCATGCGCACTTCCAAACTGTGTCATGCTTATCACGTTTTTTTCATCGGGTGAAAGAATCCAGTTAGACAATGCCGTCTATATTTCTGCTATGAGTTGGATCTGGTTAATGCGCGCACCACGGAAGTGTGGGAGGAGTCAACATATGGTATCGAAATAATATAATAAACATAACGTAAAACACACGTATATAATAAAAAACGGTGTTAACCCAGTGGGAGAAAGGTGGCTTCTCAATTGAGTAGTTGACGATTCGAATCCCTTGTATATACTATATAATAGAAGCAATACAGTACGTTGAAGAAGCTTCATAACCTTTGAAAAAAAAATGGAATCATAGGATGCTATGCTAAAAGCATTCCATGGCGTAACCCTTTTTTAGAAGAGACCCGTGCAAATCGAAATATTGTTAACCAACTCCACGCTCCTGCACCCAATATCGAAGCATTTAAACAAACATACCCTCTTTCCAACAAAAAAAGAATCATGAAAATCGGTTCACAAATGCCGAAATTATCGCGTAATATATATAAAAAAACATACAGTCGAATTGAGAACCTCCTCCTTTTTTTGAAGTCGGTTAAAAAAGTAAGACAAGATAAGAGAAAATCAGCAAAAGCTTATGTAATCATATATATCCATATACGATTAGATAAGCTTTTGCTGATACCTCTCGATTTCCTTACTACAATTTCTGTTTTGTCTTTTCTACTTTCTATTCACGAATAAGTTTTACGACCATTCCAGCTTGAAAGCTTAAAGTTTTGTTGTTGAAAAGAAAACTTAGATTTAATACAATTTTATATTTTGTGGAAAGTTCCAACTTTAACACAACATCTGCTCTTCAACTTCCGGATCGGCAAATTTACAAAAGATTTATGAAACTTTTCTCGGCCAATCCACTCTGCTCGCGCAGCGCTGGCGTTCGTTGCGTTTAATCCTTAAGTCCCAGTTTATTTCGCTAATATTCCAGCATGAGAGTGTCGTATGTTTTGCTTTAGCCACGTCTAGTTACCGAATAACCCCTGGGGCATCTGTCGAACCGTAATCATGTTGTAATGTGGCTAAGCGGATCAGAATAATAGTAACTCTGTGCTATGGAGCGATTATTCATATCTATCCCGGATAGATTGCTATAAATGACCGGGCAGACGGCTGCAAGATTGAGGGCGGTCGTTCCATTGTGACGTGACTAGGACAGGTTGAAGCGCGCCACTGCATCAATCGTTGCATCCTATTTGATAATGGCCAATGTTTCGGACAATATTGTGCCTGACGGTGTCAGTTATATATCTCTGCTACAACAACCAGTCTCGGGATTTATTCCGTAACATATCAAACAGAATTACACGCAAAGTATAAAGTTTTAAGTATAAAAGACGGTTTCCTTATTAATATTGGGCACAATTAGAGGAGGCACGGTGTGGCGCGGCAGCATAGCGACGAGGCGGCTGTCACCATAACCGAGCCGAGTTAACCGCCTCTGCGAGAGTAATTACACTGAACTTCATTTAACTTCCGCAGCTCACTCCAAATACCACCACCACTAAGCACTGTACTTACTTTACTTAGTCCGTAACAAAACGATGCAATTTTAAGTAACGGACCGCCGAGACAAGTCGGAAATGTGTCCAACTTATTACACGTCTGCGCTTATTTAAGTGCTTCAAGGATTCAGATAGCAAAACGGATGTAGAAATTGCATCCGTTGGAATGCAATAAAAATAATGAATTTTTAATTTAATTTTAGTGTAAATTTTCAATTTAAACACATACATATATATTAAAAGGTAATCAATTAGGAAATCGTGCGTCAGGGGCTGCTCAATTATTAGGTTCTAGATAAAGCCACTCTCAGTATAAAATACCAGACTGTTGCCAATTCGCGTTATCTACGGTACACCAACTTTTATTGCACAGAAGTCTCCAGTTACGGAGTGGCATGATTATACGATAAGTACTCTGCTAATGCGTCTAGTTGTCTACTCTACTAACTACTTTCTTACTGAGAACTTTGTTTTAATATATATTCAGTTCGTTCTCTTATCACTACCAGCAGTAAACATGGCGAGATTGCATTTCAGAGAAACGTTGAGTCCCACTAAAGCTAAGAACCAAATGGATGTATTTCGAAAAGCGTTTTCCCCAAGCGGTTACCGAAAACCGCAACGCTTTTCCAGCGATATCAAGCGGACACGCTAGAGACGATTTTCTTGTGCATTTCGTGATAAATCTAAATAGAAACCAGTCTGCCGCGACCACCAAATGGCGACGTAACGATAAGAGTGCTCCAGTTTTAGTTAACCGATACGATCAACTGCCACTTTTAGATAATAGATAGGTATGGAGTCGATAATGCAAACAATTTCACTGTAGTTGTTTCCAAGTTGTGCTACGACTAGCAATTTTGCTGGTCAACATGAAGCAGGCGTTAAACTCTGAGCTTACTTCAACATAGGGTCAGCGTTGAACGTATATAATAATTATATACTCGTATAATTATGATTCGACAAGAAAGTATTGCGTGTTTGTTAGATAATAAAGGACAGTTTGTTGTTTGTTATTCAAGTATCTTTTGTTAGAGTGTTTGTGGACTACTATTTAGTATTTATTATAATAATTACGCCAGTATCGTATCGTGCCTTTTGTATACGTTTGATATCGTGTTGTAAAGATAGCATTTAAATTGTCTATTAAATGTCGAGTTAATTGTTGGGTTTGTATTGTTTGTTGTGTAATTAGTTGATTATTACTGTTTTAACACCCAATACTTGACATTTCTCTATCCAAGCGATCAATTTTAACTAGAATACATAACATATTTTTAAAAGCGTTTAGTTCTGTTTACTTTAGAGTATTTATGAGCATTGAAGTAAAATTATCTAAACACAAATATGTATTATCTACTGAGACTGCGCTATGCTCTTAAAATTTCTGTTCTACTTCTAAGAGGTTATATAAGTGTTTAGGCGTGGGCTTTGATGCGTGTGAGGTAGCCGTGAAATTCATGACTACACTTAAACCTTTGCCTTTTAGAAATAACATATATTATCTTATTGTAAAATAGGCTCATAGTCACTTGACGCATTTATTACACGGGAGAGAAAATTTCATTGAAATGTGTGTAATAACAATCGGTGAAACTAATTTTTTCGTAGGTAACGTAGTAAAAAATT
>NW_020653726.1:13293652-13314442 GCF_003589595.1 Hyposmocoma kahamanoa
TCCTGTACATCATATATAACAGAATACGATCTAAATGTCATGAGCAACTCGGGGAAAGTAAGTTTGGAATCCGATCGGGTATGGGTACTCGAGAAGCATTGTTTGCTCTCAACGTTTTGGTGCAGAAGTGCAGAGTCATGCCGAACGATGTTATCATGTGTTTCATAGACTATGAAAAAGCGTTTGATCGCGTAAGACATGATATGTTGTTAAAACGTTTGATGGACGTGGGTTTAGACGGTAAAGACATAAGGATCATTAAAAAATTGTACTGGGACCAGAGGGCAAATGCAAGAGTGGATTAATCGGAAACCGACGACATAGAGATATGTCGTAGAGTCAGGCAGGGGTGTATTTTGTCTTATTTTGTTTGTTTGTTGATGTGAGAGCGGGGCTGAATATGAATGTGTCCAAAACAAAATGTTTAGTCGTAACTAACGACAGAGACCTGAATCCCGGAATGCATGTTGCGGGCTTAAATCTTGAGCGAGTGCGGATGTACAAATACCTTGGAGTTTGGGTGAATAAAGAATGAGAGTGCAAACAGGAGATTCGAACTCGAATAGAAATTGCTCGAGCTACATTGAAGAGGATAGGGAAGGTTTTTTGCAGCCGCAAACTAGCAATAAAGCTCCGAGTGAGGTTGCTCCACTGCTACGTCTGGCCTGTAGTGTTGTACGGTAGCGAGGCTTGGACTCTAAAAGCCGACACCCAGAGGCGTCTCGAGGCCTTCGAGATGTGGTGCTACCGTAGAATGCTACGCATTAGCTGGACCCAGAAAGTTCCCAATGTGACAGGTCTTCAGCGCGTTGGAAGGGACCGAGAACTCTTGCCGACTGTCAAGAAAAGGAAAGTTGCGTATCTTGGACACGTTCTACGGCATGAAAAGTACCGACTTCTCCAACTTATAATGATGGGCAAGATCGAGGGCAAACGACGTACTGGAAGAAGGAAGAAGTTGTGGTTGCGCAACATCCGGGAATGGACGAATATTGCCAACGTAGAACATTTGTTTCGCTTGGCTGAGGACAGGGAAGAGTTCTCCAAGCTGACGGCCAGCCTCCAGTAGTGGAGAGGCATTACATGATGATGAATGATGAAAATCCTATTTTCCGTGTAGTTGAAAAACGTTGAAACGTCTATTTTGGATCTTACTCCTTATCATGACTATCATTCACTCAATACTTATCATTTGCATTCCAGAAACTTTCGAGTTATTGTAACCTAAGAAAATGTCAATTGCGCTGATTTTGCTTGACAACAAAACTGAAACTAAATAAGATATAAAAACCCGATTAGAAGGGGTTGTAAGTTCTCAAGCTCGTTTCGGTGATCCCAGATATGCTATTAATTAAATTTCGCTAAAAATGTCGATTACGTTAATTTTGATAAGGATTGTTGCTTGTTGCATTTGTTGCCAATGGGGACACATTTGGAACCTGCAGTTAAGATGTATTATTATGTATTATACAGTTTTCTATTCTGCAGCACATTTTCCAGTTGCATATAATTGACCTGTAAAGTAGTTTGTAACTAAATAATGAAATTAATAAAAATATTATTAATTTATATCGCAAATGTAACATCGTTGTATTCTTTTGGAACGGTTCTATTCTGGGTGTTCTGGGTTCATAGTTTCCTTCTTTCAGACCAGGGGATTAGTGGGGCAGTCGTGCACAAAAGTAGTTAATGACACTTTAAGAAGCACTACAATCTATTCAATCAATTTGCATGTCAATGTTCGCGAAAGAGTACATAGAAACTACCAAAATAGTATAAATAAGACAAGTATGATAACTCCATACAAACGCAGCAACGTCGCTTGTATGTGAGCTTGCTCGTCGCGTGCCGTCTACGTCTACCAATATTAAGTGACGGGGCAAACAAGTCGTGCGCCAATGCGATGGTAAGCTACACGCCTGTTCATAACAGTTACAATGCCACTCAGAGCTTTAAGTCGCAAAAGATCTGAGCGGTACTGCCACTGCGTCCGTCACCCTGAGACACAAGTTGACAAGTCCCATGTGCCTGTCGTCACCAGCACCCTTACCCTTCAAAACGGCAGAAATAGGTAAGGTGGCAGTACTTCCCTGGACGAACTCTTTCACAAGGAGCTCTACTGCTACTCACGTTGCATAGCGACGATGGTAGTCCCGCGTGCATTTGATTATTACGCGCCGCGGGCATGCGCACATACAAGCCGCGCTACTACGTTTATATGGAGTTACCATACTTGTTACCATACTTGTCTATGCTATCAATTTTGGCCGTTTTAATTAGTTCGAGCAACTAGATATCTTAAGAACGCCCTTTTTTGTGATTTCGGAAAGTGTTGTATTTGTTACAGTACAAATATCGAGAGAACCTAATTTTCCCGTTGTAAGTTACTTTCTTCTCACGTTTGCAGACGTGACAGACTACTTTACTTTTCACGTCTGGTTTCGAGGCCGATGCACATCCTATTTCACTGGGAATTCCGCTGAACTCTGCTGCCCGGTTTTTCCTGTGATAGCTCCTCAGTATTAGAAATTTGACTTCTCAATTTGTGAAATATTTTGACAAGTTATTTCCGTTGATAAGTTATCATATATATTCAATATATTCTTCCATAAAATATCCTATTAGTATAATTTTTCTTCTGGCAAAAAGAATGTATTTGCTTTTGGCGCATTAGTTTTCCGGTCTCTTAATTTGAATTTAGATGCTCATTCTTGATTGCTTTTTCACATGGAAGCTTCTAAAATCATAAACATCCAGTTCCAAGGTTTACTGACCCAAAGTTCGTCCTATGAAAGACTACAGAGTCCTTCGGGTACAACTCGACCACTACACCTACACCTCCACCTGTACCTGTAAGCGCCCATACAATCTTTACTAGGGAATCAGTCGCCGACACATCTTAATTTATTTTATATGTGTAATATTTGTCGATAATATTTTTTTAATGTAGTGTGGGAAAGTTTTAGCCAAAGTACCAAGAGGCTACTAAGTGAACCATCATACAGGTGACGGTGTCGGCTATATCTTCATCTTGCATCTGCTCCTGACTCGTGTGTCAGCGTCTCCCTATCACTATTGCTTGAGGTCTGCCGATTCTCTCGTCTTGTCGTCTTACTCTTCGTTCTTTTTTGTAAATACATTAGGACTAATTATCTTAATACGCTGTCTTTACATGGTATTCTAGCTGGTCACACTATTCCCACAAGGGACAAAAACTGCCTTGATCACATCATGTTAAAAATAGATAAGGTTAAATTCGTAATAGCATCGCGATTTTACAAACGTCATGATCATTATCATGATCATTTTACCCCGTTATTATCTCTATCTAAAGTAAAAAATCGTTTACAAGCTATTAAAATTAAAAAGAAAACTAATTTTGAAGAGGCCCTTGTGGACATGAATAGTAAAAACCTGTCAGAACTCTTATTCTATAATGATGCCAATAAGATAATTAATCGCCTAATCTACATTATAACTGAAAAACTAAGGGACCACACTGTTTCACAGAACATTCCTTCCAAACAAAGTGGAATAAAACCCTGGATAACACCGGGAATTTTAAGATGCATAAGAAACCGTAATAAACTACACAACAAACTATCATTTAATCAAATACTTAAGATAACATTTATCAGATATATAAATTACTGTAATAAGCTTATAATATTGGTTAAAAGAAAGAAAAAATGCATTTCGGTATTCCTAGATACAAAAAGCCTTTGATACTGTCTCTATCCCTATCCTAATTCACAAATTTGAAAGGATTGGCATAAGAGGGATCGCATTACGCTTGTTTTCAAATTATCTAACAGACAGGTCTCAAAAAGTCAAGCTAGGGAGTTGCACTAGTGACAGTGCTAGGGTGACATACGGGGTTCCTCAAGGTAGCGTCCTTGATCCAACACTATATCTCATATACATTAATGATCTATGTAATATGACGATCATGGGCGGTAAAATATTTGCGTATGCGGATGACACTGCCGTCGTCTTTCCTGGGGATTCATAGAACTCGATAAGGACTAGTGTTGAACTGGGGCTCAAACAAATAAACAAATGGTTGTGTAGTAACAATCTTTCCTTGAATGCTGTGAAGACCAATTTTTGGCTAATTATAAAAATACCCAACCTTGTGAGGATTTCAACAAAGAATCCACAACTGTGACAAAAACCTTACAGGCTCTAACGAGTCTTGTGCTTGCCCGCGCATACAAAGGGTTAATCAAACAATGCTGCTACGTAAGTCACTACTAGAGATATCCTTAAAGAGATTTATGTTTCTCTTGTACAATCTATTATTACATGTTGTATTCCTGTCTGGGGTGATGCAGCAAAATGAAAATTTATTCAAATAGAACGAGCACAGCGTGGTTTGATGAAAACAATGTATTAAAAAAAAAGAATTTATTCCACTGAAAGTTTGTGTCAGCTGACAAAACTAACATCTGTTAAGAAACTTTATGTACTATACACTGTAATAAAACAACATAAAAATTTGCTATATGGTCCTGGGGTTTTAGATAGAATAAGAAACTATAACATAGCGTTGGTACCAAAAATAAAAACTACTGCGGCTAGAAGACAGTACAAATACAGCGCCTCATATCTATATAATAGTTTAAACACAGAAATGGATCTGTACAAGAAAATGGTTCGTGAATGCAAGTTAGCAATTACAAAATGGCTCGAAACTAAGTCTTACGAGGGGATTGAGCAATTATTATTACAAGTTTGAAATATATAAACAAATAAACTAGTAAACATAAAATTTATACTGTATCAGTATATACATAATATGTATAATGTAAATAAATAATATAAATACACACAAATCGAAATTTTATATACATATATGTTTATATAAACTTACAATACAACTTATTTTGGTAACCTCGTATATATGAGGCAAGCAATTGAAATTATACTATTTAACATGGTATGACAATGCATAATTCTGGATATTGTACGTCTTTCGTATGGATAACACACATGTACACATTCACTCATTCCACACAACTACACACTTACAGACATATATACACATACTTGCACACACGCACACTAACACTTAGGTTAATCTATTTTTAGTCTGAAAAGTTAATGTAATTACTGAAATTTGTATTAGTTGTAACATATTAAGGTAGTCAGTTTCATCATCTTAAAATAATACAAGAGCAAGATTACTATTAATATTATAGAAGAGCGATGTTTCCTAACACAGGCCCTAATAAGCCTAAACGAAACATCCGCCTCTATACTATGCCCTTAAAAATGAACGAAAAAAACATATACATACAATAACATAAACATACAATTTTATTTATTTTATTATTTTACATTGTTTCTTTTTAGTTTTAAATACCTCATAAATGGTACACTCATATGCCTTAAATATGTATATAATTTAGGACAGTGTAGTCGGAGTATGTAACAATATCAAAGACTTACTTAGAGTCTCGCGATGATTGAGCTGAGAGTGAACAATTAGTTTAATGTACGGAGAGGCCTTCGCTGATTTAATTTTCCGTTTTACGTCCCTGCTTCGGAAGGGGCTTATTCTCCTAACATAGAACGATCGCTCGTTACTCGCCTTTTTCTTATATAATTTAACTAATTACTAACTTAATTAACTGTTAAAAGCCATAACTTTCTTTGTACTTTTGGAATGTAGAGCAAATTTTAGGAGGCGATCATCTAGAGATTTTAATGACGACTTACATCAATGATAAAAACCTTTTGCATGTAAATCCAATCATTTGGATTTCAGTAAATTTATTTCGTTTCTTTTTGATTCTGCCAATTTTTGGTATTAATACACTTTTGATTAAAGACTGTAAAAGTAGATTTAAAAAAATAAATTTGAAAGATTATTTGTATATACAGCATTGACTCAAACCTTAGTGGTTTTTAAATGTTGTAATAATTGTTTGTTTTGTGCCTATGCAATTGATTGGTAATAAATTAAAAAAAAATATAGTGAGTAGATCCCATACGGAACAATAATTTCCGAAATTCAGTATACACATTTCACATGACAACCGTAAAATACTTTTGTTGATTTAATGCAAATGAATTATTATAAAAAAGATAACTTACAAGAAACAACTTCAAACTATCCACAAATTACTTACACAATGAATTGTTGAACATTTGTACAGTGAATCGCGGTCGGAGTTCTGAAATTAAGCGTGGCTAAATTAAATCGGTGCACTGCAGGTAACCAGCCGAACGCTTTTCCAGTATCAGTGCGATAGTAGAATCGAGAGTGTGCACGAGTCGACGGCAGGTAAGATGGCGGAGCAAAGCTCCACTCCGGGACGGAGGCTCTTAGTGCTCTGATGAATTGCCCCATAAATTGTAGCTTACGCCCATCTCTCCATCTGCAAGCGCTCATGCTTCAGAACATTTTGAGTGCCGCGTAATATGTCGTATTTTTCTAGTTCCAGAATGCTCCCGAATAAAACGGGGTCAAAGACATATGGGTGTAGTGATCCTTGTCGCTGTGTACTCTAAATTATAATAATATCAAGAGAAATGTCACCACTATTCAGGTTTTTTTTTTCTGTTGGTGTATTTCATGACCGCTATATTCTGTGACAATTTGTATATGTAATATTTTTTCCGTGCTGTTGAATTGTTCAGTTCACGAAACAGTATCCTGGAGTATTTAGATATAATTTAAACAAATTAACATTCTTTTATTATTGGAGTCACAGTACACTTATGTAGATGAAATTTAAAATAAAAAAATGTGCTAGACCATAAAGAATTGTGTGAACTGATAGTTCTTGACAGTCGTCTTCGCTGATGACATCAATGATGTCTGCGATTCTTAGACTATGGAATTTTTTCCATCCTCTAAGCTGCGATTCCAAAATAAGATTCTTGTTGATATTCAAAATTTGCCATTATAAGTTTCTGCCAAAGAGTAAAGTAATATAGGAATGGAAGTTTTTGCGTACTTGGATGACACAAGTCCGAGGGAGTGATCCGTTTGATTTTTTCAGGCTGTTTCTATTTATGGTATTTAAAATAAGTATTATAATGAGAAACGTGAACGTGCAATATACCGGGTGTTTCTTACTGATTTTTCCTAGGGGTATCTGCCGTAGGAATAAATCAATCAGACAATTTTAAGTTTAACTTGCTTAGCTTCTTAGGTAGTATGTACATTTTGATGTATACGGGTATACATCAAAATGTACATAATATGTGAAGTGGTTTAGAACCAGACAATATTATTCCCAATATCACGTAAACGACGACTGTATGAAAATATCGCCATTCAAATTTGGCACTATATATTCTATACGACCATAAAGTATCTACAAAAATACGTTTTTCATATAAAACTGAGGCATACTTGCTTGAATCCGAAGCATGTAATTTAGTCTTAGAGGATGGAAGAGAATTTAGTACGTCTTCATGTACACTGGGCGTTAAGCGTTTTATGGCTTTTCCCATTGACTTACTTTTCCTATTATAGTTTGCTGAATATTAGGAGGTTACGTCAAAATTATTTTGAATTTAACGGAGACACGTCAGCCGAACGACATAAGTTGGCTAACGAGGACACACTGCACGATTCTGGTCACTTGTAACATAATGGGGTTAGTACTTATACTTTAAATTTTTTTTATAATAGTTAATTATTAGAAAAAGTAAGACCAAAAACGAGACAAAAAAAACAAAAAATCTCATTTCTAGAGGACAAACTGCACGATTCTGGTCACTTGTAACACAATGGGGTTAGTACTTATACTTTACAATTTTTTTATAATAGTTAATTATTACAAAAAGTAAGACCAAAAACGAGACAAAAAAACAAAAAATCTCATTACCAGAAAGATGTGGAGGTGCCCAGAGTAGGTTGGCTAACGTCATTGACGAGATTATTTTTGCCGTCATACAATTCTGTAAAGCTCTATTATTTAAATTGTATCAATAAAATTATTCGAAGACATAATAGTGAGTATGTGAGATTAGCTTGTTGGTGGCACAAATTACCTTGCAGAGTGTGTAAAATTTCATTCGACTTGAATTGGGATGTTGTTCCTACCTTTACGTTTTCATTACGACCAGTAATTTCCAGGGCAGGAAATTAAAGTCACGTTGCCACCGTCAAAGGCAGCAGGAAGTAACGTACATTGCTGTAATGTAATGTTGTATGTAAGAATTTAATGTAGTGCGTATATAACAATTTTGTGTGTTATGGAGCCTACATATTAGCCCTAAAATGTAAGGATAAATTAGTATTTAATTTGTAGAAAAACATTGTCACTTTTATACACGGGCATATTAAGGTAATATTTATCGTGTTTTATGTTATTCTTTTGTCTCATTTCTTACAATATGAAAGTACTCAGTAATCTTATTCGAATCTAAAGGTTATTCTAAATTTTTATTGAATTGATATTCAGTTATTTTTAGGTGAAATTATTCCACTAGTGTGTTATAATTATTAATGCAAAGATCGAACACTCAGAAAAAATTCCTTCGATCCGGCCGAATTCGAACCGACGTCTTCTAGCTTACCGTGCCAGACGCTATACCAACTAAGCCACGGAACGAACCAGCGGACCTCACGAATTTTTCTATGTGCTTGCGTCGTATCTTTTTAGTCCTAGCGCCATCTACGAGAAATCTATGAAAGTTTTGTCACCCAGTTAGATATTTTTACAGTTACCCAGTCTTGGCGAGAGATGTCGCTATTCAATGCATCGAAGGAATTTTTTCTGAGTGTTCGATCTTTGTATTAATAATGAAAGGTTATTCGTTAGTGGTTTTATCTACTATAGAGTCTAAGCCATAGGTATTAAGATGCGATTAGTTTATATCTTATATATCGCTAATATATTATATAGAAATGATGTTTTAAGCAAACGTAGAGATAGATATTTTGAACGTAACACTACAACTTAGTTATAGTGTAGGTAATCTCGATCTATCTTGTTTCAAATAAATATTATAAATGATAAAGTTGTACAAAAGTTTATTTAAAAGGAGCAAATGCTAGAGCTTTTTGCTCATGCTTCTCAAGGGAATCTACCTTACGAATAAGCATTACAGTTTAATAAATGTGATGATTTCAAGTGCTTACATATGAAATTCAGATTTTTTCTCCTCAATACCTCGGAAAGGCTTTCTTTCTCATCATTCTCAAAACAAAAACATAATGATACGTTCAACTACGCGATTTGTCGTACATTATTTATGTCATGTAAATCAGTTGGTATATTTTATTCTTATTATTGTTGACATTATATTGACAATGATAACAGATTCTTTTTTAACTGATTTGTTATAGTTCAATTGTTTTTCTTTCATCTATAATTTTCCCTCGCTATAGTGAGATGAAAAGTTGTGTGTTTCGCTCGGCAGCAAAGTTGTTTTGCGTCTCTTAGCTTCAAACTCTCGCTACGCTCAGGATTTTATTTTTGAATCTTAGTTTCCTTCACTTGCCCAGATTTCAATACAAGCACTCGCGTCTAACAACAACTTTGCAGGCTTGCATAACAAAATAACAAATAACTATTTCACTTTGACTTAGTTATTTAGTTTATTGAACCTAAGATGCTAGCCACGTTTCCGAATTTTCAATAGCTAAACTTATTGTTTGGAGGAAGAGGCGGCCAGCTTTCTGGTCATGCGAGACTTCAAGGAGACGACCTGAAAGCTCTTTAGAGAGGAGTTTCGCCCATGACTCAAAAGGACTCAGGGTTTCTAGGGAGTCTGGCCTGGTTGGGTTAGTAAAGTAGTATTTATGTAAAGAAGGAGACAAACGAGCAGACTAGCCACTTCATGGGAGGTGGTTATCGTCGCCTATGGACATTTGCAATATCAGATGAGCGGCCAATGCGTTGCTAGCCTTTGAGAGCCCTGTAAACACGCTTTTTGAAGAACCCCATGTCGTAGCGCAAAGGAAATACTTCAGGAGGAAGATCATTCCACATCTTGCAGGCTCGAGGAAGGAACGAACGAGATGCCCGCGTGGTCTTACAATGTCAAGCATCTAAGATATGGGGATGGACTCTACGCCTTTGGCGGAAAGTGCGATGGTAGAAACAAGACGGTGGCACCAGTTTGAAAAGTTCCGAAGAGCATTCCCCATTATAAAGACGGTAGAACATACACAGAGGGCCAACGTCTCTCCGTAGGCTAAGGGGTTCCACACCGTCTGCGAGATTGGGATCGTCGACAATACGAACAGCCCTACGTCGGATGGAGTTAAGTGGGTCAAGCTGGTATTTGGGACGTTTTGCAGCTCTCTGTTGTCCTGGCAAGGGAACCGGTGCCACATACTCGTACTTTTGCGTCAACATGAGAGGGGCCACAGTGTCCACAAAGGTGGTATCCCACAATCTCTAAATTAATATTTTATTTACGTGCATGCGTGTGTATGTGTGTGTGTGTGTGTGAAAAAAAATGTTGTCATTATCCAATATGTGACAATCGCGAAAATCTTTTTTTTATAATATCCAATGACAGGACGAAGAAATCGTGCATCTCATGGTAAGCTACACGCCTGTCCATAACAGTTGCAGTGCCACTCAGAGCTTTAAATCGCAAAGATCTGAGGGGCCCTGCCACTGCGCTCGTCACCCCGAGATATAAGTTTGACAAGTTCCATCTGCCTATAAATTTATCAGCACCCTTACCCTATTAAACCGGTATAGAGTAACGCTGACATTACTGCTTGGCGACAGAGATAGTAAGGTGGCAGTATTTCCCTTGACCAAGTTTTTCACAAGGAGCTCTACTGCTACTAATGATAGCTATTTTGTTAATGTAATTCTGATTTATCATGTTAATGGCATCGGCCTACTACCCGTTAAAAAAACCTGGGAACCTCTTATATATGTATATTGTATAAGTTAAGTGTTATCCGTTTTGTACAAGTTATGTTGATGTCGTACCCGTTGTTTTATTTCTACAAGGTGAAGTAATGCTACTTTCCAGTTTCACCATCAAATCCAAACAAGGTTCTGAACTTACTTCATCGGGATTGTTGGAGGAAGTGGCATTCTCAAATTTATAACATTGAAAATCATCTAAATACCTAAGTAATTCCTCGCGGGCAGGGCACCGTCAAGGATATTTTGGTTATAAATTAAGCGAGACCCTCTATTCCCTTGGCGAGGCGGACGTTTCAAGGGATTTCGGTTGTCATGCGATAATAGGCTCCTTGTCATCATACTCGTATTCACACCTTTGTACCTGTTGAATATTAAGGCCTCTTGTGTTACCTCGTTCTTAGGTAACCTACATGAACAATCTAGAATTGAGGTACATACTCGTATCTAACAACTGAATTTACGAGCTTATGAATGGTGTTACATCCATCTATATATAGTAGGTAAGGTACTTAATATACTGATATTTATATGAATGTATGTCTTTTTTTAAGACGGAGTAAAATGACAGTTCATTACCCAAAAGTGTTGCCCCTTAGCTTGCGATAAATATTCTATCGACTGAATATTGGTCACGCTTATGGGATAAATAGCCGAAATTGTTTCATTTGAGTCATTCTAGACTCATTCATTCAAATACTGAGCACAAGTTTTTTTATATTAGGTACATCAACATCATATGTATTTGACAATTAACAAAAATTAGACATGAGGGTAGGACTGATACATATGATGTACACAACATTCGCTACACACTGCACTATACTGTGTGTTGATTTGCAGTCTCGCTATATTTAAGAAATTAATAATAGAAATAATGCTAAATCATCAAAAATATTTAAAAAATTATTCTGTTCAATATTCTGGGTTTTTTGTATTGTATTTTGTATTTGTAATTGTATCTCTAGTAAAGTTTTTCAAAATTGTCTCGGAGTCATATGTACCACGTAATCTTTCTCGATCGCTTATTTACCGTAGCCACCACCAGCTATGCAGAGATTCGCACGTGAGTTTCGTTTCAACATTAGACTCCACAACTTTGAAAGCAGAAACTTCGACACTCGTATCCTCCGCGTAAATTAAACGTTTCACATCATGCCATAAGAATAGACACGCACTTGTATTACTAACTCTTTATTTCGTACTACTACTCTTGTTTACATACTAAACCACATGGCATTTCGTGACAGACTAGAACAGAATGTACCTACCTATGCGGGATGTCAGCGTGATGTAGACGCAGTAAGTACGGGAAGCAAGGTCGACTGATCTACCAATCACGCGCTCGATACGACACTACTACGCCCGTCGCTACCCGCCCCCACTACCAAATAGATCTAAAATGCGTTTTCTGCGCAATTAAGGTCATTGTTCAAAAGTGTCGATGCTGCGCAAGTCAATGACCTTAGGATCAAATTTGTTTACTGCAATAATTAAATAAAAAATAGGAATTTGCGAATTTTTTTTTCGATTATTATATATTTTTATTATATATATATTTTTTATTATATATTTATATATTTTTTTAGTGATTTGGGTTCAGTTTGGGATTTAGAATGACCTCTGTAAATATGACGAGAATGCAAATAATAATAATAATAAATGACGCATACACTCAACATAGCCCCGCACTAGGGAAACCCTGTGTCGCGGGTGCCATGGACACACACATAGACAACCACAAATTACACCCAAACTCACGAGAGAAATAATTGTAGGCCATACAACTATTTCTCCCGGCCCGGGAATCGAACCTGGAACCTCTGCGTGGCAGTCCGGCATGGTAACCGTTCGGCCACGGAGGCAGTTAATAAAATGAACACATTGTGTACATATAGTCATTCATTTCACGACAATAACGCTGACATAGTTACACAATGCTTTAAATATATTAGTTTGATAATGTAGATTTAAAACAAAAGCGAAAAAACATTATATTAATACATATTTAAATATACGTACAATGCTATAGTCTGTAATACTACTAGTGTTAATTTTATTATTATTTAAAATTTGCATCATAGCTGTGCTAAATAAGACTGTAGACTCTATCATGTTATGACTTATGATGACGAATAAATATATAGATTGATTGATTGATTGTAAGTTCATACTTACATACACTGTATTTAGAACTATGTTTATGAAAAATACAAAGAGGAGTTTTTAATTTTAATTCAATGTAGATAATCAAACCCGGCTATTCTTGTTAAAATGTATATGAATAAAAATTTATCTCAATAGTAGGTCAACTGTCAAAATAAGAATAAAGGAGGTGATTACGCAATTAGTAAACATTAGAATGTCGCAACATTCATAATTCAGTCATTTTTGGCAAAATTCTATCTTCTTTCACAATCTATCGATAAAACTATCGACAACAACTACAAAACTATTTAAATTTTTATGAAAACTGACAACCTTACAAATGTCAATTTACTCCGTCTTCAAAAAAGACAGACTATAGCATTGACTTACAAATAAATGGACGACGGGTCTAATACAAAAACCACGAGAAAAATGTCCCAAGTCAACCTATTCGAAATTTAAATTGTTATGTCATCGCAGTATCGCGCTGTCCGTAGAACAAATGAAGACTAAAGCGGAGTGTCGCGCTCTGTATACGATTTTAGCGCCTTACAAGTGCGGACACTTTTTAGCGCGGACCCGACGTCCATATAATTGTAAGTCAATGGACTATAGGAAAAATGTTTTTTGCATGAAAAATACACTCATGGACATATTTAGATAAACGCTAAAAGGTTGAATTATGATAACAATGTTCATGGATCCACTGGCTACATACACCAAATTGTTTAATTTGAAAAAAAAATAAAAAATTACTTAATCGTCTTTTGATTCAGATTAAACGTTTTGGTATTTAAGACCAGTGGTTCATATCAACGTTGTTATCATATTTTTTTTAGTTTTTCTAAAAATCTAATGAGCATTAAGGTAAGATTTAAAAAAAACCCAAACGTTTTGTAGTATTTTTCTTTTCGATTCATAGTTATGAACAGAATCAATTGTTTTATTATCCCGTACTTTGTTTAGTAGCTTGATATTTCGGCACAGGTTATGCGTAATAGTCACTGGAACAATCCATGTAAGCAGTACAAATTTTGGTAAATTGTGTTTGTTATGATTTCATGATACTTACATACTGTGGTCCATAATTATAGGGACAGTCGTATTATTATTATTTCGGAGATCTATTTTAGATTCTCGCCTCTTTCATGGCATAAAAGATAAATATTACAATTTTTTTACTACGAAAGATGGTATTTCTCGGCAAGGGCATAGTCGGCCGGGATCAAGGAGTTAAGTTCTAGAACCAGCGAACGATACGTGCCGCATCGAGCAGTTTTCTGCATTTTTTCGGTTTGAAGTGACAAGACACGGAAATCCAACTGCCACAAGTTGTTAGCGCCGTTGGCTGGATTTTTTTTACTAACAAATCAATTGGGATTATTTCAGTGCAGGATACATCTTGCATGTCGATGATGCCGTGTTGATCTTTTCTTTATTAACGACACGCCTGTCCATAACAGTTGCAGTGCCACTCTGAGTTTGAAATCCCAAAGATTTGAGGGGCACTGCAACTGCGCCCGTCACCCTAACACATCATAAGTTGACAAGTCCCACGTGCCTGTAATTTCACGGGCACCCCTTCAAAACCGAAACGCAATAATGCTCATATTACTGCTTGATGCCAGAAATAGGTAAGGTGGCAGTACTACCCTGAACGAACTCTTTGACAAGAAGCTTTACTGCTACTCAATAACGAGTTATTTCCGACGTTTCTCGGTTTTGGCTTTCACGACACATCATTTCATCATGTGGGATGGTAACACCCACAAGGGATACCTCAACTGCGACCAATCCAATATCACTGTGTCAGGTTTATTTGCAAGAATAGTCCTGTCGGTTATATGATTACGGATCGGTCCCACAAGATTTTGGTGCGGTCGTTTTCGAGTATTGGTTCCGATGAATATTTGTAATTAAGCATCGTCTGTGCCATGAGTAAGTATGAAGCACCGACGTCTTTAGAACGAGCTCTGAGTAAGTCTGAGTCACTACTTAGTGTTAGTAAGAGCACAACAACCGGAAGTAATATGCCCTAATGACTCACCAGTACTCGTCCTTTAGGATATATTTCCGATTGTTCCATGTCTTGATCTGATCCTGTATTGCACAAACAATAACTTCTGTTTTTGTAAGACAATACCTGAAACGCAGATAAAGCAGATAGGTTAACACGCTTATGTTTACTCACAACTCAAATACGGTATCATACTCTTTCATGATATATTTATAATACAAAAAAGTGTGTACAAATAAGTACCGTCTAATACCAAAAGTCGGGAAAGTAGTCAACCGCGTTTTAAAAAACTTCGAATCTTAACACTAAAATAAATTTATATGTATAGGCTAATTTGCATATTTGTAAGAAAATATCCTAGGTTTTTTAAAAAGTTAATAGAAAAATCACGACCTTTTGAGACGTGATTTAAAAATAATTTAGCTTTACTGACGGGAAAAAAATTGAATCAATGGCAACAAAAATTTATAACATATTAAACCATCAATTAAAAAATGGACAACGTGATAACATTTTTTGTAAAGTTCTAAAGCAATTTCTGGTAAATAAATGTTGTTACTCCTTAGAAGAATATTTTAATGATTAGATATTATTGTATTTAATAAAATTAATAGATTAATAATTCCATTAAATAATTGTATTGTATTCATTAAGTAATTAGATTAAAACGCGATCTGTCTCTGTCTTCAGACTTTGCCACGCCCTTCTGGGTTTCCACATGTTTCATAAATATAAAATTATTGCGGATACCTACATGTTAATTGCAATAAATAAATGAAATGAAATGAAGGATTTACAGTCAAATAACTCGTGAAAAACTTCCAGTGCAGTTCCTTGTTTTTCCACAGACTTACGGTCAGAGATGCGACGCATCACCGGGTCTAGCCTCTTCACGAGTGCTGTCATCTGCCGATGAAAAAAGTTTCTGACATTGCCAATACCGTAGTTACGCATGATTTTGGTACTAAATAGTCACTTTCATTTTTTCGTTATTAATTATTCTCTCTCTCAGGTTTTATGGAATACAAACCTGAAGACAGACGTAATTCATCTGAAACGTGTTGCAGGGCTATGGCATACAAGATGCTAAGTCTTTTCCTATGAAAGCGCTATTTTTTCCTACCCGTCTATCTAATCATTTTAAGATACGTCAGTGTAGGCATTATTAAAAAAGTCGTTCTTCGTCTTTTTTCTTAGGAATTTTTTATGACTAAGTTGATACAATTTCTATCGCAAATGTAAGGGAATGAGAGACATTACACGCTATCTAACATCTAGCTAAAGGCATATTGTAGTTAGAAAAATAGCATAACGCTGTTCCCTTTTTGGAAATTTACTACATTTGAACTGTTGCAATTTCATAGCTAAGTACACTCATGGACATTTTTATTTGTTTTGTGTATTCACAAGTAAAATAGTTTAAAAAAGAAACAAAAAACAGCGAGTAAAAACATTTAAAACTTTTATATATCACTACCACACAAGCTGTCAGGGGTCTAGCAAAAAATTTAACGTAAATAACATACTTATGTGCAAATTAAGCTGCTTACACTTAAACACTTCACAACTTCACAATTTGACAAATTCATTGATTTAAGAATTGTTGGAAATAAAACTATTTTTCCGGATTTAAATCGCGTATATTTGTTTTTTCAAGCAAACCGATGTTTCGGGCCCTTTACAGGTCCCATGGTCACGATTGACTGAGGTGGTACAGTCTTTAACCAGTTATGTCTAATATTAATGCAAACCACCCTATTTTTTCACTATAGATACAATAGTTATTAATTAAATACCTTCTTTTTAATTTTACAAAGAAAACATTCCAATTTACGCTACATTTAAGTTTTACAAATTATTTTATTGAATGATTTTTATTAACTTCAACTTATTATTAATCAATAAAAGAAATTAGAATAAACTAAAACATATTAATTTGTTATACATTTTTTTAGAGGTACGCCGAAAAAGATTGAATTATGATAACCCGTTTATAAGAATCACTGGCCACATATATGAAAATGTTTAATTTGAAAAAGGAATGACGTCAATCGTCTTTCGATTGCGATTAAACATTCTTTTTTAAGCGACCACTGGTTCATATGAATGTTGTTATCGTAAATTCAACCTTTAAATAGCGCTTCTCTAAGTACGTACATGAGTATATTTTAACGGAAAATTGGCAAACATTGGCCTTACATATTTGTTTCAAGATCGTATCCACTGAATATCATAGAGTTTGATTAATTGATATTCAAAACAGAATGGGGTCAAACTGGGTTGTATGGCAAGCGCTCGTAGCACTGTCTTCAATGACCTTACACTAAAGGTCAAAATACACATACCTGTATTTGGCACGGCTTTTACTTATATACAAATGCTGTTTACCTTATATGTGCTTTGTGCAGGCGTACAAGAATGCCAGCTATATAGATATTTTGGTATTTTCTCGCGATATATACGAGGCAATAGTTTGGTACAACCTTGTATATACCATTATATAGGCTTACTTCCGTACTATAAAAACAACAATGGACCGTGACAATAGTATTGCGAGTCCATGAAAAGTACACTCATGGATTTAGAAAAACCTTAAAAAGCGGTAGAATTATGATAATAACCTTCAAATGTAACATTGACCACATATTGACTTCTGATCTGTTTAATCGAAATCAAAAGACGTTTGAAGCCTGGCCATGGACCATGACAACAATGTGTGTGCGCGTTAATAATATCACATTTAATAGCCCTGTCTTTCGGATGTGTAGAACGTACAACGATATTTGTAAAGATGTAGTAGATATTATGTTCTCTCAGAGTCATAAAACATTTGAGAATGTGTATACGAAATCAATTTTGAATTGTGGTTCTGCATAGTTTTTTTTATAGCTTTTAAGAATTATAGGAAGTTAAACCTTTTTCATTCAAATGTTGTGCATAGCTGTAAAAGAAATATTAATTTACTCATTTTTATGTATCCACCTGTTATTAGTTATAAGTTTGCGTTCTGTAGCGGTGCCAAATAAATAAAATATAATTGCAACTTTTTCAATGAGAAAAAAAAAACCGATCTCATAAGTTTGGTTATCGGTTTTTTTCGATTTCCATAGGATACCCTCATGAGATTCTGATTTGGTGACAATGGGACCACCACGAGAGTGCACCCTTTCAAGCAAAAAAAGAATTTTCAAAATCGGTCCACAACTGACGGAGAAATCGGAAAACAAACATATAACACACATACAGCCGAACGTATAACAACTTTCTTTTTTTGAAGTCGGCTAAAAATGAAAATAAATAAATGTATAATATACGTATCTATGCAGGCCGATCACGAATTTATTAAACCTCAATTTTAATGCTAAAATAGGTAAAAGGTAATATATGAAAATTTGCATATCAAAGAATGTTCAAAAACTCTGTGAACACATATACCTATAGCGGCAATACATATATGTATTGCTGCAGTACAATATTCACTTATTCAAGAGAGGTAGTGAGACAAAGTGCGCAATCGTATCGGCTATAACGTGACCGGAAAGATGGCGATCGATTACCAAGACCGTGCTATGCAACCATTCATTGCCATTCCTTATAATCTACTCGTCTACCTATATACGGTAGATTTTTTAAGTCTCTGCTACGACACGATGGCATTAGTGTGACCGCATTCCATCACTGGTAGTGACTACATTACCCGAATACATTTTGGTATATTTATAGGAATTATACTTAACTGCTTCAGTGGCCGAAGGGTTACCATGCTGGTCTGCCACTCGGATGCCCCGGGTTCGATTCCCGGGCAGGGACAAATTTTTGTATGGTTTACATTTATTTCTCTCGTGTGAGTGCGGGGCTAAAAGTGTGTGATCTGCCACCCTTAGAGGGGGATGATTTTTGTTGACGCACAACTATATAGTACAATAAAATGGACTAAAGACACGTGTATCAGCTATTATTTACATAACGTATTTATTTCATGTCTCAGCAATATGCAGTGTATTAATACATAATTTGTCTATAATAAGTGGATCAATAACCTGGTGAAGCAGAATCGCTGGATGCGAGCAGGGCACTGGCCCTATGCCCAGTAGTGGACGTGTGGCCTGTATGTATGTATGTATGTAATGAATAAATATTAGACAACATTGTACTGATCCCAAAATAAGTAGCTAAAGCACTTGTGTCATGAAAATCGGAAACAATGACGGTACCACAAACACCCAGAGCCGAGACAATGTAGAGAAGTTAGTTTCTACACTGACCCGGCCGGGGATCGAACCCGGGACCTCAGAGATAGCGACACCATGAAAACCGGTGTGCAAGCCACTCGACCACGGAGGCCATCTCAGTCTCCGTATGTCTCAGTTTTCTCAATCTCGACTAGTAGAGGCCTGTTGGTGTCCTTGAAGAGGTTTATCATTTCTTGACGTATTGGGAACTGTTTTTGGTAGCTTCATAGGTGTATGTTAATGTAATTGTGCAATGTACACAAACAATTTTCCTCACGTTTGTGTTTTGTCGTTATAAAATACACATAAGAATTTTCTTTTATTCTGAAATTTTTTTTTAGTATAAATTTACCAGAGGAATGCACGCCGACTCGCTTCAGGATTTATGTAGAAAGTGATGACGGAACAAACCAACGTGAGAATAGTGGAAAGAACAAGGAATTCGAGAACGATTACAAATTTTAAAAGTAAGTTTACAGGAACCAGTAAAGAGGGTGATAAAAATGTGGAATGACGATGAAGGAGGTCAGCATCGTCACTGACGTCTTTCGGTCGAAATGATGATGATGAAATTATTACAATAGGTGCGATAAAACATTTGAAATTACTTAATAATATAAACAGTTATTTGTCCTTGAAAGTCGTAGGCTGCACGCCGAATCTGTGTGACCTGCAAATTTACTATCAGAAATTCAACCTTATTACTAGATTTATTGTTGCTTAAAGCAAGATTTAAAGACAGATTACGTACCTACTTTTGTGGGTGACCATGCCTTATTTGTTTATTTTTTGTTTATGACGCATTATAAAGTGCGAATCTTGGTGTACCGTGAATTTTTAATTTATCACCTTTACCTGTAGCACAATTGCCCCTCTACTAGCTTGTATTGACAAAGCAAACTGGTTGTCGCATTGAATTTCCACGCACATATACAGACATAAATTTCGTAGTGTTTTGTCGCAGAATTGTTCTGTCGAAACTATAGTGAATCGAGGTAGTGTTACGTCAAATATTGTGCGTCGTAACTCCGTGTAACAGCCAGCAACATCGTAATGATACTTTATTAAGTCTTTTACATGAGGCTTTACAAATGAAAGTACAGGGTAGACAAAATATTGATGATCTCGGTGGCACAACTGTTTGTATTGTGGGCGCTGGATGAGGATATCCCGATAGGAACAATTACCAAATTAAGATCAAGGGAAATTAATTTCTAAAGTGGTTCTGTGTAGTAGGAGATAATTCCGTTCTTTTGGTACCTACTTACAGTTCTAGCGATTTTCGAGCTTGATATCGAGTAATTGATAATGGACGACGTCCGTGGTCGAGTGGCATGTACACCGGGTTCCTTCGACGGCCGGTTCAATGTAGAAACTAAATTTTCCATATTGTCTCGGGTCCGGGTGTTTGTGGTAGGGTCGTTTTTTCCGATTTTTATTAAACGAGTGCTTTAGTTACTTTGAGATCAGAGGAACGTGTGCGATGTTGTTTAATAATAGGGGTTAAAGTATGAAATTGCCGATTTGTACTGAAAAT
>NW_020653726.1:13314842-13358128 GCF_003589595.1 Hyposmocoma kahamanoa
CAGAAAAGTAGCAGTAGGGCTCCTTGTAAAAGAGTTTATTCGGATAAGTACTTACCTTACCTATTTCTGCCCCAAGCAGTAATGTGAGCGTTACTGTGTTTTCGTTATGAAGGGTAAGGGCGCTGGTGACAGGCGTGCTTAACACCAGCCGCACGACTTGTTTGTCCTGTCACTTGGTGTCATAAAAAAGTACATGCAACAAACTTTACTCGTTTGCACATAGGGATGTAATATTTTTTTTAAAGTATCTCGCAAGTACAAAAATATTAAATTACAACATAAAAATATCTGAGAACATATTGATTGTCCCGTTGCGTCTCATTTCTAGTACGGTCTCCAGACAATGTTTAGCAATGAGTTGTTTCAACGCGAATTTCCTGTTGTTCCAAAGGCCTCCCACGTTTATTTCTGCCAGTGACTTCATCGTCCATGTAATGTGTTCTTGTGAGTTTAAATGGGCTGTCACCGTCATTTATTTACGCGTTAACCTGTACTTATAAAGTGGAATAAAGAGAAAAACTCAAATGGAAGAGTTTGAGTTATATATCAATCAATCCCTTACTTCCTTGTATTAATACGAGTCAAGCAATATCCGTTCCCGCCGAGTCATGTATAGTGCTTTTCTTAAACAATGTGAGGAAATAATAAAAGACTAAAGAGAGGAAGGTGTTTAATAGAAAAAGTGAAAAAATATTTTCTTTAATTAAAATAATATTTGACATGTTAGGACAATTGCTAAAAGAAAATGTTATTGCTTTTCCAGGCACATTAGAACTAATTTTCGAGAAAACAAAACAATACCTAACATTTTAATTTGGTTTATTACCATTTTCCTTTTCTTGGAAGTAAGCGGTACAAATAGGTATTTTTAATTTTTAAAATTACGAAGACCGAGCAGTTGGCTGTATGAGTTCTCCTTTTGCATGTTTACATAGTTCATTTAATATTAGAATTTAGTAGCAGCGGACAGTTTCATACTGTTTATTTTGCAGGTCTTGGCCATTTACTCATGTGCCTTGGCCGGAAAAAAGTCGTACGGTTCATAAATGACAAACTTATCGTGTTCTTTTTTGAAAGTAATGTAAACATTTCCGGGCATGTTTGAGAAAAAGACAACTTCAACACAAAATACAGCACTTACAATAAAATTATAGCTTAATTCTACGTCGACGACAAGGTAACAGCCTCAGTAATTTGCTGATTTTCGATATTCATCTGGTTAGTATTCGCAGCTTCACTATATAGAACATTTACGAGTAGGTACCACAGAAACTACAATTATTAAATCTTAACAACTCAAATGACCTACGCACCGACCATCGATCATACTCCACGTAGTAGTAAAAAGTATTTTACTGTGACCATAGAACACACTTTTTTATTTTAATTTTACTTTTATTTTTTTAATGACGTAACAGAGCCTATCTCACTTTAGACCAACAGCATGATGTCTTCTGTTCATTACGCAGTCATTCTTTATGTATGAGCTTGAAATTAGATGACGGTTTATATATGTATTTCAACTGGCGGCGGAAGATCGTTCCAACATGTTGCGGCAAAAAGAAAGCTGCCTCTAAAATAATATAGTAGAGGAAATGGTGACACTTTCAAACTCGGGTAGCTTATTGTACAGGCGCTGCCCTCCACTGTATCGTTCCAAATCTGTTATATGTCGCAGTCAGTATCATTGTTATTTTCTTGTACACTAACATTAGATTAAAATATACAGGCTATCATTTCTTTACGCTCCAAATTCAGACGGTTTGTAAATGACGTAGGTAAGCAATTTTAATCCCCAACTCAAAAAGATGTCAGGTAACGTATTATATATACACATTACTCACAGAACTACAACTTATAAAAATAATCTAAAAGATCAGGCCTTCTAACATAGGAAATAGAATTGAATCTGTAGTCCAGAGATTACTTATAACAAATAAACAAATTTAGAAACTCTACCTTTTTATAAATAAGTCAAGACTGGGAACCCGGTCTTGCTTTGCTTCAGTTACTTGACCAATTTTTAATTATAAAAATTGCTTACCTCTTTTCATACACAAGTCTTTCTAATAGTGAAATAATTTTTAAGATCGGATCAGTACTTCCAGTTACTTCTAACAAACTAACTCACAAACTTAGCTTTTTAACTATCTACGCTAAAAAACAGGGAGTTATAAGTGTCAAGCCTTTGTGTCTGTGATATCGCAACTCCCAAATGGATGGACTGATTACAAAGCGGTTTTTTTATATTTGAAGACTAATGTCATTAGGATGGTTATTAGCTATGTTTAACATACATATGTTCAGCTTTAGCTCACCTCACTAGCTCGGAAAGGCTTACTCTCTCATTAGAAATCTGCGCGCAAAAGCGTTTTTTGCACGCTAGCGTGGAAAAGGTTTTTGAAATTCGTACTTGACGATGGACTATGGTGTACCAAATTTTTTCTTTCCATGAAATACGTTCAACATTACTTACACTTACTTACGTTGCACATGACTTATTTATGTAATATAAATCTGTTGGTATATTTTATTCTTATTATTGTTGACATTAAATTGACAATGATAGCTAATTGTGTTTATGAAATTATTTTAATTCGTGGAAGAACTAAAATAATTTCAATAATCACTTAAGCACACAAAATTATAAGTATAAGCAAGAATAAAAATATATGAGGTGCAAATTCAGAATGCATTCGAAGATAAACTTTTTCTTTTGGTTAAAAATATTGATGTTTCAAAGTCAACTGTTTTTCTTTCATCTACCATTTTCCTCGCTATAGTGAGGTGAATAGTTGTATGTTTCGCTCGGCAGCAAAGTTGTTTTGGGTCTTGTGCCTTGAAACCCTAATTACGCTAAGGAGTCTATATCTGATCTTAACTTCCTTCGCTTGCTCAGGTTTCAATACAAGCACTCGTGTCAAACAACAACTTTGCAGCCTTGTGTAACAAGTAACTATCGTGTAGTGTCAGCCGTGGTAACAAAAGGGACACAAATTCAGTTCCCAGCACTGATTTTCAGTTAGGACACTAAGTAAGGTTACGGAACAACATACGCAGGCATACTTGAATATATCTAACAATAAATTAATTGTATATAAATGTGCATATTAAACTATAACAGATATGTGTGTGCGGGAGAGTGTGTTTGTATGTGTGTTGTGTATATTTAAATACTTCCAAGTAAAGTATATATAAGTGTGCAAATACATATGATAACTAATGTACTTTAGCTACATCAAGCAACTAATATGCTCACAACAAAAATTTTACTTGCACTTGTCCAATTGAAATTTGGTCTGATGTTGCTACTAAACAGTCTGCAGACTACCAAATTCCTCTACTACTTACAGTACAGTATTTTGTTAATTTACAGATGGTGGCTATTGAGTAGTGTACTCCAAAGTTACGTGTCGGGGTCTTTTTTAACCAACTTCAAAAAAAGGAGGAGGTTCTCAATTCGACTGTATGTTTTTTTTCTATATATGTTACGCGATAACTCATTTATGGCATTTGTGAACCGATTTTGGTGATTTATTTGTTGGAAAGAGGGTACCATAGTAGTCCCATTTAATTTTGAAGAAAATCATCCACCACTAAGGTGGCTGTTCACGCATGAAGACTCATTTTTATAAATAGCGCTTAAATTTTATTATAAGGAAAACAGGAGCAAGTCTCCAATTCAAGGCGTTTTCTCTCTGAACTTAAGTACTAAAAGCAGTGAGAACCGATTTTCATTATCTCCTGTGTTAAGTCCCGTATATGGTCCTAGACCGAAGCCTGAACCTATCTGCTAGTCATCAAGGTCGTGGATGAAGTTGAAGTGAGGTGAAGGTGTACATAGTTAGCCCTTTTTATGTTTCACGACAAAGGCTATCCACATTTAACTGGTTGGTGACTTGACAAGCAATAATTACTTATTTGCATAGCCCAGATTCATTGCGCGTAGGGGGAAACCAAAAACCATATTTTTCGACTATATCATTTGCTGGTGCTTTCAACGATTCCAAATTTTTTAAAAGTAACTGTGATTCGCTGTCGTCTGAAGTCGCCAATGAAGTTTTTCTCTCAATATACTTTAAGCAGTGAGCATCGATTTTTATTACCTCCAGTGTCAAGTACCGTATAGTGGCGAACTAGGGGATGAATACGAGTTTGCGCACTTTCCGATAACCGATTTCAATAAAACTTGGCAAATAGATGTAATTCCATGAACTTTTGAAGTCGGTTTTATTTAGTACTCTGTACTGAGATTTAATTCTAATTTTCAGCAAAGTATTTTTTATAATATCAAGTGACGGGACGAGCAAGTCGTGTGGCTGATGGTAAGCTACACGTCTGTCCATAACAGTTGCAGTGCCACTCAGAGCTTTATATTGCAGAGATCTGAGGGGTACTGCCACTGCGCCCGTCACTCTGAGACATAAGTTGACAAGTCCCATGTGCCTGTAATTTCACCAGCACCCTGACACTTCCAAACCGGAACGCGGCGGCAGAAATAGGTAAGTAACTAGACAGGTTGTGTTTCTATAGAGGGTCACGGCCATGACATGTATTGAACACTGCCAAGTACGTATAATGGGATATCAGTTTAATTAAGTATAGGTTAGTTTAATCAATAGTTCGTATGATCTTTGTTCTATAATATATATACTATATGTGTTATTTGTATAAATAACCTGAAATCAATAACAGGTAATTAACAGGTTCCTGTTGATCGAATTTTATACCAATTTTCCACTGCATGTTTAGTCTTACATTTTCTGAGTGTATATCTTACAACCTTGGGATGATAATTGTAAATGATAATGTGATATTGATAGCATCACCAACAACCTATACAGTGTGTTATCGTTAAGTGTGCTTAGGCGATTATTCCGAAATATAAGACATATCAAAAACCTTTAAGCTGATATCGAAAGCACGTTACCGAATAAGTAAAATGATATCAATAACTTTTTAAAAATAAAACTAGAAATACCCAAAATCTTAATGTCAAAGGTTCCCACACATTTAATATGACATTCGTAGAGAAGCTTTACTTGACCTACTTTGAGGAGGTAACAATAAGTTTACAGATAACGCAACTTCTATAAATAAAGTAATAAAACTATCTTTCAATTGAACAAAAAACAAAACGATGCTTATTTTTAAATAAGTACGAAATTTTTTGTTGAAAGCAGTTAGTTGTTCGAAATTAAAACCTCCTTACGATGATGTCCATATAGCATTTAACGTTAAAATTTTGAATATTTATAAATTTATCGAGTTCATTTTTATTAAGTTCAATTTACTATTAATTAATAATTAACTTAGAATAAACTAAAACATAATAATTAGTACTGCAGTCTTATGTCTGTTTGGGATTCTTCATTAGAGGAAATACTGGATCCCAAACTGGTGTACGGAGAAACCATCTTCTGTTGAAATTAGGACGTTTTTTAATTTCAATGGCCTCTCGCAGCATCCTAGGTAGATAACGGACTTCTTTTGTAAGGACCTGGGGTTTGTCAAACTTCATTGAATGTGTAGGTTTATCCATGACATGCTCGCAGACTGCAGACATGTTTACGCGACGGTGTTTGACGTCAGCTATATGTTCTTTGACGCGGGTACAAATACTTCGCTTTGTTTGTCCAATATAAGAGAGACCGCACTCACAGTCAAGCTTGTAAACTCCTGCATCCTGTAAGGGGATGTTACATTTCACGGGTCTCAGGAACTGAGAAATCTTCCTCAGGGGCTTGAAATAGGTCTTGATAGATGCACGCCTGAGGACTCTTCCGATCTTGTCTGTAAACCTCTCACGTAAGGTAAGATGGCAGGTCTTCGATCGACTGTTGGTGGTTTCACACGGGGCCTGCGGCATTGGCGCGGAATCTTCAACTTATTAAATATAAAAATTCATTCAATAAAATAATTTGTAAACCTTAATGTTGCGTAAATTGGAATGTTTTCTTTGTAAAATTAAAAATAAGGTATTTAATTAATAATTATTGTAACTATAGTGAAAAAAATAGGATGTTTTGCATTGACATACAATTATATGGACGTCGGGTCCGCGCTAAAAAGTGTCCGAACTTATAGGGCGTTAAAATCGTATACAGAGCGTCATTCACGCTTTAGACTTCGTTTGTTCGACTGACAGCGAAGCAAGCAAAATTAGACAGTACTGCGATGACATTACAATTTAAATTCAACGGTTTAGCTTTTTCATATTCTTTTACATGTCACTTCGTTTAAATAGGTTGACTTGGGACATTTTTTTCCTGGTTTTTGTATTAGACCCGTCGTCCATTTATTTGTAAGTCAATGGTGGTTTGCATCAATATTAGACATAACTGTTGAAGACTGTACCACCTCAGTCAACCGTGACCATGGGACCTGTAAAGGACCCGAAAAGTCGGTTTGTTTGAAAAAACAAATATACGCGATTTAAATCCGGAAAAATAGTTTCATTTCCTATATTTCTAGTTTTATTTGCAAAAAATTAATGTTGTTTTACTCATTAGGTAACGTACTTTCGATATCGACCATTCTCACAATTCGGTGTTCTCAGCCTAATTACCGTAGCCATTTCTTTCTCACTTATTTGTTGTAACTAATAACATTGAAATATGAACAACTTTAATATGTCTAAATGACATTGAATTGACAAAGTAGTTTTCGAGTTATTAAGACACGAATATTGTATAGAAACGGTAATTAGAAATTATTATTTCCTATGGCTGCGGTAATTAGAAAGTTTTTTAAGAGTAGAAACTACGGAAGCAATTGGGGGGCGTTGAAGCTGTCCAGGGGGTGCTACTGCATTTCAAAAAAAAAAATAATTATCTATACAAACTCGCCTACTTTGAGAGACAGGGTCGTACATTGCTGGCTGCCCTGATGCCCTTTTTGTGCATGTATGTTGTATTCCGGTAATTTGTATTTTATATTTGTGTTTGTGTGGTAATAAATAAAATTAGTATTATTAAAAAAAGCTACATTTTTTACCTGTGATTTGTTTTGTTAAGTTAATATAAAAAATACGTGTTTTCAATTATTTTTTGTGGTGGTGAGGGGTGAGCCAACAGGTTTGAGAACCTACGAGTTATATTTTTATGTGTTTATATAAGCAGTATTTTAAATGGCACAGGAGTAATCCATTCCGGACTAAAATGAGAAGTAAATTTGCAGATAAAGGTAGCGTCCGGACAGGCTACAAGTAACTGGAGAAAATGGGTTTGAAAAAAAAAATGTGATAATTGGCTAGCATGGCAACCATTTAGATTGAAGTATAAACAATTAAAAAAAAAATTTCAAATTTCGTTTGATGTTATTCAAGGACAGGAAAGGCGCGCAAAAATTTGCTGTTTAGAGAATGACCGTTTTAAAGTTTTATACATCTTTTATATTTACGGAATAACCGCCTGGGTACATTTACACTCTGTAACTTCTAGTATTTGCACGAAATTCCTCTAAGGAAACGGTTTAACCTAGTCTGTCAAGTCGGATCTATGGGTACTGGTCTACAGGTTTAGTTACCATGTTTAAAAAGTAAAGTTAAAAAGTAAATATATAGATTTTGGCATTCAGAACATCCATGTTATAAAAAATGGTTTGCCAAGACATCCTGAGGATGCCTCGTAAAGAGGCGAAACACATGTCGAGTGTATTTTTGGTGGTGGAGTTTATGATTGTAATTGCATGAAAAAAATATTCAACACGAGCGCATATATTTTACACAATTTAACCTTGACTGGGTTCGCGCAGTAGAAAAGAAATTTAGTTTCGTTTGTATAAACGATGTTTTTTTTCACAGTTCACAGTTTTTTACGTCCTGGGACACACGGTGTCCCTAATGATTTTGATAATTGGTTTTTTTTTTGATACTTTTTATAATTTTTTTAAGTGGTGAAAGAAATATCTCTATATTAGAAAGAGTGTATTTATAATAAATTTTTAATATAAATATCGTGGAGTTGATCCAAATATTAAATCTGAAATGGCGGTGTTATTATTTTCAATTATAAATTACTTCTAAATTACCATCATACTGATGTAATCTAGGTTTAAATGAATAAAAAATTGAAACTACGTTAATTAATAAGTGCGAACGTTTAATTAATAAATAACGGTAACAGGAAAATGATTAAACAGAGAACAAATAGTTTACAAGCTCTGGAACAAAATAAACCGCTAATTTTTTGTTAACCACAGGTTGTTTTGTATGTGAAAATAACAATAACGATAATTAAAAAAATATGACATCTGCAATTAATTATTACACAATTGTTAATTATAAACATTTAGGTAGATTGTTATAATAAAATAGCAAGTGTAAGGATAGACTGCAAAATGTTCAAAACAATTACATCAGGGGCTAAAATTATAACCTATACGACACTAACTTATCTATTTCATCTGTGAGAATTTTCGGAGCTTAAAGAAATGTATTCCGCAGCTATTAAGCAGTTTTCTTGAGGTATTAAGCCGGGTACTCACACGCGAGCTGTAACATGTTATGTTACAAAAAATCATAGTGTGTTACGTGATTCGCGAGTTTTCGCGAGCGGAACGCATGCGGTTCGCAGTGAGCCGACGATAAACAGGTACTCACTCTAGCGAGTGGACTGTTTCACGCGTACACACTAGAACCTGTTCTTGTATTTGTCACGTTACAGTTACATAGCTCGTTAATGGGTACCCGGCATTAGACACGAAACAAAAAAAAATCAGTTGAAAAGTACTGTATTCTTATTTTTTTTACAAATTATTTTGTTTAATAACTTTTATCCATACTAAGTGTCACATTGTAACCTTTTCTGGCCCTCCTTATCGTAACTATTGTAACGCATTTGCATTTGGCGCCTAAAGTTTTATTGTCACTTTAGAAAATGTCTGTTGCTCAGATTTTGCTTGACAATAAAACTGAAACTAAATAAGATATAAGAAAACCGATTGGAGGGGGTTGTAGATCTTGTTTTGGTGATCCCAAATATAAATGAATAACTCAATTTAGCTAAATTTTATGATTATGTTAGTCTTGGAGGGCCATTTGTTGCCAATGCACATTTGGAACCTACAGTTATTATACAGTTTTCTATTCTGCAGCACATTTTCCAGTTTAATGTAATCGTCCTGTAACTTGTAACTAAATAATGAAATTAATAAAAATATTATTAATTTATATTTTATGTAACAGCGTATTCTTTTGGGACGGTGTAACTTTTGACCTTTGCTCCAATGCCTTGGGTCTGCTGGAAGAGATCTCTTTTAGAGACAAGCACACCTTTACTCACGTTCTGTATAATTCATGTTTCCTTTGTATTTATTATGGTGCAATAAAGTATATATAAAAATTATTATATATTATCGAAATGAAGGTATTAAGAATAGATTTCGATTTGGTAGTTCAATCCAGACCCTCGCTCACTCTTCAGCCTGATGTTGACATAGGAAAAGCCGACTCCTCCTGCTGTGACCGTAGCGATGGCATCGGTGTGATCTATATCTCGCGCTATAATGGCCTGCAACAAAAATAATATGGTGTACCATCATTCATTGGTCATCATTATCGGCTCGAAGACCACTACTGCTAAACGGCATGTGTTTAGCGGTAGTGGTCTTCCAGCCGATTTTAATGCCACTACTTGAATACGTAGTTTACACTCGAGCCAATAAGTTATCGTGGTGATCTTGACAGATCGTTTTGGAGGCGTAACAGACACTTCTACTAAAATAAGTATCACTACAGTACTAGTATGGCACTAGTTATTAATAATATAGTAATTTAGTAATGTACGTTTTGAGCTTACTGAAAAAATTACAATATTATGAGGTTTTTAGTATCATGATATTCAGCTATTGTTTCGTGAAAAAATTAGTTTGTTATTATTATTAATGCAAAAATTAAACAAACATTAAGAAAAATTACTTCGATTCGTTTGGGCACAAACCAGCGTTTGTTCCCTAAATGTAGCTATAGACGCAAACAGACATAGAGAATAGGCAATCGACGCTGGCCCACTCGTGTCGAAGGAATTTGTGTTTGTGTTTGTTTGAAATTTATTTCAATAATAAACTTAATTTAAGTTATTTAATTAAAGTATTTTTCCCGGATTTAAATCGCGTATATTTGTTTTTTCAAACAAAGGTTATGGTCACGGTTGACTTAAGTTGTAAATAAAACAAGTATAAAAATACTAGTAAAATAATAAGTAATTGTTATGAACGGTATTTGTAATAAATTATTTATACCCTAAATACCAAATAATATTGTCACTAATAACTTTTTTTTACGATATCCAGTGACGGGACGAACAACTGGTGCAAGCGACAAGTCTACTCATGACAGTTGCAGTGCCACTCAGAACTTTAAATTGTGAAACGAAAATGTGTTCTAACGTTTGGTTGTCTGATGATTTTATTAACTCCACCCTTGTAGAACTCCGACTTGAAGAAAACACTCGGATTTGTCTTACAACTTAGTTATAACTTTTTCATTATTAACTTTAGTAGTAGTAGAGCTCCTTGCGAATGAGTTCGTCCAGGGAAGTACTGCCACCTTACCTATTTCTGCCGCCAAGCAGTAATGTCATCATAATTATGTTCCGGTTTTGAAGGGTAAGGGTGCTGGTGAAATTACAGGCACTTGGGACTTGTCAATTTATGTCTCAGGGTGACTGGCGCAGTGGCAGTGCCTTTGTAATTTAAAGCTCTGAGTGGCTCTGCAACTGGTATGGACAGGTATGCAGCTTACCACCAGGCACACGACTTGTTCATCCCGTCACTATATTATAAAAAAATAATTTATTTTGGTAATAAAATCGACCTCAAAAGTTTGTGGAATTACATCTATTTGCCAAGTTTTATTGAAATCGGTTAACGGAAAGTGGGTAAAATGCATTAAACTGGATTCATTCACTAATTTGCCACGCTTACAAATGAAATTTTCGCATTCACATGAAATCGCTTCACAAGTGTCGGCGTAACATACACACAAAAAATACAATCGAATTGTCAACTTCCACCTTTTTTACGTCGGTTAAAATGAATATCGTCATTCTACAACAAACACAAGTTCAATTAAGACTTGGCTTTGTCTTTATTTATGTTATTGAAGAGAAATTATAATCTAAGATCTGGCAGTATGGCTTTGACGCCCTAGCTTGCTCCGAAGGACAAAAAATTGTGCTATTACATAACGATATAAATGAATCTCATCACCATAAAATCTTTTACGCTTTGGCCACAATAAAGTGCCAGCTCATCTTGCACGATTGAGAATAATATCGAGCAATATCTGTACGTTTTGTAACACGGAAAAAAAAACTATGGTAGTGCCTTATACTTTGATTACTATCAGAACCGATGTCGCCAAAACTCACACATTCTTAATTTGAAACACTACAGAATCTTGGTAATGATTGGTATTATTGTGTTTGAAATTTAAAAAGAAATAATAATTTCTGGATTCTTAATGTAATTTAAACTTTACTCACTTGGCATATCTTTGAAAATTCAATACCATCGATACCTACTATTGCAAGTTACGACGGTTTGATATTATATAGAAATTTCAATCAATCAAAGTGCTGCAATCTAGCGGTTAATTGCTGAACGACGACGTATTGGATTTATTAATTTAGTTCTCCAAAAAAGAAGCGACCATATTGCAGGGGTATGAGCTTATAAATCTTTTCTTTCGGCTTCTTGAATTAAAAAAATGATTTCGGTACACAGAAAATTGAAGTTTATTATAATAAAACTTTTAGTGCGAGTATCATTTTTGCACTCCAAAACAATAAGGCATTTTTCTAGGATTATAGGGAATTTGCACCAAACAATGACAAAACCATACCTTTGTATGCGAAAATGAGGGGACTGAAATTAAGTATGGACAACTGCCCATACTGTGGTCAGGCGTGTGATACTAACTAACCACTTCTACTGGTATTTATTGTTCTGATGGTACCGCAGACATGAACCACATTTTCTTCAAGAGTCATAACTTTGGATTCCATAGACTAGTGTTAGCAAGTGGAATTAGTGATTTCTGATATGTTTTATAGAAATTTATGGAACTAATTATAGAAACTTTTTAAAATAAAGTCTTTTAAATCACATTTTAATTAAAATAGGACTTAGCTTTAAAAGTTTTGCAACTGGGCCACAAACTTTAAAAGAAAATTGATGAATTCGTGTATAACCAAATATTATTTTGGTTTTTCAAACAACGTTTCGGGCCCTGACTGAGAGTCAGCCGTGACCATGAGACCTATAAAGGACCCAAAACGTTGCTTTGTTTAAAAAACAGACATACGCGATTTATATTTGAAAAACATAGTTTCATTTCCCATGTGTAACAATTGTGAAAATCTAAGAACTCGATACGAACAAAAACTATCACAATTAATAGGAATTCGAATCGAAATAAATACGTCATTGGTGTTCATAGCATTCATATAGTTAGATAATTATTATTTTTTATTACGTTCTATCTCCGTTCCTAGAAGGTGGTTCAGAGCTTTTTACTAGCTTCTATTTATAGTGCAATGTTCGCATGTGTTTCCGTTTACTTCCTATTACGAGATCAATCTTCTAAGATACGAGTCTAGCAATTGCCATTTCCGTCGAGGTAAATACAGGGTGGTAACTTAATTGCGTTACACCCGAAAGGGGTGATCCCACCCATTAATATATACAACTTTCACTATGGCAGCTGAATCGGAAAAAGAAATCAGTTGTTCCTACCGATAGCCAATGGAACAGTTTTATTTTTTCGCGATTAGCAGTGCTCCTTGAGGAAAAGTTCGTCCAGAGAAGAGCTATCACATTACCTATTTCTGCCATCGAGCACTATTATGAACATTACTGCGTTCCGATTCTGAAGGATAAAGGTGTTGGTGAAATTACAGCAACATGAGGCTTGTCAACTTATGTCTTAGGTTCAACTCACACTGGCGCAGAGTCGAAGCGTCGCGTCGCGTCCTGTTTTTCAACTACGACGCACAGCGACTCGCGTCGTCACGCGATGACGCTCGTATTAGCGCGTCCCGATTACAGTGTGGTCGGCGTCTGGCGCATCACTACGAGCAAGTAATGCACGACGACGCGCGAAACCGCTCGATTTTAACCAAGTCTAGTCTAACTCTCGGTTCCATAATAATAATAATGGGAAAATAGAGATGAATAAGCCATAGGCGAAAAACATGACTCGTCGCGACGCTTCGATTCTGTGCCAGTGTGAGTAGAGTCTTAGGGTGACGGGCGCAGTTGCAGTAAAGTTTTGAGTGGCACTGCAACTGCTATGGACAGGCATGTCGCTTGGCATCAGGTGCACGACTTATTCGTGCCCTCAATTGGTATCATAATAATTATAATGTTTTTATAAAAAACCGACCTCAAAAATTTGTGTAATTACTTCCATTTGCCAAGTTTTATTGAAACTGGTTACCGGAAAGTGTGTGAAACCGGATTCATCCCCTAGTTTGCCACCCTTAGAGGTGAAATATTTTCTTCAAATTTAAATGGGACCAACAACAAGGTTTTGGTCCCATTTAAATTTCTTTCCAATAAAAAAGAATCATCAAAATCGGTTTACAAATGCCGGAGTAATCACAACACACAAAAAAATGCAGTCGAATTGAGAACCTTTTTTCTTCTTATGTCGGTTAAAAGTACCCCCATAATGAAAGTTATACACTATTCGAATTTAGCACGCTGTACAGTCACTTTCCCAAATGACAGTGAAATTCGTATGTTAGAATTGAATTGTAAACATATAGTTTGAATAAAGCTACAACTTTGACAAGTTCCGCCGCCGGCATATTATTCACATTATCACAACATACAATAAGCTGTACATAATATGTTGTAATGGTCTGATGAAGAACGAACGATAAACGCGTCAACTCAATAAATATGAACGAATTAATTCCTTTTTAAGACGTTTGAGAAAACGAGAAAAATAATATTTTTAACATCGGCTGTAATGAATTTTATGAACATAATATCCGGCATCATTCTTATGTATACAGGCTTAATTGTAAAATACATCATAAACAGCAACTTCTGTTCCATGACTTTTAATAATTCATCAGTATTTACAAAAAAACAAATATTTAAATAGATCGCTCTAAACGTAATAACTCTGTGCAGGACGTGTGTGGGAGTCGTCGCGAAAGACGCTTGAACGTTTGAACTTATTGTACCAAATAGAGATCTAAAAAGTGTCAGTACAACAAGGGAAATTTTTTTTAATGGTAATTGGTACTTTTTGTAGTATCTGCTACTTTTTAGATCTATTTATTTATTTGTTGTCTTCGGGTTAACAACAGTACACTAATTCTATATAGAGTTTTTTTCATAGAATTTATAGAATTTGATTTTTGGTTGTAAGTTCCAACGTGCACGCTTCTCCACTCCAGGTCTTGCGTTTTGCATCGGTATTTAGATTAGGTCTTTTTATGTTACTCCAGAGGACACAGAGATTTTCTAAACGGCGATACCGGACGAATTATAAAAAAAAATTACAATTTACCGAAAGTACTTAGGTCAGAGAAAAACGTTATAGACTAATAAAGTGTGCTATACAGTGTCCGAATTTTTAAATTCATTGTCTAATTTTTGACAATTGTGTATTGACGTTACTCGTATTACGATTTATTACTTTTATTAATTTGTTCTCAGTTGTGTTTATCTCACCTTAAAGAATAAATAAAAAATATCATCCGTAAATCTATCCCTTTTGATCTTTGAAAACTAATTGCAATTAACGGGTTAAATCGAACAATGTTTTGAGCAAACATTCTGAAATAATGGCTTTAGAATTCACGTACAACCTTTCACAGTCTCGAATTCAATCAATTAGTGTCATTTAAGACATATTGAAAATGAACTTTATGCCATAAGACCTTTAGAGTAAAAATGTGGTACTCTAAAACTACTAAAGGATAGCGTACAATCTCCAATATCAGTAGTAGATTTCCGAGAATGGAATAATGACGTATGCCAATTTATTTAATACCTCTCACGTAAATTGTTGTAAGTCAAAATACCATATTATGCTTTTTAACTTGAATATACCTTTTTTATTGTATATTACAGGTGTTATGTTTGAAAGTGAACATAACACTAAGTGATTTCTTTACTTTTAAGTATAGAACCTTTACACAAAATAGAACAATTTAAGTTAAAAAGCAAAAAATGGTGTTTTGACTTAGAACAACTTACATGAGAGGTACCGTTTGTTCCCTTATAGTACATAACTTTTTATACTTGAATAAGTACCCGATTACATTTTATCGCAAAAAACATTACAATGGGTAACGTCAATAATGTGCCAGACAACCACATCAAATTGCCTGGTCTCAAACTAGGCAATTTCTTGTTCTAGAAGTACCAGAGCAACGGGATTCACTCCGGAGCGGGTAGTGCTACGGAACACGGGAGTCGGGAGAAATATTTGTATGACCTACATTTATTTCTCTCGTGAGATTGGGTGTCATTTGTGGTTGTCCATGTGTGTGTCCAAGGCACCCGCGATAAATGGTTTCCCTAGAGCGAGGCTATGACAGTGTGAAAAAAAATAATTTCAAAGTTCTTTCCATAGTGGTCCTACTGGGTATCGAACCCGGGATCTCCTCCACCGGCGCCCACCGTATGGGCCACCGAGGTCGTCAAACATAGCAAAATATATACTCGTATGTTATATTCACTAGTCTAGAAGCTTCCATGGCAAAAATTCTATTGAACCAGCATATATGGTAGCAGTGGATCTCTTTGTGAAAGAGTTCGTTTAGGGAAGCATTGCCACCTTACCTATTTCTATCGCCAAATAGTTTTTTTTTCAGGTTACAAAAGACCCATAAAATACATACCTTATAGACTAACATACATAATAATATGATAAAACTATTTATTTATTTACACGTATGGACCTCGACGTGAGATGCAACGTGGGTATCCTATAGCCATCCTCGGAAACGCCGGAACATGACACCCTTCGGAGAAAAGACCTCCTTCATGAAGGTCGATAGATGGTGAGTTGGTACTCTCACCACAAATGAGTTAAAATTTACCTTGTGGCGGGACTCCAACTGCTCGACCCTCAGGGCAGCTTTGGCTTACACCTGTATGTACTCCACAATATCCGCAGACTTTGTGGAGTAATGAAGTCGTGACGCGTATAGCAACGTCGTCGGTACCGCTGGACGCAATGGATGTAATGTGACCATAACTGCGGTAAAGGTGCTGGTGTAATTACAGGCACATGGAACTTGCCAACTTATGTCTTAGGGTGATGGGTGCTTTGGCAGTGCCCTTCAGATCTTTGTGACTTAAAGCTCTGAGTGGCACTGCAACTGTTATGGATTGGCGTGTCGCTTACTTGTTCGCCCCGTCACTCGGTACCATAAAAAACACAAACAATGAAAGTTAATTGTTTAACCTGCTGCATATGTAGATGTCAAAAAAGAAATATTATCCATATTTATGGCTGTTATCACAATATGCACATAATTGTGTATTTGATAAGTATAATTATATTTAGTTTTTAATTAAGTACCAACATAATTTACGTTGTTATAGTAACAGTAATACAAAATAGCGTTCAGAAAATAATAAGCAAAACACAAATCCCAAATATTAATACACGTTATAATCGGCTCAGTGTTTGCTCTAGTAATAAACCGGTTATAATTACATGGAGTATACATGTATTCACGACAACAATTGTTCTACATGTACTAAATAAGTACCATAATATTGCATTACATGCACCAATTGTATAAGGAATAAACTAGAAATAATTCCGTACAATAGGCGATTTTGAAATGCAATACTAGTTGTAAAACCAACACTATTTATAGACGTGTTCTTAACATCTTTACTCGAAACAATATATTTCTTCTTATCTATAAGGATGTCACTGTATTGCGTATATAAATAATGTTATGTTATGTTTTATAAATCTAAATCGATACCTCCTATAAACACTACGCCAACTTTATGTTTTGGTCATTTTCAAAAAACAAAATCGAAAAGAAAACAAGAAAACGAATTTTGTGAAAAAAAGAAACAAAAACAAAATAAAAACAGAACAGGTAAAAAATTAAGTAGTAAGTTAAGTAGTGTTTATTGGAGGTATCAAAATAATTGTAAGTGTATATGCACATCAAAAACGTCTAGGGATCAAGCTCGTTTTTGCCAATTACTTAAAATCATGTTGTTTTTTTAATAAATATTTTGACATCAATGGTTTTTTTGGTTGTTTTTGGTCGATTTCGTAATTTATAAATAAATAAGTATTAATACAAAAACCGAACACTTAGAAAAAATTCCTTCGAACCAGCTGGATTTGAACCAACGTCTTCTAGCAAACCGCGTCAGACGCTATGCCAACTAAGCCACGGAACGAACCTGCGGACCTTATGAATTTTTCTATGTGCTTGTTGCAGACCTTTGTCTTTTGAATGAATGTGCAGTACGTGTATTCTGTTGCGCCCTCTAATGTTATCCTACAATTGTTCCTGTAACCCGAAGGTTGCATAGAAGAGATTGCTATTTAGCAATAAGGCCGCCTGTAGCACCTGTAATTTTTACTTTTTTTGTTATTTTGTATTTGTCCGTGTGCAATAGAAAATACTTGTATTGTATTTAATTGTGATGAAAAATCCTGACATTCAATAAACTTAGTTAAATGAATGATTTTATAAATTTATGAAAATATTTTTATCTACCTTTCACAGAGTAATAAAATATTTAAAAAAATACCTTGATCCTTAGACACTTTTGATGTGTGTATAAATAACTTATTGCGTTTGACTGTAGCATGTTGCAGTAAGCTTTCATGGAGGCAGCAGTAGTACAATTTGTATTGCGTTATCTCAAATTTATATACTACTATATGATTTCTAGGTTGTCCTAAATAAATTAAAGTTATAATATTTTGAGTTCTTAGGTTTTCGCGATTGTTACACATAGGAAATGAAACTATTTTTCCGGATTTAAATCGCGTATATTTGTTTTATGCGTATAACGTCGGTTTGTTTGAAAAAACAAATATAGGCGATTTAAATCCGGAAAAATAGTTTCATTTCTTATAATATTTTATTGAATATTATGATGTTTTCACTACAAAGATATTCATCTATTTTTCGTGAAAATACTCCACCAATTTGTTATTATTATTGATACTAAGATAGAACAAACACAAAGAAAAATTCCGTCAATTCGACTGAACTTGAACCAGCGTCTATTGTTTCAACGTGGCTACTTCTCTTATCAATTGCGCTACGGATTGAGCACACTACTGTAAGGGCTTGCTGCGGATTGTGTATTGGGTTTAAACGACTTTTTTTGCTGTAGCGCCACCTGTGTGGCACCACTACCATAGTTATTTATTTTATGATTGGCACAGATATCATTCAAATGTATTCTACATCATTAAGATTATTTGAAAAGAGCAATCTCTAGAGTTTCTTGCTAGTTCTTCTCAGGCACAGTGAACGAGCTTGTAGCCTAAGCTTGTAGCTTAAAAAAATGACATTTTCAAGTGTAAATATTTTACCTATGGAATAATGAATATTTGACCTTGACTTTGACTTAAGTCCATAACAAATTTTAAGGCTGCTAACAGATTGATTGCATGATTGCAGTTAATGCGTGAAGCTTCACGTAATTGGTTAAAAGACACTAAGAAAATGAAAATATTTTTCCGTATTTAAATCACGGTTGAGTCAACCGTGACCATGGGACCTATAAAGGGCCCGAAACGTTGGTTCCATTGAAAAAACAAATATGTATGTAAATATGTATGTATGTAATATAATGCGATTTAAATCCGGAAAAATAGTTTCATTTCCTATGAAACTTTTTCTTTTTCTTTTTACTTTTTTCTTCTCAGTTCTTGGTTTTCGGTGTAACAATCGCGATAAAATATGCTAATTCAGGGTGGAATTGTACCTTCGCTGTACAATGAAAACTAATCCACCCCTCAGTGCTTGCTTATGTGCGTCGGCTTAAGTGTCATATGGGCTCGTATTGTAATAATACATTAATACATATAGACATACATGTCATCACGTTGTCTCCAACCGGGGTCGGCAGACTATGGATCTCCACCTACGTTCCTGACAAACCTCCTTCGCCTCCTCCAGTCACATAAGTCTCTTCATACATGCCCGTTTATTCTTAATATTTTTAACCCGGCCATTTTTAAGGACTTCACTAATACGATCGAGATATGTGCGTCGAGAGGAGGACTTTTCTCACGCCTGCTTCCACTTTCGCTCTATTCTAATACTAGTTATTCTTACTCTTTACTTAATAATAATATAATTGTTGAATACCTATTAAAAAAATATATCAAAATATTATTAAAATTTTATCGAAACCTTTAATATTTTATTTACATTTTAGCAAACCTGGAACAACGACAAACTTTACGAACTGAACAAGCACTATCGTACATTTAATATTGAAAAAAAAAACTTTATAGCCCATTCTACATATAAAGCCAGAATTCTATAAAATAAATGCACGTGAATTGCATCATCTGTTACATATCGCACTGTTAATACAATAATGTTATAACTCAGAAAAAAGTATTTTTTCAGAATCGATGTAAAACGAATAATAACTTTTCCGTGAAAGATTATTAAAATTCATGTATAACTTAAACTTTATTATAGACATCTCCACATATTTCTTCTTGTCAAATATGTTTAAAAATAAAAGAAAAAGAAATAATTTAATATTTTTGAATAAAGACAGTTTTGTCCAGAACTTTCACAGAACTTTCAATAAGTTTGTCTCATTTTGAGTGAAGTAGATAACTTACAATATTCTAACGACGGTTTTATTGACGTGTATAGAATCAAATTTACAATATAATCATGAATTTCACATATTTTGAGTTACAACACTATTGTAATAGCAGTGCGGTATGTACAAAGTGTTAATACCTACTTCACCAGACCGTAAACAACATAGAAATTCATATTATCCAGTAAAAAAAATCATAGTATACAATACATACACACTTAAGTATAACGTAGTAGATAATTTGGATGTGACGTTTATCAAGTTCAACAGGGCGACCTTCTGTGAGATATATGCTGGTTCACAGAATTGAGGTCAGGGGACTCGAGATTCATCTCAATAAATCATATAGATTGGCCGACGACATCGAGACGCTAAAACACGTTGTGAAATTTAATGTGCACGGTGCAGGGTCGCCACATCAATCTACATTAATATTGTAAAGAGGAAAACGTTTGTTGGAGTTCTCTGAATATGAGAATCTCTCAAGTCGGTATTGTGTTTCATTCTTGAATTTGAATCCATGATATCTTATCGGGTTCTTAGGTTTTCGCGATTGTTATTTAGGAAATGAAACTATTTGCACAGATCTAAATCGTGTATATTTGTCTTTTCAAGCAAGTCAAACGGTTCGGGCCTTTACAGGTCCCATGGTCACGGTTGACTGAGGTACAGTCTTTAACCAGTTATGTCTACTATTAACGCAAACCACCCTATTTTTTCACTATAGTTACAATAGTTATTAATTAAATATTAAATAAACTATTATTATATCTTTTTATGTAACCAAAGTACACTTGAAATCATGAAATCTATTTAACACTACTCATTCGTTGGATAAAAGTGATTTAGATGGCTTCATCGAGTATTTTAGGATTTTAACGCCGGATTTGCAATAAACAAAAGAACGTATCAGGATTTATGATCCTGAATGGAGAAAGATCGTACCTTGGTCATGTGTTACGGAAGGACCAATATTTCTTAGCGCAGACCATTCGCAAAATACCTGGATGTAGGGACACAGTATCATAAAAAGTATCGTAGTCGTAAAAGTATCGAAACAAAAGTAGCGATATTTCAAGATATTGTCTTTTTTCCTGCAGTTCTTCCCTACCTAAAGGCAGAATAAAACACATTAATTTGTCTTTTTTTATTGATTTATGATTTTTAATTGAAACAAATAGTAAAAGAATTAGATTAATTCCTTCAATTGACCAATTCAATCAATCGTCATTTCATATAATTTGTGTTACTTAAATTTCCTATTTCTCACTCACACTCTGTACAATCACTTAAAAACAAAAATCTATTTGGTGACAGTCTGTTTCTCGTTTTTGATAAGTACTGTACTGCTTTTGAGAACAAACGTTCTAAAGAAGGGACAAACTTCTTTTAAAGAGGCAAATGGTGGCATACAATATACAACCAATTTGAGATAAAGGTTCCCATTGAAAAAAAAATCGCTTGGTGGCTTGCGTTACGATATGAGGTGTCCTAAGTAGAAATTTATTCGAAGTTATTCGAAACGATACGATACTTGTCAAAAAGTACTAATACCTGTAAAGTATCAGGTACAAAAGTATTGATATCGGAAGGAAAAGTACTCGATACTAAAAAGTATCGATACTTTTTCCGTGTCCCTATATACCTGGAAGACGCAAAATATCGTGGCTTCGAACACCCGGGACGAACTGGCTTTACGGTTAAGTTGATAGCCCTACATTAGTAGTTAGAGGCTCTTTCAAATAAGTAGTATAGTGTAACTTAATGTACAAAAAAATTTGTTTTAAAAAATTTACAGAAAATTTTGTAGTGTTTATGAATTTGCAAAAAGATTTACTTTTCGGCGAAATTAAATAGATTTCGTGACCGTGGGTGGAAGTATAATAACTCAACGGCAAACTGACAAAGCAGTACCTTATAGCCGTTACACACGGCGACTTTTAGCAGCACGTCTGCCGCGACTCAGTCGCGATGCACTAGCGATGCAGTCGCGATGCACCTTCGATGCAGTCGCGATACACGAGCGATGCAGTCGTTAATCGTCTACTTTTACACACACGCGTGACTAAAACACCGATATTTTATTGATTTTTTTAATAACAACTAAGTGACGGGACGAATAAGTCGTGCGCCTGATGGGAAGCGACACGCCTGTCCACGACAGTTGCAGTACCACTCAGAGCTTTAAATCACAAAGATGAGGGGCACAGCAACTGAGCCCGACACACTGAGACTTAAGTTGACTAGTCACATATGCCTGTAATTCCACCAGCACCCTTATCCTTCGAAACCGGAACGCAGTAATCACACTATTGCTTGACGGCAGAAATAGGTAAGGTGGCAGTACATCCTTATTTTTATCGCTGGGAAATGTGTTACACTTACCGCTCGGCTCGGGGGAGCATCGAGCGGTTATGTGGGACTCTCGGGCGGTAGTCCCGTATACCCACTAAAACCCAGCGGTTCATTCCACTGCCATAAAGAGACGTCTCAAGATCCGCTGGCGCATACTACTGGGACGTCCCGGCGAAGTCCCTGGGCACCCTTAGTCTACGTCTTCGAAGCGGGTCAGAGAGGGGGTCGTCCTCTTTGGAGCACTCCGCAGCCTCCTTCCGCGGAATCACGTGCCAGTACATCCCTGGACGAGCTCTTTCACAAGGAACCCTACAGCTACTAAACTGTTACTGATGATTCAATATATACAATTTAGCGTTTGCATCGCTGTTAAAAATCGCCGTGTCTACCCGCTAGCATTGGTTTCTTTGTAGTTCATGCATCTTTAATGAACTGAGTTTGGTACTCAAATAAGATCAAAAGTCGTTTGTAACCGGGCTTGTAGGGTTGTCCTCTGAACAAGTACAAAGAGCTGTCTGCCAGCCAGCGATACCAGATCTTCGGATTTATCCATAGTTCTACGCGGTTTTGACTTCACTTACGGAAATTAATGACAAATATGCTGATTTTCGTTTCATCCATCCAAACAAATGCATAAAAAATAAAATTAATAAAGTAATGCATAATAAGAAACGGAACTGCAAAATCAAATGTTTTTGATTGCAGTTTTCACTGATCGCTTGCGGGCAGCACAGCCAATATTAAACAAATACAAACTGAATACTTACATTTACACACAAAACAGGACTGGATATCGATACCAGTGACTAATACTGACACCAACAAAGCGCACGGCGAAATCGAATAAAATAATAACTGATGAAACGTTTCATTTCTTTTGTTTTGAATGCATTTCATATGTTTATACATTCATAATTTATTTAATTCTTAATATAATTAAAAATTAGGAACTAAATTTGACACCAAAAATATATCCGTAGATGTACATCTACCGATTTTTCCAGAGGTAATTTACGAGCTTCCGCGAATATTCCGACGTTGTCCTACGCATTTATAAAAAATGGATCTGCTGCCAACTACATTAATGTTGCTGCTTTTGAATACAGAGATAATACAGGTTAGTGTCCAATACTTAGTTAAGTTGTGTTCACACGTAATAGGGTACGTTCTTCTCTTTGTAATTAATTTGTAAATAATGTTATTTTTTTATTGTACTAATTGACGGGACGAACAAGTCCAGCGCCTGGGGGCCAATTATTATGTTTCAGTGCCACTCAGAGATTTGAGGGGCAATGAAACAGTACCCATCACCCTGAGACATAAGTTGACACGTTTCATGTATCTGTAACTTCACCAGCATCTTTACCCTTCAAAACCGGAATGCAGTAATGTGGTTACTGCTTTGCGGCAGTAATAGGTAGGGTGGCAGTACTTTCCTGGACGAACTCTTTCACAAGGAGGTCAATTACTACTAAACTTATATTATATACTTTAACTTTATCTCGGCATTGTATCCAGTTTTGTGAACTGAATAATAAATCATCTCAGTACAGTGTATTAAAAAACCGACCACAAAAGTTATTCCTCCACTAGTTTGCCATCTTTAGAGCTGTAATATTATCTTCATTTTATTAGAGTTATGGCGTAACATACATAAAAAAACATACAGTCAAATTGAGAACCTCCTTTTTTTGAAGTAGGATAAAAAAAAAGAAGTATTCTGTTACCAAAGTTGCAATCGATCATAAGTTGCTGCTATCCTAGTGGCATATATAATTGATCAAAAAAATACAAAAAAGTAAATAAGGTAGGAGTTAACATGTGTAACTGATTTTTTAAGTAAAGCAAAAAATTTAACAAAAATAATTAGTAGGTTGTTTACACGAAATGAATTACATTGTTAAAGTATATTTATTACCTACTGTGGTGATAATTATATACATTCGATCATAGCATTCGACAATACTGTTCTAAAATTACTAAGTTGTTTATATACTCCTTATTTGTTGTATTTTGTGAAGAAAATAAAGTATCATTATTATATATATTATATATTATTTGATTTCTCGTATTTAATAAATTGCAATCACAAAAAACATTATGTGTGGTTGATGGTTGATGTGTCACGGGAGCCCTCTGACACCTTAATATCGAAATGAATAAACAAATGAATATATTATATATATTATATATAATATTTGCAACTAGGATACAAGTTTGATTCTTAGAAAATATTATTAGTACTGGATAATTTGCTCTTTCGTCAGTAAGAGAAGGACAAAAAATGCCGTTGGTTTAGATATTTTGAAATACATAACCTCTTCGAAATTTCAAAATCTCGTAACTCCGTTTTTTGACGAAACCCATTTCTTAGTCTTCAAGCATAATATCGGACAATTAAAGTTTAAGGCTAGGCTTTTTAGTTATAAAATAAAGATATGATCATAGATAGAGTTAATGAAAGTTCGAGGTTTACGAATTTAGCTCACGTAATCTTCGATGTAGTATTTGCATCTTATGTAACATTTAGACATAAATAAATAATACTCGTAATAAGCGAATGGTTTTTGACATGGGCTGACATTCGTTGAAAAACTCACAAAAATAAAAAATCACCAAGACTTAGCTGTATGGTTTTAAACCTTTTTTTAGATTTTTTTAATTCTTTCCTTAGTGTGAGGCCAGACGAGCGTAATATTGTAAGTTGTGAGTCGCGTAGTTTGACTTGCGTAGTTCGCGCTGTATTCGGTTTCATATAAAAGGACAGTTTGTTTCACACGACGACGCAAAATGAGTCATCTGCCGACTCACAGGCGTAATAACGACTGACTTTCGGTCGCATCGTGCGACGGGCTGTCGCGAGTGGAGGTAGGGGTGGGGGTGGACCCTTTGGTCACTTTGGTATAGGATGCGCGTGATTATAGACGTTTCTTGCGAAAATGTTCGATACGGAGATTGAAATATAAATAATTGAACAACTTACTTGATCGTTATTATTAGTCTTTCCTCTGGACTGGTAGCTTGTCTCATATTTGTATCTGACTTTGTAATAAAATATTTTACTAGGCTTAATAATTCTCGAAAAACATTTATTGGCATGTGATAGTACTTAGCAAATTGATCTACGTGTTCACATAAACTTGTATACAATATGTGACACTGTCTACACTTTAATCGTTTCATATTAAGTGGATGTATCCAGCTTCTTTTTATTTTTTTAACCTCGTCTTCTAATGCTTCATAAATGCATACTATTTTGAATGTATCCATGACACTATAACGACACAAACACCCCGTATAAACGCTCAAAAGCAACTGAATAAAATACGTTTGTATGGCGCTCCAACTAGATTTCGGTCGAGCGCAAACTGCGCAACTCAAAAACTGCAACTCACAACTCACAAAATTACGCTCGTCTGGCTTCACCCTTAGAGGAAAAGGAAAATTCCTATTAAAGAATTTAAAAAATTAGTTGACTGGCAAATTATCATCGAATTTGTCTTTGGAATTATTAAGATAATTATTAAATTTATAAAAAAATAACTAAATCATTCAACTAAGAATGATGATGACGAAATTTAAAGAGACTTGACGTTAACATCTTACTGATAGTTTTTCATGTCCTGTGTTATTAATATTTTAAACTAAATACTAGAGACGGCTTTTTCTGATATCCTTTGTGAACAGGTTACCAAATTCTCAATTCACCATATACTCAGCTCACCACATTCTCATTGTAACATGTTCTCAGCTCGCCACCCTTTGTAAGCTGGTTACGAAATTCTTATCAGGTCATCACACCCTCATCTTACCACCACCTCAACTCACCACATTCACATTTTCATATGAATAAAACTGAATGTAAAAAGACCGTCAAATTTTGGCTTAAGAGTAAAACCTACAATGATACCGAGGACTTGTTGGAAGTTATTTCATAATTTATATTTATATAATATGTAATGTTTAACTACTTATCTTTTATAAATTGTAACGGCTTATAACTACTTATCTTTTATTTGTTAAATTTATAAAATCTTTTTTTTTTTTTAAGCTTTGTTATGAAAAATGCACTATTATGCCTAAAATACAGGTACACATGTACTTAGTTTAGGCATCGCAATTGCACTGTTAGGCACTAAGATTAAAATGTTTAATTTTACCATGATTATTTTATATAATTTAGATTTTTTTTGTTTTGTTTATTACTATTTATTTTAATATTTTATCTTCAATTACATTGTTTTCATTATAATTGTATTAGATTAAGTTAATATTGAAATAAATTTATCTTATCTTACATCTCACCATGTCCTGAACTCACCATAATCTCATCTGACCACGTTGTCAACTTGCTATATTCTCATCTCACCTCATTATAGATATAGTCAGTACCACAAACATCTTCACACAATTGACACAAAAGAATTAAATTGAAGCATATTATTAAAGAAAAAGAGAAACTAATGACCAAGCAGTGCGGTCTTTGATCTTCGCCTGTCCGTGCAGAACGAAGGAAAAAGAGTACATGAGTAATAACATTTTCTTTGAGGCAATGGTACTATGACGATATTGTGACATGGAAAAAAGCCTGCAGTCAAAACCCTAGGTCGTTGCAAATTCGAAAACTGTAAACTCAAATTAACCTCGCATATTTTTCTTATTAATAAGGAAAGATCGACGCCATTTTGTTTTAGTATTTGGCGGTAAGTGCGAAATATTTTTATCTCGCTCTGCATAGGTGGTCGAACGATTACCATGTTGGGCTGCCACGCAGAGGTTCCGGACTGGGAGAATTATTTGTACGACTTACATTTATTTCTCTCGTGAGTTTGGATGTAATTTGTGGTTGTCTATGTGTGTATCCATGGCACCTGCGATACAGGTAGTGCGGGGCTATAAGTGTGTGCGTTATTTACTTTTTAGTAATGTATTGTATTCGAATACGACAATGGAATCCAGGACCTCTGCTTGGCTGTCCAGTATGGTAACCGTTCGGGGTGCAGGGCGAAACAAAAATATTTCGAATTTACCGCCAACTACTAACTACTACTGACTATGGCCTAAACTCTCGCTTGAGGCGAGATCCGTGCCCAGTAGTGGCACGTGTAAACATACTGTTGTATACTGATGGTATAGTTTACTATTAACCGTATCTTAGTATGTAGCTCTTAAGGCGTAATATGACACCTACCACCTTTCCATTTTGTACCAAAACTTGTACCAAATGAGTTTGGTATAAGTTATCGATCGACTTCGTAGAATTTATAGGGATGTATGCGAATTCATGACGTCCTAATTTTGGGGTGATGGCCCTTAACACTGTTTAATTTCATGTAATAGTTAATGTTTTCGTCGACAGGCGTAGATCGTGTTCTGTTGATCAGGTTCACGATTGTGATCTACGTTTATTCTACAAAATTTAATTAACTAACACTTGGGAGCAAATAAACCGGACCTCCGATGTTTTTTTACGTTTGATGATGATTATTTCTGGTGTTACGATTTCTACCAAACGTAAAATCTAACGGTAGCTCGTTTATCGACCTCCAAGTGCATATACGAGTATATAAAATATTATGTACATAAATATAAAACCGATTCGCAAATTGCAACTAGATTCTAGTGATTTTTTAGGCGTTGCCTATTATAATATTATAATCTATTGTTTGCATATTACAAAAGTTAATTTTAAATTTCGATAGCACCACAGATAAAGTCTGTATACAAAAATCGACTCATTCGTGAACAAGATCTATGTGCAAGACTACTAGTTCTCAGTACGTTTGTTCTTCTTCGCTGTGGATGTCAGGTCGGCTGTTGTTAGATTTTATATTTCCGAAACGAAATAAGATATATAAATTCTCAAAACACCTTTACCTCGTAACGTACTTATTCCTTTTCGCTATGTAATCACATCGGACTCTGTTCTTCGGATGAGTCGAAATGACATACATAACTCTGTTATTAATTACATTGTCCACGATCCTGTTTCATACGTACTCATATATATGTTTTGTATGAATGTTTGGAGAAAAAAACATTTTCTAAATAAATGTTAATAAGGTATGGTCCATGCTAGTGTTACATTTTCTGAAAATTAATAATTCTTAACCGTTTTCAAAAAAAGGAGGAGATTCTCAATTCGACTGTAATATTTTGTGTGTATATCAACATCATCATCATCATCAACAACCCATTTATATGTCCCACTGCTGGGCACGAATCTCCTTTCAGACGAGGGTTTAGGCCATAGTCCCCCCACCCTGGCCCAATGCGGGTTGGGGACTTCACACGTTTTCCGAGGGTTGTGAACTTTCTTCAACGTGCAGGTTTCATCACGTTGTTTTCCTTCACCGAAAAGCTCTTGATAAATTTCAAATTAAATTTCGCACATAAATTCCGAGAAACCCAGAGGTGCGAGCTCGGATTCGAACCCACGATATTCTGCTTGAGAGGCAGTCGGTCAAACCATTAGGCTACCACAGCTTCATTCAATTATTTGTGTCTGTGTTACGCGATTACTCTGACATTTATGAACCGATTTCAATCATTATTCTTTTCTTTTTGTAGGAACCTCATTAGTGGCACCATTCAAATATGAAGACAATATGGGTAGCAAATTTGTTTCGGTGTCATCCACTTTCCGTTAACTGATTTCAATAAAACTTTGCTATAATTATTATATATAATAATAAGGTTATAATTATCTAAATAACTTTTCTAGTATAATATTGTTATTTTTAGTTCAAACAGAATTGGCGTTACGATGTCAAGTCGCAAAAACCAACCAGTTACACCATACCATACCGTATCAACTTCAAACATATTATATTTGTACAGATTCATATCATTACGTAAAAGCATTAGCATCAAAACAAGATTGTGAGATACTTAAAAATGGTACCTTTCGGACGAATTGACATACAATTATAAACAAAGAACAAGTATTTTTCTTAAGAAAAAATTTACCGTGAGCCAATCGAAAGCCAACAAAACATTTTCCACTACAATTGATTTATTTACCTTAAAGATTTGCTGTCCGGGATCGCTGTAGAATACCTCCTTAACCCTTTTCTTCAAGGGGATTGCGTTGTACTCGACCTTTTGTTGCCACAGGAGTCGATTGTTGTAAGTGGTACCCACAATCAGATCTTTACATTCGCTCAAACAAATGATTGATAGAAGGACGATGAGGAGAATAGGTGCGGTCTTCATTGTTACCGATTTTTAAAAACAATATGTGAGAACTGTGGCGCGGCCAGTGGATAGCAATGACGGCGATACACTGCCTCACTGGATGTTTAAACGGCTTGGTCCGAACATGTTTACCTTAAACTATGAGTAAGCGGAAAAAACTTATTTTACTCTGACCTGTATAAGTTGATCTTTTAAATGATAGGTAGTCATTCATTTGTTGCATTTTGTTGGAAGCAATGTGATTATTAAGTGTTTTTATTGAATGTCAGGATGCTTGACCACCATGTTATTCATTTATTTTTTGTGAAATTACTCCATTAGTTTGTTATAATTATTAATACAAAGATCGAACACTTAGAAAAAATCCTTCGATTCGGGCGGATTTGAACCGACGACTTCTAGTAAATCGTGCCAAACGTTACGCCAACTAAGCCACGGAAACGAACCAGCTCATAGATGGCGCTACGGCTAAAAAGTCGTTAAAAACCAGATACAAAGATCCAATAACAAGCACATAGAAAAATTCGTGAGGTATGCTAGCATTTTTATAATAGTTCCTTCGCGTTTGGATACCACTTTCCACTTAACATCAGGTGGAGTGGAGTCATTTGCTTGTCAAGTACAAAAAAAAAAAAAAAAAAAAAAAAATAGTAATTATAATGTGTTATTCTTTTTGGGGTTGCCTATGTGATAGACAAGGGCCACAAAAAGGGCGCTAAAGACAAAATCATTGTTAATGATTTCGAAATATTGAAAAATAGAAATACTTTATACATATTAACGTTACAATTTAGCCTGAATGATAACGTCTGTAGTTACATCTGTGATTTAGTTATAAATGTAAAAAGTATCAGTGTAAGTATCTTTTCTGTGCCTGGCTTTTTGGTGAAATTCACTTCAAATTGTGGCATCAGTAGAATGACTGACATTGGTGCCGAACAAACCGGCGCGAGCCGGAGCTAGCCGACGACGGCGGGGTGGGGCCACGTGAGGCGCGTGCGGCCCACAAGTGGGAGAGATCGAATTGCGAGCTTGACTCGAACGAATGTTATATTTTTTTTACTTAATAAATTCTTTCACCAATTTTGTATATTTTCAAATTGCCAATTACTATTGATTAAAGTTCAAAGTGCGTAATTTGACCATCTTTTATTGGGTTAAAACCCACAAAAGCTACAAAGTGGTCGTCGAGCCGGATCGGAAATGTTCCATACATCAGCGAAGATGGTTAACAACACACGTAGCACTACAAGACGAGAACAGGCAAAGAAAGAAGAAGAACGAAAAGTATTTCTAAATCAGCAACCACGAACGTCTATAAAAGATGAAGAACAAAAGAAAATGCTAGACAAGACTATAAATTTAGATGTGGGTAGTGTTAAAAAATTACAACAAAGAAAAAACGAAGAACCGCAACCTCATTGTTCACGTAACACTGCCTATTCGGAAACAATAAAGTAATCTTCACAAAGTCGTATTCATCTTCTGTAGTAGCACGGCGGAAGAAGTTGGAGCTCGCATTAAAATGAACTTGATAGACAAAAGGCTACAAGCGGATCTTGCCGAACTAAAATATTACAGTCCACCTACAGAACTGGATCAAGAATCCATCAAAAGTTATTTTGCAAGGTGGGTCGAGCGCAGCCAACGGAACTGGAGTCACAGCATGCCCCCGAGACTGTAAACAAACAGGGCCCGCTGTGTCCACCGGCAGCAGTAGTGTTCAATCAATCCACCAAAATCCACAATTTATTTCACGGAAAATACTGCAGGTAACTTATTTACTAAGATTCGCCAAACTGCTATGCAGTTCGTTGGCGACATGTGCACACTTACCTACTTTACTATATATTTTATAACAGTAGATAGTATTAAGTGTAATTACTATAATACAATATAGAAATTACTTTAAGAGGTAGGTACGCCTTTAACCTACATATATTGTATATTTGCTTAATTTTGTGTCATTCCTTCGCCAATCAATGTCGTTATATATTTTTGGAACTAAATAATATGTACATCGTTTGCCATACTTGTTATTTAGTTTACCCTGCCTTACTCTTTTTGTCATGTACCTGTTCTTAAGCCTAACCTTATATTTACATTATAATATACTTATTTATATTATGCGTCCCACAGGTGGGCACGAGTCTCCTTTCAGGCGAGGGTCTTAGGCCATTGTCCGCCACACTGGCTCAACATGGCTTGGGGACTTCACACGTTTTCCGAAGGCTGTGAACCTTTTTCGATGAGCAGGTAAATTTGAAATTAAATTTCCACACAAATTCCGAGAAAGTCAGAGATGCGAGTCCGGATTCGAACCCAATGTCTCTGCTTAAGAGGTGGTAGGTCAAACCATTAGTCTACAACGGCTTTTGGTTGATATCATACAGTAGACATCATATAGTTAACAATAGTAATATTTATATTTGTGAGCTCAAAGCTTTATAAAATTACAAATAATCTCAGTACAGAGTACTAAAAAAACCGACCTCAAAAGTACGTGGAATTATGTCTATTTGCTAAGTTTCATTGAAATATCCCCTAGTTCGCCACTATACAGGTCTTGATACTGGAGATAATAAAAATAGGTTCTCACTACGACACTACTCAAAGTATATCGAGTGAAAAACGCCTTGAATTGGAGAAATAGCAAAATCAACTAAATAATTGCTAAAAGCAATTGCTCCTAAATTAAAGTTAGGCGCTATTTATAAAAATGAATCTTCATTCGTGAATAGCCACCCTTAGAGGTGGATGATTTCCTTCAAAATGAAATGGGACCACTATGGAAGTACCCCCTTTCCAACAAAAAAAGAATCATGAAAATCGGTTCACAAATACCGGAGTTATCGCGTAACATACATACAAAAAAAAAAACAAAAAAAAAGAACATACAGTCAAATTGAGAACCTCCTCCATTTTTGAAGTCGGTTAAAAAAAAAATTAACTGTGAGTGGAGGGAAAGAGGGTGGGGACTTTGCTTAACAAAGAAACTGTGGAGATTAGTAAAAATAAATTCTACTAAATAAACTATTCTTTTCACTTTGCTAGTTTAAAAAAACGACCTTAAAAGTCGTGGAATTACATTTATTTGCCAAGTTTTATTGAAATAGCTTACCGGAAAGTGCGCGAAACCGGATTCATATGCCACCCTTAGAGGTACAATATTTTATTCAAACTTAAATGGAACCAATACTGACGTGCCTTTTTTTTCATCAAAAAGAGAATCATCAAAATCGGTTCACTCATCGTTCATTCACAGTTCTATCATTCATTGCGGCCGGAGTTATGGCGTAACATACATACAAAAAATAATAATAATACAGTCGAATTGAGAACCTCCTCCTTTTTTTGAAGTCGGTTAAAAAAGCAATATCGAGTCTTTTATAAAGTTGTTAATTTAAAAAGGAAATGAAAGAACAAAACATATTTTTTTAAACACTTTGTGGATAAACTTTTAGTTTGCCTCATGAACAGAATAAGACTTCAAATGTCCGAGACCACTATATAGTGGTCATTATATCAGGTTTAGTAATGGCTGCTTGATAATAACAATGAACTTGTTCTAGGTATATAGCCCTCTGTATTCCGGTGTAAATTGATCTTTTAATTAGTGCGGGATCTAAATTGTAATGTAAATTTGTATAAGCGATGCGTGACGTAATATATGTACTAATGACTAAATATTGACTGCACGTGTAAAGGTCAAGTTCCCATTGTCTTACAATTCCATAGTATTTGTATACAAAGTTTTATACTTTGTATTTGATGATACATTACCCTTGATAAATTAAACTTAACCATGTCTCAAATAAGGATTACTTCTGTAATATATAAAAGAGTGAAACTTCGTTTGTTTGCTTTATGCGCAATCGTGCATAAAGTCCACTATGCTCCATCAAAAAGGTAAACGAATATGGCTGACCGATAGATGTATAACCTCACATTTTCATAGTAGAGTTTATATCAAATTTCAATTGATATTTTTTATCTAATATTGAACTATTCAACAATAATTAAGTGATTACAAAGGTAATAGGGGGCCATGTTCAATATTCGAATGCGAGTTATTACGGAATATAATTAAGAGAAACGTTATTATTACCTTTTTGACCACTTCTGTACAGGATTAGTTTCTTAAAGTCTCTCGGCAATCTTTGGATTTCCGAATGCGCCCGAATACAAATTTTTATGTTTAATAATTATTGCATTTCTTATTATTGGTACAAAGAGAGGACAATAATTTTTTTAAATTTATTTTTAGATCAGACTGTAATGGTCCAAATTGGTTACTAACAAGAGCCTTAACTACAGGAAAAGTTAATTCCTGTTGATCAGCACTTGGGTAAAATGGGGCATGCATGGCATTGCATGGCGAGTCTAAATCTGACCGCCACAGTCATCAAGATGGAGTTGGGACTGGCCCGCAACCAGTGGAGCATCGAGGCAGTCAGTCATTTTGCGCATTATAGCATAAAAGTCCTTAGTCCTCAGTCTTATAATACAAAGAACAATTCCATTAATCGAATGGCACTCAAACCAGCGACTTTCGCCAAACCTGGACTATCGCTCTTCCAGCTGATAGTAAAAACGTCATGATTTTCAACGAAATAAATATAGTAATTATTAGATTTATACAATAATTCGAATTGAGAATTACGTATTCTATTGTTGTTTTGTTTTGATTTCCATGCGAACTGTATAGGCTGTAAAATTAGTTCCCTTTTTAACCGACTTCAAAAATGGAGCAGGTTCTGAATTTGACTGTATGTTTTTTTTTGTATATTACGCGATGACTCTGGCATTTGTGAACAGATTTTGATGATTTCTTTTTTAAATTTTTATTGAATTGATATTCAATTATTTTTTGTGAAATTACTCCACTAGTTTGTTATAATTATTAATACAAAGATCGAACACTCAGAAAAAATTCCTTCGATCCGGCCGGATTCGAACCGACGTCTTCTAGCATACCGTGCCAGATTTCTTTTTGTTTTTAAGAAGGTACATCTGTAGTGCTCCCATTTCAATTTGAAGAAAATATTTCACCTCTAAGGGTAGCAAGCTGGGGGATGAATCGGGTTTCGCACATTTACCGGTAACCGATTTCAATAAAACTTGGCAAAAAGATGTCATTCCACAAACTTTTCAGGTCGTTTTTTTTTAGTATTTTGTACTGAGATTATATAATAATATTTACTCCTTAACAATGTACCAAGCAAGTCAACAACATATGTCGAGTTCCTAGGTTTTCGCAATTCTTAGACACAGGAAATGAAATTATTTTCGGTTCTAAATCGCATATATTTGTTTTTCTCGAATAAACCAATGTTTGGGTCCTTTACAGGTCCTTGACATGACCTTGAGAGTGACTGAGACAGCACGCAGTGACCTTATGTCTGATTGAGACAGTCAAACTAAATAAAGTATTCTTCTTTTATGTAATTAAGGGTATTCTCTTTAATTTTCAGTATACATATTGTCTGACCTTCGGAAACCTATGACCAAAGTAAAGGGTAGTAGTAAGTGCTCTATATACTTCCAGGTCTATTGAATGCGTCCGGTCGACATCAAGTGCAAAGGGCAACTGATTAAAATCCGACGACAGCCGAAACACGAAGATTGCCGAAAGATATTAGAGATATTTGTACTGTACTCTTTTTATGACTTTTTACTACTCTTTTTATTTGAAATAGTTATGTTGCACATGACAACTAACATAGTATTATCTCAAAATTGCTTTAGGTTATATTAATATTACCTATTTAATTTCAAAGCGGCAGTGTTGTCCTGTTGAAATCGTATGCGAATGACATACAAATACAGCGAAATTTTGGAGATAAATTATTAATATAACGGAATCGTATGCGAATGACATACAAATATAGCGAAATTTTGGAGATAAATTATGAATATGACGCAATATTGAGATAAAATTAAATGTAACGCAATTTTTGAGATAATACTATGTTAGTTGTCAAGTGCGATGTATACTTTTTATTTGCTGAAGACATATTTGAGAACCTTCGAAATAAGTACTACTATAAGTAGTATCAGTAGAACTCCTAGTGAAAGAGTTCGTCCAGGGAAGTACTGCCATATTTTAAATTAAAAAAAATATATATTTTTAACACAATACACAACAATGGATAACTTACTACAATAGCTTAAAACTGTATTGAAGAAAAGGTTAAAGATTCATCACTTGGCAATCGCACAGGTAAAAACAAATAATTATGCAATCTATAATATCCGCCCAAAGTATTGGGCATCCTAAGAATTCCGGTAATGCACAATAAGTATTGCAGAAAACAAGTTCTACTGACGTATTCATGTAAAGGATATTTCAGTACATAGTGCATAAATTGAAAATGGGGAAATTTTTTATATTGTACTTTGGGTCAGCCTGTATGTAATAGTCGATTGTAAATACAAAAACGTTAGAAGTGATGGATTATCAGCTAATTATGGAGATGAAATTTCGAAATAGACGCAGCGTGGGCAGACCACCTATAAGGTGGCGAAGGTTGTGGAAACCCGCTGGATGCAAGCAGCAGAAGACAGTTGAGGCGTTCTTTGGCATCTGAAATGATACGACAATTACACGCCACACATATAAGAATTCCGGTAATGCACAATAAGTATTGCAGAAAAAAAGTTCTACTCTTTAAGGATTATTTTTTCGGTATCTAAAAGATTTAAAAACAAATGACCCCACACCGTAACTGCCTATAAAACACCTCGTGCAAAAAGACGCCATTTTTTATTCCCTCTCTTATTTAACTTTCGGTTTTCACGATTTGTGGTGATGCGTTTGCGACCCGTTTTTGAGTCTCAGGCGAGGGTTTAGACCCGTGCCCAGCAGTGGGACGTATAAACGGGTTGACGATGATGAATGCCAAAAGCATTCATGACGTTATTTTTGTTAACTGATGTACATATATAGGTAGGCCACGTCACTATCATTACTGTTCGTTTTAATAAAACGACAGTCTAAGCAACATAGAACTATGAATTTAGTTCGATTGACATAACCAATTCGATTACTTTGTTTACATAAGCGATAAAAATAAGTAACTATGTAAATCAAGACCGTGATAAATAGTTACGTAGTTTCACCTATTAAAGTTGTAGGTACTAACTACTTTATAGTTACATTTGTTTTGCTAACCTTACCAGTGCCTCTACTATGAGATTACACTGACAGTACTCGCTAGCGACCGCGTAAAATGTTTGTATAAAAAATGTTGTTTCTTCTTGTGACAGCTAGGGGCACTGTATAATTTGCCAGACAAAATTGTGAAGCAATTTACGTGGTCGCCAGCGACAACTGTCACAGTAATGTCGTGGTGGAGACACAGTTGTATGCTAGAAAAAGAGCAATACAGTTATTCAGCGCGATGCGTCTGAACTGCTTGACAATATTGAGCAATTGTGATAAGTAAACTAGGTATCGGGGATTTTTATTACAGGCGTTAGGTATGTATTTAAACCAGTTTACGTAATTACTCTATTTATTCACGCGGTGATGCGTTTATAATATTATACAGGTTATAAACAGGCTGTATCAAAAAGGTCCGGCCATATTTCAATTGTTAATGGCACTGATAATAAGGAGTAACTTTAGCAGATACACAATTTGAAATTCCGGAAGATAAATTGTGGTTTTCCAAATATATGCCCATTTGTATAAGGGAATCAGAATTTTGGTGCGTTAAATTTGATTTTAATTGTTATAACCAGTACTATCAGCAGCTGAAAAACTTCTGATTTTTATGTTATATACATCTGTTTCTTAATTACAAGATATTACGACATGTGTGTCAATCAACTTAGTTGAACAACAACTGTGGTAAATCTATAAAAAAATGATATTTGATAACCCTGATTGAAATTTATATTACGATAGTTGTCATATCCTAATTTTAGGTCATGCGTGTTTACACATGCTCGATTATCACCTCTTCAGCAAGCGAATGCGGAAGACGGAGGCGGCACAGTCGACGCGTTATTTACACTGAGTCGATGGCCATCTCTTTAGCAAGGGAATTCGGCTGACGTGGCGCGGTCGACACGCTGTTTACACCGAGTCGATTGCCGTCTGTTCGGCAAACTAATTCGGAAGACGGAGGCGGCACAGTCGAGTCGTTGTTTACACTGAGCTGATATCCGTCTCTTCTAGTCGACTTGGTCGACAAGGTGTTCGTTAAACAACTAAGTTCTTACACTGGGTAGGTTGGTGGGCAAGCGAAGGCGCCTTGTCGATCTAGTGTAAACGGGCCATTATTAAACTTTGAAGTGACGTTGATGAATTATTTTTGAAAATATTCGTGTAAATATTCATGAGAAGCGTATTTGTCCCTGTATCTACTTCGTTACCAGTAGACACAGACAGGGACAGTTTACTTTTAGCTAGTTTCTACGATCTTATCATAAAAATACGTTTTGATATATATGTTACTTATAATTGTGAAATTTGTCACGCGTAATTAGAGGTATATAATTTTAGTTACGATCAGTCTTCAAGCCAATATTTAAGATTTTGGAATACTATTTAAAGTTTTGTCTCTAGCGTGCTAAGCATAAAGGATTTTTGTTACTTTTGTGTACATTTATGACGAACATGGAAAAAAAAACTTGTTTGTATTGCAGTTTGAGACAAATTCAGGAGTTTTAAATTTTATTTAAAAATTCAAGAACAACTCAGCGTCAGTAAAAACTGCTGACTGACCCGTTGTACGCACAATAATGTGAAATTGCGTCTCGACCAGGGACAAGGGTGTAAATATATGTTTTCGAAGTCTTTTGCTGTGTTAAATTTAAATTGGGGAATTTAAATTTTAGACATAGACACAAAGTTTACTTTCTCTAACAATGAACTAGGAAGTATAAATACAATTTGAATTGTTACAGATTTAGTTAGGAAAAAACGAAAAGAGCCAGTGCGCAGGATTAAGTTACAAATCCGTCGTAACCCACCCTTTTTGCGAGACACCGACGCGCCTCCCTATCTGACGCTAACAGTAAAAACTAAATGCGAAAATAACAGAGTACTTATCTTCGGGAAAATTTTGTGTAAGGCTACCCGACGGCAGCTCAGTATAATTTATATCCCGCGAAGAAGCAAAGTATGCCGAAGCTAGCGTTTGTACACATTAACGGCTGCACCTCATGAAAAATCGCTTAGGAAACAAGCGACGCTTCGGGTATATTGCACAAACGTGCCTTTTATCCTTTTTGCATATTGGGGAGTGATTTAAAACCTTCTACCAGATGTTCCCGAAATGAGCTGGTAATGATGTGAGGTTCAATTATATGTTTTTAATACCGTCTATAACAGCTGATGCGATAATTTTGTACCCTACAATGGTGGCGATGATTACAAGTCTTATGTAGCTCGATTTAGTAACCACATAATTAACATTAATTGACATTTAATTACGAATTATGTACCTTCACATGTTATGTATCAATTAACGTTGACGTATTCATGTAAAGGATGTTTCAATACATAGTGCATAAATTGAAATTGGGGTATTTTTTATATTTTACTTTGGGTCAGCCTGTATGTAATAGTCGATTGTAAATACAAAAACGTTAGAAGTGATGGATGATTAACTAATTATGGAGATGAAATTTCGAAATAGACGCAGCGTGGGCAGACCACCTATAAGGTGGCGAAGGTTATGGAATCCCGCTGCATGCCAGCAGCAGAAGAGAGTTGTGACGTTCTTTGGCGTCTGAAATGATACAACAATTATACGCCACACAAAGAAAATAACAGCTGCAAAAATGTGCAATTCAACAAAAAACTGAATACTCTGAAAACAACCCGAGTAATAATAAATTTAGGAATTCAATATTAATAATAATAAGTCACACACTCATAGCCACGCACTAGGGAAACCCTATTAATTACACCCAAACTCACGAGAGAGATAAATGCAGGCCCTACAAATATTTCTCCCAGCCCCGGAATCGAACCCGGGACCTCTGCGTGGCAGTCCAGCATGGTAACTGACTGTTCGGCCACGGGGGCAGTTTATAAATTCATAAATTTCTGTTGTTAATATTTTATTTTCGCCCTAAAGTAATTTGCTTTTAAGCAAGATTGAATCAAAATACATCTTGAATTTTAATTTTTACATTTATTTTTAGATATTTTTCAATGGGTCTAAATTTGTATCCGGCTGTGTCTCTCTGATCTTTGCCATTTAAAGGTCTAAATGGCAGTACAACAACTGTTATGGGTAGGCGTGTCTTTTCCATGAGGCGCACGATTTGTACGTTCCGTTACTTAGCCAAAAAAGATTTTATTGCCTGTGAGTATATCTTTTATCTAAACGTAAAGGAAAGTAGATTATAAAATACCCTCATTGTACAATTTTCAATTTCTATTTTTTTAATACCTTGTAGGTATACAAATAAAACCGTAGTTCCCATTCCATTTCTAGTCGTGTGTGTTTTTTACTTTTGTATGTCAATAAAACACGATTCTTATCTGTTACTTTTTTGTACGAAGCTAGTTTGATGGATGACTAGGAGGGATTTGTTGTCACCTTTCAATATAACCCAGCGTCTTCGATTTACAAGTTTCCGGAAGGAAATTAGGTTTACGTGGGGAGCCGAAAAATATAGGTGAGACGTCAAAAGATAGGAAGTGTTATTGAAAATAATAGTAATAAAGAACATTATAAGTATGAGAGTTTGACGAGGTGCTTACTTACTTACTTACAGTCACGTCCTTAGATTCCCTTTGAGGCTAACAGAACAGGGTCCGTGAACGATGTGGTTTGAAAGAGGTTGTAGTGACAAAATTAGAATAGGGTATCTGACACGGTTTGCTAGAAGACGCTGGTTCGAATTCAGCCGGATCGAAGGTATTTTTTGTAAGTGTTCGATTTTTGTATTGATAATTATAACAAACTAGAGGAATAATTTCACAGAAAAATATTAAATATCATGATGGTGAAATATCCTGACATTCAATGAACTTTGAAGTGGTGGCACATGGAGCGAATGAATGAATACAGATTAGCGAAAGCAATATATAGAGTTAACGTGGAAGGCATAATTAGAACGGAATGGCTACGAAGAACATTCTCAGATCAAATTGAGAGTGTTCTTAAAAAGACAGAAGTGCGTAGTTAGCAGCAGTAGAGCTGCTTGTGATAGAGTTCGTCCAGGGAAGTACTGCCACCGCACCTGTTTCTGCCGCTATGCAGTAATGGATAATTTTTAGGTTAGCTTTCTGTACCTAATTTCTGCGGCAATTTTTATTATTTAAATATTCTAGAATATTATCATAACAAATATTATTAATACTTCACGAATTCTCGAATACTTAATTTAAAAAAAATTGCCACAGAAATTTAGTAGAGAAATCTAACCTGACAATTACCCTATTGTGAACATTACTGAGTTCCAGTTTCGAAGAGTATGGGTGCTGGTGAAACTGCAGGTACAAGGAACTTGTTGACCTTATTATGTCCAATTTATTATTATTAAGGGAGAGAGCCTGTATGAAAAAAAATTGAATGAAAGCGAAGCAAGAGGGTTGACGTGTTAAGCAGCGCTGGATATTGTCTGCGTGGCTCTAGCGGGGATATTTTTTTTTTATGTTACCAAGTGACTGGATGAACAAGTCGTGCACCTGGTGGTTAGCCATACACCTGTCCATAGCAGCCCAAGGAGTACACTTTATACGCCTTAAAACTGTTATATCTACAAACAGTCTTAATATGGTACAGATTTAGATAATAGTTCTCTATAAATGGTTTTAGAAAAAAGAAATTGTTCTTATACACTTATTTCATTCAGTCAAAATTTTAAAACCTTCTTAATACCAAACAAATTAATTACGTGTAATCTCTCTTAAGATTTACTCATAAGAGTCATAAATCTTAATAGAGATTACACCTAGTTAAGTTGAAGGACTATAAAGGCCTTATTTTAAGTTCATCTTTAGAACAACTGATTATTTTTAGTAAAATTGTTCTATACACATCTAGTAAAGTCCATTAATACTCTAACAACTAGTGTACTTACATTTATTCTAGATATATTTAATTTATAGACATTCTATAGTGTTTGTACTTATGACAAACACTATAGAATGTCTTTAAATTAAACATATTTAGAATATACTAAGGAACCTATCATAGACTATAAATTATCTAAAAACTATTTACAAGACTAAATAAAAATTGTCTACATTGTATAAATGGTCTTGTAGCATTCTAGAAGGGTTACTTGAGAAAAAAGATAATAATCACTCTTAACACTACCTACAGATAGTTTCTCAAAGCCCTCTTGTGATCTACTAATAAAGTTGTGCCCACTTTTACTTTAAATTATCGAGAAACCTTCTTCGAGATATCTTGAGCGAATTTGAACTCTTAAAATATTCAATCGTATTAAATTCTATTAGATATCTTATCTTATATATTTAGATATGGGTGTGCTGCTTGGGAGTTGCAGTGCCATTTAGAGATTTAAATCGCTAAGATCTGAGGGGCACTACGCCCGTTACCCTGAGACACAAGTTGACTAGTTCCATGGGCCTGTAATTTCACAAATCACCCTTACACTTCAAAACCGAAACGCAGTAATGCTCACGAAGCATGTAATTTATGTTTAATATATTTTAATATACAGTCAACAGCACATCAAGCTATATACATTTTTGTTTGAATATCACCTCCAGTGCAATGGAACTAGATCCGTTAATGTGTAGCTTGATGTGTCTGTATATTGAGCAATTAGCGCCTTTTCCATTGTAATTCGCTGGATTATAATTTACGGCAACTTTGTTCGTTCGTGGAAATCTGACAGCTTTATAATAAGTAATAGATACAGTATACAGCCAATTGCGTCTGCCTATAGTCACATTACTGCTTGGCGGTAACAATAAATAAGTAAGCAGACAGTACTTTCCTGGACGAACTCTTTCACAAGGAGCTCTACTGCTACTAAATTCATCGCGAGGTGCGAGTGGTGAAAAAGCAGCTCACATCTGCATTTACCATTCGATGACATAATGGACAAACATAAGCTTAACTAACATAATGAAACAATATAATTCCTGTGAATTACCACATCACAATGAATCGTTTTCATATTCGCCAGCAGACAGACACGAAGTATTGGATTCCGAATATTTCATGCTTTGATATCATTTGGGTACACCGAAATTGTTATTGCATAATAATAGCCAAATTATCGCGTGAATTATGTACGTGCTGGAATTGCGACAGAAACAGATCGTATGGTTTCTGAGTTGCATTAAACATTAAATATAACGAACCTTCACTTCGACTGAAGCCTAAATGTTTCGTTGTTTGACTATAAATAAAACTGAATTTATAGGGCGATTAAGGCCCTGTGAAGGGATCGTGAACGTGCTCCACTGGCATTCTTCGAGCGCTCGTCCTCCGACCCATACCTCACCTAATCGTTTTGCAAACTATTGTGCTCATAAAGCGAATATGTACCCCCAAATCTTTTATTCTGATAAATAAAATCGGATAGACACTTTGTGTGAATGTTTCAGGTTTGGCTCTTTGTGATAAGAAGTAAATAATGTAGTTTGTAAATATTGCATTCGCTACGATAAGGTAGAGTGAATGTTATCTGTACGAAGTTATGATGTAGGTGTTCTATAGTAGTATTATTAACTGATATTATAATTATTATTAGAATAGGTAATTTATTTCATGTTATAATATTTAATATTATTTACACCACGCAACACGCACGCACGCACGCACGCGCGCATGCACGCACGCACCCACACACACGCACCCACGCACGCATGCACGCACGCACGCACGCACGCACGCACGCAAACACACACCCACCCACACACACACCCACACACACACACACACACACACACACACACACACACACACACACAC